>NW_022589811.1:418532-771996 GCF_004348235.1 Phoca vitulina
GACGAAATAATGTCCAAAATCTTCCCAAATGGGTGATTCAGTAGAGCTATAGAAAGAGCTGAGATTCTGTCTTTCTAACAGAAAATATCTCCTAGTTGATAGTGATGGTCTGTCCACACTTTGAGTGGACAGGGTCTAAACCTGCACTGTCCAACAGAATGTTCTGCATTGGTAAGAACATGCTATTTCTTCACTGTCCAATATGGTAGCCACTAGCCACACGTAGCTATTGAAAACTTGAAATGTGACTAGAGTAATTGTAGTACTTAATTTTAATTTTAGTTAATATAATCCTAAATTTAAAGAGCCACATGTGGCTAATGGCTGCCATATTGAAAGGTACAGGTCTAGATAATGCAATAGGATGGTACTCATAAAGAACTCACATGATGCCCAGCAACCTCCTCCTCATCAAGATCCATCTACTTCACTGCTCTGCTCAGGATCATGTGCTTTCCTCCTAACAGCAGGGGACAGGGCACTGCTCCTCATGGCCCCCAACTCCTTCTACCACCTGGCATAGGTTTTTTTTTTTTTTTTTTTGGTTTGGGGTTTTTGTTTTGTTTTGTTTTGTCTCTTCCACTGTTTTCATCTGGTATGGGTTCTGCTTATAATGTTAGCCCCCTTTGAAGGAGCTGGGACCACTCACTATACATACTCCCTGTACTTTAAAGGACTCTTTAGCCCTTCTGCTGAAATGGCCTGAGGTTGTTATTCTTTGCTTAAAGATCGGTGGAGACACGACTGCACTTGGGCTTTGGGGAGCACTTCTGTTCCATCTCTGCTGTGCTCTTGTCAGCTCTCACACCCACTCACCCTGCACGCTCGTGAGGATCAAGCCTGGATGTGAATGTCTATTAGCTTTATGGGGAGGAGAGAAGATCATCATAATCAAGCCATTTCTGTACGACACTGGAGCAGAACTGCTGGGAGTGCCTCTAATTGGCACGTTCCCACTCCAGCTGGAAAGAGTGCAGAAGGAAGGGGGGGAATGCAGAGTAGCCACCTTCCCCTTCCCCTAGAGTGGGAAGAGGGGATTATCTGGAGGTTACTTCCTGGATAATATTCCTGATAACATTGACCACAACTAACATTTATTGGAGGCTTATTCTGTACCAGGCATCATGCCAAGCGCTTCATAATCCCTAGCTGCTTTAATCCTAATGGCACCCTCATAAGGGAGGTTCTATTATGAACCTGACTTTATACACAAAGAAGCTACACCTCAGGGAGTTTAAGACATTTGCCCAAAGGCACACGGCTAGTGAGAGGAAGATCCGAGATTTGAACCCCAAGCTGTCTCCGAGCTCTATATGCATACCCCACTGTGAAAGTCTTCCAAAGGCCCATGATAAGGTTTCTCTCCTGGAATCTTCCATTTTAGTATGTGGAGGGGGGACCCAGTAGCCTCAAGTGCTAACCTGTCCGGGGTTTTCATTCCTGGCTGCACATTATAATTACTTGAGGGGACTTTTAAACATATCAATGCCCCAAGCTGACCACAGACCAATTAAATTGGAATCTCTGGGGGAGGGACCCCAGATCTCAGTATTTTAAGCTCCCCAAAGCATTTCCAATTTGCAGCCGAGGAAGAGCATCGTTGGCTTACAGCCTGGGCTCTGACTGCTCACGGAGAAGGTACAAAGGGCCAAAGAACCCAGCAGAGAGGCAGCCAACACGAGAGAGGTGTAATGTGGCCAAAAAGGCAGTTGCCAGCCCAGCCTGATTCCAGAAGCCACTCTCCCGGGCTCATCAACATCATCATTGTATAATCCCAACGTCTCTTTATTATCTGTGCATAATGGAGCCTGACAAGGATTAAGATGGGGATGTAATAATGGAGGGAAATTGGGAGGAGGATTTCTATGGGCATATAATTATAGTCACTAAATGCCCAATGTTAAAGATCCTCTTCCTGCATCTCATCAAGATGTTTAGGAAACAAAGGGAGAGGGGAAGTCCTAGGTGACAGCTGTAGCCATGTTTCCCAGGACTACCCCTGGCAGAAGTCCAGAAAACCAGCACTCCTCCGTGGGGTGTGGAGCATTCCGTGAAGGAGCCAGAGGGCCTTAGTGGCAAGAGTCGGGGATGGGACAGAGTCTATGTACTCTAACATGGTCATTCTGCAGATGGGGAGAATCAGCAATCACTACCCACGCTCCTAAAATAGCTGCCCCAGACCCCCAGGGCATCCTGTCCATCCCAGGAAGGCCTCTATGGTGGACTTCTGCTGGGTTTTGCCCAGGTGGCACCTTTCCTCTTCATCTACTACCAGCATCTTCATTTTTTTAAAAGATTTTATTTATTTATTTTGAGGGTGAGTGAGAGAGTACGTGGGGTAGGGGGAGGGGAGGGGCAGAGGAAGAGAGAGAATCTCAAGCAGACTCCACAGCGAGCGCGGAGCCTCTCGTGGGGCTCGATCTCATGACCCTGAGATCATGACCTGAACTGAAATCAAGAGCTGGACACTTAATCAAATGAGCCACCCAGGCGCCCCTGCATCTTCATTTTTATACCGGGATCTCTCCCTGCCCCATCCCCAGTGAATGCAGTTCTTTGGGAGCTGTAGATCAAAGTACTATATCTTCTCTTGGCTGAGGGGCAGGCATGTGACCCAATCTGGACCAGTCAGCCCTCTCCTAGGGATCTGAATCTGAAGCAGAGTGAAGGCACATTGGAAGAAGGTAGAGCTGATACATAATTACCACCAAGCCCTGTCTGTATTGGTTTCTGCTGCTGCCTGGATCCCCTGGGTGCCAAAACTCTTTTTTTTTAAATATATTTTTTAAAGATTTATTTATTTTTATTTGAGAGAGAGAACGTGCACGCACGCGAGTGGGGACAGGGGTCAACGGAGCGGGAGAGAAGCAGAATCCCCGCTGAGCACAGAGCCCAAAGTGGGGTTCAATCTCTTGAGCCTGAGATCACAACCAGAGCTGAAACCAAGTCAGACGCTCAAACGGCTGAGTCACCCAGCCGCCCCCTCAAAGCTCTTTTCATTCCTGGAAACTGCTGCTCACCTATTGCTTGGTTCTATGAGTTCTTCCTATCAATCAGTTTTTGCCCAAGCTAGCCAGGAGCCCGATGACACGGTGTCTAGTACTTCATAAGCCAGGGCCTCCTAACAAAGCAGTAGAGTAGCCAAAAAGGCTTTCCTTCCATTGTCCCAGGGCTTTGAACTCATAGCATGTGAGGAGAGGGGGTTTTACTGACCAGCTCCCTCCCTGCTAGATTAATCCTGTAGTACCTGCCAAGTCATCGTCCAGCCCTCTAGTGGCAAGTCCTCGGCCTCCCGATGAATCTGCTTTAATGGATTTTGACCAGCTCTGCTGCTTACCAGCTGTGTTTTTGGACAAACCACTTAACTCCTCTGAGCCTCAGTTTGTGTGTGTTATACTGCAGTGTGTTCTAAATGAGATCATGTATTTACAATGCTTTGCACGTCGTGAGTGCACGATTAAAGGCAGTTACCATAACTTGTATGGAAATGAAATCTACCTAGTCCCAGAGCCACCACTTACGGCCTAGAATCAAAAGTCTTTGACAAGGGAGACACTCCTGGCTCTGTATGTAGCTAAGAAGCCAGACCCAGAGAGCCTCAAGAAATAGCCCCAGATCACACAGCAAACAACTGTGGTGCACAGCTTACCTTTCATGGTCTCTTGCTACCTGGCTGGTCTTGGAGCCACACCTCCAATGTTGTCTCTAGGGACCAAAGGAAGCGCCGAAACCACCGAGACAGTCAACAGTCAACAAACAGAAAATTGTTTCTTGTGGCAGGAGAAAGAAAAGAGGAAATTATTTGGTCCAGTGCTCCAGATCCCATCTTGAATGTGTCCATCACCCATCACCTCGCTGGGTAATTGCTCACACAAGTTACTAAGTTACAGCTCAAATTAGATGCTGTGCCCTACATTTGGGAAACAAAATAATTCACTCTGCTAAATCTGGCATTGGGATTCTGCGTTTATAAATCCAGCCCAGCGTGGGATCCAGAACAAATAAAACTCTATTCCCTGGACAGGTTCAGATGAGGCATCCATTCTTATTAGCAACCCAATTAAAGCTCCCTGCCATCACAAGACTTATGAAGGGGCAGCAAGGCATGTCAGAGATCTCAAACTCAAATGCCAGCAGAGGCCAGGCGAGTAAGAGCATTGAATGAGGACTTCCAGGCGGTACTATAGCAAACCAAAGGGCCCATGCGTCCTCTAGAGGACGTCACTACTAATCGGCCAATAATTGCCACTTGGGGGGAAGGGGCATTCTGGGCCCGGGGCTGTCAGTCTCAGCTCCGTCCCTTCCCAGCTGTGTGACCTAAGTCTAGTCACCTAACATTTCTGTGACTCAATTTTCTCTTCCACAAAATGGAGATGATTGTAATAATGCCTACCTCTTCGGGTGATTATAACAATTAAATGAGTCAATCCATCAAGTACTTAGCACACTACCTATCCCATAGTAAGAGCTCAATAAGGTTGGCTGCTAAGATGAAGCTGATGGTTTTAAACAAGAGATTCTTGGGGCGAACAGTGGGAGCAAGACTATTCAAGCTATTCTCAACATAGAGAGGCTAATGGCACGGAATAAGAGCAGGTTGATGAATGAATCTCTTGTTTTGGCTGGAATGCTGGCAACCCCAAAGAGTCACATTGGCGCTTGCTGTCTGATCATAACCTTATTCGACTCTTGCTTATGGCCTTAATTTATTACAATTTGGGCAACTAATTAAATCTTATTGTATGCAGTGGATTTACTGAGCAAAATATTTGGGGATGGAGTAGTAGGATTCTTAGTGACAGGAAATTTGGATGCCAGTGTTCTAAGACCAGAATGTAGATCTAGCTGTGACATCAGATAGGCCTAAATCCTTGACTTTGTAATGATATTCAAAAGGAAACTCACCAGTTATGGATGGAAAATGCTGGTGAACAAACTATCCATTGTGGAAACAGAAAATCAAGAGAAAGAAATAAGCATCTATCCCGCTTCTCCTAAAAGAACTGTACCTCACACTAGCCAAATAACAGATGATACTCCATAGATATATTCCAGACAATAAATGGGCACAGAATTACAGAATTAGAGTATCACCCTTTTGCAACCCCTATAGAATTAATATATCTAGGTACTGAGCACCAATAACTACTATTCTCTCTCTCTCTCTCTCTCTCTCACACACACACACATAACTGCTATGAAGTAGGCTTACAAAAAGAAATGAACATAAATCTGATAAAGCCTCTAGATCCAACCACCCAATGCACAGAGAAAACAGAGAGCAGAAGGATACTTTAAAGAACCATAAAAGTACAGCAAAATCAAGACAGGGAGAACCCCATAGGAAAAAGAACTGAGTTTCTGCAATAATAAACTGCAAGGATAAAAAAAAGTTATAGCAGAGAGATCTATGGTTTTAAAACGACTTAAGAGATGTATCAACCAACCACAATATATGGACTTTATTCGGACCCTGCAGTGGCAGAATCATGGCCTCCAAAGATGTCCATTCCCTGATCCCTGTGTCCTGTGAATATGTTACCTTATACAGCAGAAGAGGCTTCGCAGACGTGATTAAGGCTAAAGCCTTTGAGATGGAGAGAGCGGTCTGGCTTATACAGGTGGGTGCCATCTAATCATGAGTCTTTGAAAGGGGAGTCTTTTCGGGCTATAGTCAGAATGAGATGTGAAAACAGGAGAAAGGTCATGGAAATAGGCAAGGAAACAGATTCACCCCTAGAGCTTCCAGAAAGGAATACAATTCTGCCAAGGCCTTGATTTTAACCCTGTGAGATCTGTGTCCAACTTCTGACCTCCGGAACTATGAGATAATTAATTTATACTGTTAAACCACCAACTTTACGGTGATTTGTTATAGTTGAAGCAATAAAAAAAAAAAAACACTAATACAGATCCAAAAAGTCAACTATATATTAAGAATTATAATTATTCGGAAAATTTTCACATGGACTGGATATTTGATGATTTTAAGAAGTTATATGAGATAAGGAATTCTTTGATAATACTAAAAAATTAATTGATGTGATCATGATATTTCATGTCTCTGGTTAAACTAATTCCTAGATTTCTTTTTTTTTTTTTTTTTTTAAAGATTTCATTTATTTATTTGACAGAGAGATAGAAGAGCACAAGCAGAGGGAGAGGGAGAAGCAGGCTCTGCACTGAGCAGGGAGCCCAATGCGGGACTCGATCCCAGGACCCTGAGATCATGACCTGAGCCGAAGGCAGACGCTTAACCATCTGAGCCACCCAGGCGCCCCCTAATTCCTAGATTTCTTTTGCCTTTTTTTTTTTTTTTTTTTTTTTGAGAGAGAGATTGAGAGCAAAAGAGGGTGCATGAGCAGGGAGGGGCAGAGGGAGAAGGAGAGAATCCCAAGCAGGCTCCACGCTCAGCTCGGAGCCCAACGTGGGACTCAATCCCATGACCCTGAGATCATGACCTGAGCTGTAATCAAGAGTCAGATGCTTAACCGACTGAGCCACCCAGGTGCCCCTCTTTTGCTTTTTTGGTGCTATTTCTATACAAGTGACTTTTTGAGTGAGTACTCTCAGGAGAAAGGGCGTGAGGGAGGCAGGGCAGGGATAAAAACTAAGCAAGGATGTGGTCTCAGCTACAAGGCTAGCCTCCATCTGATGGTCTGATTGCACAGGGTGCTGTGGAGCATGAATTATGTCACAGAAATGGTCCCGCCTAGAGGCAACGATCCTGGATTTTATTCCCCTGTGTCAGTCTATCATTAGCTATCAACTGTTCCCAGGTGCCACAGGGGTTCCTATTGGCTGGAGTCAGTTCACCAGATAATGAGGCGGCCATGAGCCATGCAGCCAGCCCTCACAGCACCTGGAAGATGGGTTCACCAGCCCATTAAAACGATCTGAGATGGACAGCAACCCTGCCTATTGCAGTCCACCCCTTTGAACTGTTCTGATTCATTGCTTGTCACATTAAGTTCACTCCATGTAGGCACAGCCTCTATAGAACTCTGGTTGGTCACAATTTGGGAGAAATTTTAACAAGAGTAAGATTAGTAGGATGAACTAGAACCCCCACTACTGAAGCTGGTCTTGAGGCCAAGCTAATACTCATCGTCTCTCTCCTCCACCCCTCATTCTAGGTTGTCCTCCCCTGTTAGCACTTCTGCTGGGCCAAGTGGCCAACATAATGGGGTGACCAGACCTTCACCCTGAAGAGTCTGAACCCCTGGTTACCAAGCCCTTAGCAGGCAGTGGCTGCTTACTGCCCATTTTCAATTACAGTTAGGCATGAGGGCATCAAGAGATGGCCCGGGTGATCCAGCCGAGCAACAAGAATATGCTTCACTAGGTAGCTGCAGCCCTACCTCCCCATGGAGATCAGGTCAACTACCTCTGCTGGGATGGTGATTTTGCCTTCTGGTTTACCCAAAATGCCCAGGTGGCAGGCATTGTTTTATGTTTATTGAGACTCTTACTATGTCCCCTGATGGAAGCTGAGAAACTAGGACCTCTAGAGTCACCGCACCCGGGGACAAATGCACAAATCCTCCAAGTAGATCACTGGGAGTTATGGAGAGTAAGCAATTCCTATTTTTACCTCTTGATTCTAGACCCATATATTCTACCTCTTAGTGACATAGCAACATATAATGGCCATTGATTTAAGAAATATTCTGCATCCTAAGGATAGTGTGACAACCTTGCCGGGTATCATCTCCACACTGACATATCAGCTATGCCTTCCAGATCCATTCCACTGCTCTAACAGATACAACCATTGCCGGGTCATGTAGAGTATGGTAAGACCAGTGGATTCTGTGCCCACTGCTGCATCATTTTGCCCAGAGTTCTATTTTGGAGTATCATATGATGGTACATATATATGAATCCTTAAATTGCTGCTGGCTGAGGTCCTGAGAGCAGGGAAGGCAAACACATACCTAGAATACATGTCAATTCCAACCATGACGTCCAGGATGTAAGGGTCTGATATAATCACTTCGTTACAAAGTGATGTGGTTTATGTCCTGAAGGGATGATACTATACTGGGGACATAGCATCATTCTCTGTTGTGGGCAGGTCCTTGGCAAGAGGAATCCATGCTATTTGGTCTGTGTGCAATCCCTATCTCTGCCACCATGACTATTCCACTGTGCAAGCATCAGGCTGGCCAGGGATTGAGGAGAGCTGTCATCTACTGACTGAGTCACCCTGTCCGTATGATTTTTTTAGTGTCTTTTTTGCAACAGTTAATGTCAACATACAATATAAGAACCCTCATGCCTGGTGCCTGCTCTCATACCTCTATCTACATGCCTTATTCATAAAACTCTTTACCCCATTTTCCAAAATTTCTCCTCCTGGGCCTTTGACCAATCAACCAAATTATTCCTCATTTTCTATGATCACATGCATATTCTCCACTTGGGCCATTTCTGTCTCCACCCAGAGTGAATGGCATGGTGCATGCCTGAAGATTGCCCACTGGGAGAAGTTCCTCTCACTGGCCTTTTAGAACCAACCCTGAAAATGGTAGTAATGCTGCCAACTGTCCATTTTTGGCTTGCACACACAGACTAGGTGAATCCATTTGTGAGCTAAGCTTATTCCTCTTCCGTCAATTGGAAGCTCTCCATGAGGTCACAGACAAGAGCTGAGGGACAGGTGCTGGTACAATGGTAGTGGATAAATGGGAGTCCTGGCCACATGCCCATGCAGCTTGTGTCCCCTAGACCTGTGTGAGCCCAATCCAGTATGTACGACCTCCACTTTACAATGAACTGCTACTGGATCCACCTAACCTTGGGCCCTTGTGGGTCTGACAGTACCCAGTTCGTGATGAGCCTAGAGCTTCTGACGGCATGGTCATTTGGTATCACGTGGCCAGACACTCGGTTGTCACCAGAGCCCAGCAGCATGCTAGGTGCTGCTTTGCAAATGGTGTACATTTCCATGTTTTAGATGGGGTACAGGCCTAGATTTTAGATGGTGTATTTGTTTCCAAGGGCTGTCACAACAAAGTACTGCAAACTGGGGTCTTCAAACAGCAGAAATGTATTCTTTCACTGTTCTGGAAGCTAGGAACCCAAAATCAAGGTGTCAGTACAGTTTGTTCCTTCTGGAGGCTCTGAGGGAAAAACCATTCCTATGTGTCTGCCAGTGTCTGGTGGTTGCTAGTAGTCCCTGGTATTCCTAGGCTTGTAGATGCATCCCTCCAATTTCTGCCTCTGTCTTCACATGGTATTCTCTCCCTGTGTGTTTGTGGGGGTGCCTCCAAATATGCCTCTCCTTATAGGGACACAAGTCATTGGATTTAAGGTGCACCCTAGTCCAATATGACCTCATTTTAACTTGATGACTTCTGAAAAGTTCATATTTCCAAATAAGGTCACATTCACAGGTACCAGGGTTTAGGACTGCAGCATATCTTTTTGAGGGATCCAGTTCAACCTACTACCAATAGCAAGGCCTTACTCCACACTCCAGCATCCTTCTCTACCAAAGATGCCTGTAGTTCAATGATATCTGCCAGATCATATGGCTCAAACAGCACGGTTGCTCATACAGCAACCTGGACCAACTCCAGAGCCCTTTCTTGCCCTGGACTCCCCTAAAAAACTAGCAGCCTTCTATGTCATGCAATAAATGTGCTGGAGAATTATTTCCAAGGGCAGAATATCCTGTCTTCAAATACCCAAAGAGGCCCACCAAGCATTGTGCTCCTTTTTCAGTGGTAGAAGGTGTAAAGTGCAATTACTTGTCCTCAACTTATGAGGGAAACTACTGGCCCGTCTTGGATCATTGGATCCCTGCCTGAAAGCTTCACTGATATGGCAAGCTCCTGAATTTTAATAGGCTTTCTCTCCCACCTTCTGGAGCAAATCTGTCTTACCAAGGCATCCAGGGTATTTACCACTTTTTGTTCATCAGATCAGATGAACTAACCCAAAGTCATCAATATAGTAGACCAATGTGACATTCTGCAGAATTTCTAGGTGTTCCGAGTCCCTTTGGACTATATTGAGGCAGATAATTGGAGACTTAATGTAGCCCCAGGGAAAGGAATCTATCTGTTATCTGTCCCATGTAAGTGGAGACTGCTTTGAATTCTCATTCCTGACAGGTATTGAAAAGAAGGCATTCACCAGATCAACAGCTGCACATCTTCACAGCAGAGGCTGGGATACTCTCCTCCAGCAAAGATCCTGCAACCAGCCCAGCAATAAGATTGGGGCTGCTACTTGATTGCATTTGAGATTATCCACTGTCATCTACCATGACTACCTGGTCTTTGCAGGGGCCAGACTAATTAATTAGAAAAGAATTGATGAGACCCACACTTGTGCTTTCTATAAATCCATGGGGGTGGTATTTATTGTCATCTTCCCCCTAGATTGGAATATTTTTTACTTACTCTCTTGGCTGGGAGAAAGCAGTTTCAGGTGCCTTCACCTGGCCTCTCCTACTACAATAGCTCTTATTTCGCTGGTCAAAAAACCAATGTGAGTGTGAGAATCATGCCAACAATTGAGTACATTCATTCCCATTGTACTTTTGGAAATAGAAATGACCAACTGATGGTCTGTAAGACATCACATTGGTCCATCTCCTATGTAAACTCTAAGAGATGAAGCTGGTAGAGGACTCCACATATTACCTGGCCCTCATATGCCACCACTCTAACATGGAAGGCAGAGCAGTGCTTTGGGTCTTTGCATATCAGCATCAACTCATATCCTATATCCAACAACCTCAATGGCCCTGTATTAATGTTCTGTATTAATTAAACACTGCCAGGACAAAGTGCCACAAACTTGATGACTTGGAATAACATCCACGTATTTCTTACGTTCTATAGGTCAGAAGTCTGGGTGTGGTATAACTCAACAGGTCTTCTGCTTAGAGTCTCATAAGGGTGAAATCAAGTGTTGGCTGGGCTGGATTTCTTTCTGGAGACTGGGAATGGATCTGCTTCCAAGTTGATTCAAGTTTTTGGACAAACTCAGTTCCTTGTGGTTGTACAACTGAGGTCCTATTTACTTGCTGGATGTCATTTGTCACTCCTGGAGGCCACCTACATTTTTTCTCATGCTTTCATGTAGCCCCTTTCTAGCAATGGCAGAAGGGGGCCACATGCTTTGAATCTCTCTGACATTTCCTTCTGCCTTCGCTTCTGCCTCCAGCTAGAGAAAGTTGTCTGCTTTCAAGGGTTTATGTGATTAGTTTGGACCCACTTGGATAATCCAGATAATCTCCCTATCTTAAAATCTGGAATCTTAATTACATCTTTAAAGTCCTTTTTTTAATGTAATGTAATGTATTCCTAGGATCCAGGGATTATGGCATGGACATCTTTGGGGGATTGGGGGAGGCCATTATTCCGCCTACCATCCCAGTACACAAATACCTGAGTAAATAGCCACAGGTCATTCTTCTGGCGAAGAACTAGGTAAATCACTACTGTACACACTGCCATGATGTTGTATGTCCTTTCTCAGAGAGACTCTGTCCTCTTTCTCAGTCTATGGGAACTAGTTTGGGAACCAGTTTCAAGCATGGAAATGAGGATCATGGTTTTCCTTGGGGATAGCTGACTTCAGTCTTCTGCTCATCCATTCTTGATCTTCTTTGATTACGAATATATAGCAACACACTTGTTGGCTGACTCTCTGTCCTGCCCAGGAACACCATGCTCCATCAGCCATCTCCATAGACCCCAAAAGATCAAGGCACCCTGGCTGCTATTCTGGCTTGCTGCCCATGACAGTCATTGTGCCCTCCTTGTGTCTGATAGCTAAATGCTGCCATGTGGCCTCTGCCACACCCAAATCCCATCATTCCCATTTTTACCAGGATACCAGTTGAGGCAGCATCTCTGCCAGCCCCATTCTTAGAGGACGCCACCACCACAGAGCTTCCCAATGACACCGGTGCTCCCTCATCAGCATATCTCTTATGGCCTTGGTAAAGGAGGGTCCACCAGACCCTTCCAAGGAATCTCATCAGCTGGTGACTTTCTGGTCTTAATAGATCCCCTCTAGCATTTCCACTTCTCTGAGCCTCTTGATCCCTTCCTCTAGTCTGTTACCTCTACTTCATTCAACATAAGCCAGTTTTCTAAGCCTCCCAGTAGCAAACCAGGACTGGCGCCTGAGGCACTTAACAGGAAGTTAGATTCTATTTAACAGGCCAGGAAGAATGCCCCATACTAACAAACTCTCTATCTTGCCCCCTTGATCCAGCACCCTCAGGAGCTGCTCCAAACCTCTCTCCCAATTCCAGGTTCTGCAATTCCATTGGAGTTTATTATCTCTCATCCCTCAGCAGATCCAGCAGCACGTTTGTGGTGAAACCATGCTGGTACTTAACCTTTCTTACAGGTCTGATGTCCAAATGGGGAGGACAGGCATATGCTGGGAAGGGAATGCACTATCCTATAGTTATCTGTCTTGTTTGAGTTCTACATAATTTTCAAGCAAAGGAAAGCTGATATCTTCTAAGAAAGGGAGGTGGCTGCTTTTGCAGGCTCAGAGAGCTCAGGAAAATCGGGATTTGAGGCTCTCCAGTGCATCTTCCCAAATATCCTCACCCCAGTTCCCAGGGTCTCCCACCCTCCCTACCAGGGCACTGACTTTGGCGTCGCAGACCTGCCAATGCTGAAAGGTCACCTTTCTCTGAGGTTCAGTAACTTTCACGAGTGAGTCTTTTGCCTGGTCTTCAGCTCGGTCCTTTTAAATGTTCCTAAGGAGCTGCTCTGACTCTCATGCTTGGCTTTAAATTACAATGAATAGATCAGAGCCTGTTGTTTTCTCTGTTCCATGAATCCATCGATTCAGTGGAACTTATCAATAGCCACCCACCCTTATAATTCTTATAGTTATTTTCCCCATGTCTTTTTTTTTTTTTTAAGATTTTATTTTTAAGTAATCCCTACACCCAACATGGGGCTCTAACTCACAACCCCAAGATCAAGAGTCACATGTTCTACCTATTGAGCCAGCCGGGCACCCCTCCCCCATGTCTTTCAAATGCCAGGGAACTTCACAAGTTACCGCATCTCCTCCTGCCATAACCCATCCCAGGTCACCACAGGTGCATCTTGGCAACTATCTTGCTAGACACCAAGCCAGAAACCATCAATACTCCTCCTACCGCCAGTGATGGGTTCCTCTTGTCCCTTAAGGCGGCAAGTGCTCCAAGTCCAGAATCCCATGCTTAGAATTGGTTTCCTAGGGCCACTTCTAGTCCCAACTATCCTAGAGTGGACTCTTTAGAAGCGGAGCCTGAGCCAGGCGTTTGTGCAAGGGATTTGTTAAGGAAGTAAAGGGAGTGAGGGAGGCAGCATAGGGCAGGGTGCGGGGGAGTTAAGCAAAGATGTGGTCTCAGCTGGGGTCTAGCTTCACGCTATCCCATGGGGAGCCTGAGAGCATGAGTTGAACCACAGCCTTCGTCCCGCCTTGGTCAGTTCATGACTGGCTGCCAGCTGACTCCATGGTCAGAGGCTAACCTCCCAGGGGAGGCAGCTCTCATCCAACAAAGGTAATTCAGTGGAACATGGGGCAGCTGTGAGCCATCAGGTGCAAACACTCACAGAGGCTGGGAATGAGTATACCCAGGGAGGCGATGGAAAGGGGTTTACCAGGCAAAGAACCGGGAAGGGGGATAGATATTTCAGGCAGAAGGTAGCTTAAGAATTATCCTGTGTAGCAACTATGTGCCTTTCTTATTTAAAAAAGTATTTTTCATGCCTATTTACTTCATTTGAACCTCACAAAAATAAACCCTGTGAAAGAGTGTTGGCGTTATTACACACAGCAGCATGGGTGAATCTCAAATAATTAACGTGGGGTGAAAGGAGGCAAACAAAAGAAGCACATACTGTATCATTCTATTCACACAGCGTTCTAGAAAATGCAAATCAGCCAATAGTGGCAAAAAGCAAACCAGGTGGCTCCTTGGGAGGAAGTGGGGAGCCCTCCTTAGGGAGGGCAAAGAGAGAGGACAAAGGGGCACAAAGACACTTTTGAGGGTGATGGATAGGCTCACTATCTTGGTTGTAGTGATGGATTTGTGGGTGTAAAAGTGTCAAAGTTCATGAAATTGTACACCTTAAATATGAGCAATTAATTATCGATTGTATCTCAATAAATCTGTTCTTGAGATACCCACACTCTCACCCCCTCCTTTGGGGGGGGGTCAAAGACAGGAATTGCTAAGGAGACTATACTGGTTAGGGCCTCCTCCGGAAGCAAGTCACAAAACCAGTGTAAGCTCTAAGGGAATTAACTGGCCCATATGTCCCTCTGGTGGGAAGGGCAGGGGAGGGGCTGCCTTCATGAAGCTCAGTGCTCAGTGCGCGCGAGTGCGCACGCGCACTCTCTCTCTCTCTCTCCCCCCTCCCCCTTCCATCTCTGATTGCCTCTGTACTGACAGTTGAATTCTCTCAGACTGGCTCTCTCCATCACATTCACAGCAGGCCACCAGCAGCTCTTGGGTGCACAGCCCCTGTGGCTGTGAACCATGGAGGGCTCGGTTCTTCTCATCCTTTCCTGCCCCCCACACCGGTTCCAAGGAAAGAGCTCTGATTCACTGGCCTGGGTCATGTGCCCACTCCCAGACCGATCATCGGCTGAGGATGGAAGAAGATGACCTCCCCCTTGTCAACTCCATGTCAGTGGGTGGAGTCAGGGAGGAGGAGGAACAAAAGCCCCCAGAAGCCTCTGTCTGGAGAAAAAGAACGCTAGTCGGACAAAGGAATAAACGTCCGCTACAAGAGGGTGCAGACACCATGGCCAAAGAACCAGACAAAGTTAATGTACCCGGTTGGGCCTCAAACCTCTGATCTTGACTGTATCCTACCTGGTCACCAAATCAATGAGCCAACAAGCTAAGCTGCCATGCAAGTGATCTCTCTCTCTCTCTCTCTCTCTCTGGGCAGGGGGTCCCAGGACCCCATGAGAAGTGGAAGAGAAAGCACTCGGCTTTGGGTCTTCCAAGAAGCAGATGCCAAGAAAGGATTCAATGTGTGATTATTGAAGGAAATGCCTGTCAAGGCTGAGGGAAGGGAGAGCAAGGCAGACAGGAGAGACTTCTGGCCGAACTCCAGGTCTGGTGCCTGTCGGAGGAGGCAGGACAGCAAGGACTGGATCGGCAGATGCCTGTGCCAAAACCGTCTCAGCCAGAAAAAAATGGGGAGTCCTTGAGCAAAAGTTGCCCCCTGCAGGATGTGGGAGACTGGAAAACAGCCCCCCAAAAATGTCCACATCGAATCCCTGGAATCTGTGAACATGATCTTACTTGGAAAAGGGGTCTTTGGAAATGTGATTCAGGATCTTGAGACTGGGGGGGGAGCTTATCCTGGATCTCCAGGGGGGCCCGAAATCCAATGACAAGTGTCCTTATAAGGGAAAGATAGAGGGAGGTTCGAAATAGACAGAAGAGGAGCAGACACAGAAAGAAGAGACGGAGATGTGAAGATGCGGGCAGAGCATGGAGTTATGTGAGCACAAGGAACGCCGACAGCCATCAGAAACCAGAGAGGCAAGAAAGGCTTCTCCCCTAGAGCCTCCTGAGGGAGGATAGCCAACACCTCGACTTCGGACTTCTGACCTCCAGGATTGTGCGGGAATACATGTTGGTTGTTTGATGCCACCAGTTCGTGGCAATTTGTTGGCAGCCTCAGGAAATGAATGCAGAGCGTCCCATGTTGAGCAGGACTGGCCGGGCTCTATTACCCGCGTGCTCAGTCTTTGGCTGGGAGCACTGGGGAGAAGCACGGCCTGGCACACACATCATGGAGGACCCACAGACGCAGCAGTGGAAGGCTGTAGGTCAACGGCGCTCCCTCCGAGGGAGGTCTGAGAGGCGAGGCCCTGCAGCGACCACAGAAAGCCCGCACAATGTCTAGCACACAATAGGTACTCAGCTCTATTGCTGGATGTTGACTGTAGACTAAGTGAACACTCATTCCGTCCAGACAGTGCAGGGTAGCCCAGTGGGTGAGAAAAACAGGGAAGCAGATTTTGGCCTGTTGTCATGATAGCAGCCCACACTAGGTAGGAACGGTCTGCCATGCACTGTTTTTGCATTTACTTATACGCCATGCACATAAACATACATGTATGTACATGTACCCATGAATACGTATGTATGTACACATATACGTGTACACACACACACACACAGTTAAATCAGTGTAAACTTCATTTAAACTTCACAGCAGGGGCACCTGGGTGGCGAAGCTGGTTAAGCAGCTGACTCTTAATTTCAGCTCAGGTCATGATCTCAGGGTCGTGAGATGGAGCCCCACATCGGGCTCTGCACTCAGCGGGAAGTCTGCTTGAGAATTCTCTCTCCCTCTCCCTCTGCCCCTTCCCCTGCATGTGCGCACACACTCTCTCTAAAATAAATGAATAAATCTTTAAGAATAAATAAATACGTAAACTTCACAGCAGCCCTTAGGGAGAGGAATTACTTTGAGTAAACAGTAAACTGAGGCAAGTTACTTGCCCAAGGTCACTTGCCCAAGGTCACATGCAGCTTACAAGTGGTGGAAGAAGAATTCACCACCACCCTTTATTGCTCTTGAAAACATGGGAAGAACATAAGGACCCAGTTAGTCAAGCAACAAAGCTCTGTTACAATTCAGCAATTCAAAGAGCTTCTGTTGGGAGACTGAACTAAATAGCCATCCTGTTGAAATTGTTCAGTAAGTATCTGTTGAGTGGCCAGGAATGGGGGGGTCAGGGATGAGCAAGAGGGGAGTGGGGAGAGGGCAGAAGTGGCCCCAGGCCCCCATGGCTGCTGTGTATTGAGCATTTACGCAGCGCTGGGCACCTTTCTAAGGCTGTTATCAGCATTCACTCGTTTAGATTACCTGACAAGTCTACAAGAAAGATGAGCATTATTATTATTCTATACACAAAGAAACAAATTCTTATTTTTTAAATAAATAATCTCAGGTCGCCCAGCTACGTCAACCCAGCTCTGCCTCCAAAGCCCCGCTCCTAACCATGACTTTTCCTGACTCGTGTGTGCATACGATCATTCTGTTCCAGGATCCCATGGGCCACAAGCCCACAGAGACACCAAATGCACCTTTTTTCCCCATTTCTTTTGCTGCCTTCCGTGTCTGAGATGGAAAGGCATGCCAGTCCCCACTTGGGGCAATCAAAGGGGTTTCAGGGGAATGCCCCCCACACACACTCCATTCCAGCTATCTGGCCTGGACATAGAGCCATCATTGACACCACCTTCCAAAGCTGGCATGTTCTGACAATTTGTTGGTAATCGGACGCCACTGGCAAATCATCAACCCCCTCCATTCCCGCCGCACGCAGTCAGACTTGGCTTGTTGCTGCCGAGTGCCTGACACATTTCAGCTCTGGCTGGAAATTGGATCCAATCTGGAAGATTACTCGACCACCGCAGGGGTCTGAAGGGAACAGCTGAAACCCCCACCCCGACTCCTCCTTTTGTTCTTCCCTGGGGCTTTGAAGGGATTCCAGGCGCAGTGAGATGGGCTTCAGTCTGCACAAGGGCGGCGAAGTCAGGACTGAGGGAAGGCACCCTGAGTCCTAGTCCTGCCTCAGTGCACCGCTGCTTGCTGTGTGACCTTGGATGAGTCATTCACCTTCTCTGGGCAATGTGGTGTAGCCAGGTGCTCAGACTTTGGTGCCTAACAAGACCAGTGGGAATCCCAGCTCTGGTACCACCAAATGGATGACCTTGCGCAGGCTCTTTAACCTTTACTAGGCTCAGTTTATTCATCTATGAAATGGTAGTAAATAATCAGACTCATTCATAGGGTGACTTTGAGCATCCCATGAGAATGCATGTAACATTTGGTGCAGTGTCTAGCACATAAGCAGGGCTCAATCCATAGCAGTGATTCTTACCTGCATCTTCACCACTTAAGGGACAAGCATATTTCTAACCCACCTGACATTCCCCATCTCCACTGAGTCATTCACATGGAACATGAGGTTTGGAGTCAAGATTTTTCAGTGTTTATTGAATGAATGCAATCAATGGTCACATACCTAGAATATGTGATATCACCACTTATTGAAGACTTAATAGGTACCAGACAGATAAAGACAGCAATCACCCAGCATCTGCCCTTAAGGAGTTCTCTGAGCCTCAGTTTTCCCATCTGTGAAATGGGCATGGAGATCCTGCATTGCCTCGTAGGCTTGTTGAACAGATCTAACGAGATAACCAGTATACACGTGCATTGCCTCATTTAATCCTTGTGGTAACCCTGTGAGGTAAGTACAATTCTCATCCTCATTTGGCAGGCAAAGAAACTGAGGCTCAGAGAGGTCAAGTGGTTTTCCTAAGGCTGCAGAGCTGGTTAGGGGAGGAGCAGGGACTCAAAGCCACTCTGGCTCCAGAGCCATGCTTAGAGGACTAAGCTAGAATCCAGTGCTCTCTTTTCCTGAATTTCCCCGGCATCCTTCCCACCTGGCCTGCCTATTTTGGTCAAGTGAGGCAGCCAGGGAGACTCCGGTGGGTCCTGGCTTCCAGAGTGCTCTGAACACTGCTCACGTGTCCTGGCCCAAAGAGCTGCATTCTCAGAAGGGCAGTCTTGGGCTTCTTTCGCCCACTGAACTGGATGCATTTAACCATCACTTGGGGCTGTGGAAGGTTTGCCCGAAAGAGCTTCTGCTCCTTGCTGCCGCCGCAACAGCATGAACTCAACGTCCCAACGTCCCTTTGCATTTGGTGGCTCTCGCTTCTTCCTGACAGAATCATTATTCCTACCCACTCACCCATCCCAATCCTTGCTCCCTTCTCAGCTCCACGATTCAGAGGGTGCTGAAGGGAGAGCTCTGTAAAGGGACTAGCACACAGATGTCTCTACCCTAGTCAGAGGTGAATGTCTCAGCCCCTAGCTGGGATGGCACATCCCTGTGGCCTGTCGGGGTCACTGCTAAACCCTCAGAACTAAGCACGGGGTGAGGCTCCTAAGAGGCACTAAACAAATCATTGCATAAAGAACCATCAGACTAGGGGCGCCAGTCAGTTAAACGTCTCTTAATTTCGGCTCAGGTCATGATCTCAGCGCAGAGTCAGCTTGAGATTCTCTCTCTCCCTCTCCGCCTGCCCCTCTCCTACTCACAAGCACGCGCTCTCTCTCTAAATAAATAAAATCTTAAAAAAACAGAAACATCAGACTAGTGCAGGTAGTGGTAATACTAATTATAATTGCTCCTGTTTACCAAGTACTTACAACGTGCTGGATGTTTCCCATACACTGTCCCGTGTGCTTATTTTTCCTCCTTACAGACAAGGAAGTTGAAGGGCAGTTGTCTATCATCCTTCCCCCACACAGAGAATCGGGGGTGAGGAGAGGAACCAGTCACTGGGAGAACGTCTTTAGGCTTCAACTCTTACAACACGAGCAGCAGTAGCCTTTCGTGGCCACCTTCCACGTGCCAGCCTCTCTACCAATCACTTTACGTACATCGTCTCCATCTGCACCATACCCTGGGGAACAGACATGATCACACCCATTCTACAAGCGAGGAAACGGAGAATCTTGGAGTTTAAGCAACCTGCTTCTACGCAGCAGAGCAGGATTCAAACCTAGATCATCCCAAGTCCGAAGTCTGTGCTCAACCATGATGTCATACTGCCTTCCCGAGGCTGGCAGGAACACGGAGTTCAAAGGAGCAATGCTCTGGTCAGCTTGTGCTAGGCACTTACTTCAGTCACTTTAAGGCCAAGGATCCCCTAATCAGTACCCAGTGTCACCAGGTTTAGGTTCCCCCCCGCCAAAGCCCCATGCATCCTCCCTCTCCGTGGTCCCCGACTCCCCTGGCCAAGACTTTGGTGTTGGCTGTCCCTCCTCAGGGGCCTCAGAAATGGTTAGGAGGGGGTATAGTGAGGAGGGAGGAAGCAGAGGATTCTCTCTGGAAACTTGAGTCTTATCTGAGCAAGAAAAGTAGTCTCTAACAAAGAAGTGGAAAAGGAAGACAGAGACACAATTGTCCTTGACACCGGGGTCGGAGGATGGGCTGTTGCCAGGGCAACAGGGCATCAGACAGCAGACATCACTGGCTGTGCCACCTATGTTGAGAATCACTGTTCTATAGCGTGATGGGGAAAATCCTGCATTTTGTATACTTATCAAAAGAGAAAGATGGTCGCAATATTTTAAGTGAATATCATAGGTTGAAAAAAACGCCATGGATAGTTTATTAGTTAGGATTCATGGAGTAGTTTGTGACCTTCCCAGTACCATTCCATCCATCCCCTTCTTCCCTACTCCTTCCTTCCTTACTCTGATTTCGCACTATTGAACAAGTATGTTCGGCTCCAGAGGATGAGATAAGATTTGTCTAAACCAATCACAGCATGCCCATTCCCCCTCTTCCAGCGATTGGTCTGGACGTGGGCAGGTCGCCCAGATCTGACCAATCAGACATAAGGGAAATCTGCTGAGAGGCTTTCAGGAAGTAATCCTCCCTCTGCCTCCCAATAAGAGAGGTACATGTGAGAAAAACTCCTTTCCTGCTCTAGTTGTCTCCTCGTCCTGGGTTAGGACACTATCGTCTGAAGATGTGATTCTTGGAGCTGCCACAGCCATCTTGTGACCATGAGGGGAGTTACTGCCCATACTCCAGGGAAGGCAGGAAAAAATATAGTAAATACCTATGCCTTTAATGACAATGAACCATCCCAGAATTACTTTCCCCCAGCCCTCTGGGTAAATAAATAAATGTCTTTATGTTTTAAGTTACTGTTAGATGTCTGGGTTGTTTGTTTGTTTTTTCCTGCCCCTTGCTGCAGGATTCTTGGCTGCAAGTAACAGAAACCCTTTCAAGCACTAAAAAAGGTAGGTTTGTCATCAGGATAGTCAGAGAACACAAGGGCACGATAGGCTGGATTATCTGAGTCATCTCCTCTACTCTCTCACTGCAGACCACTCTCCTCAGCTTCCAAGCCTACACCACAGTGCACCTTTGCCCATTCTAGACACGCACCTGCTCCACCTCAGGGACTGGCCAGTTTGAGGCTGGAACTGCTTGACCTCTATTCCATGTTCCCAGGCAAGGCACTGACTCGGTGCGGGTCAGGTGCCCACGCCTAACTTAATCCATCACAGCCGGGACTGGGGTCATGCTCCCCAGGCAGAGCTTCCGGGAACCTGCTGTGGAGCAACATGGATAGGAAGATGGCCAGTTGCTAGGATGGGAATGGTACCACTTGGCAGACCAAAAAAAAAAAAAAAAAAAAAACCCACTGAAAATTCCAGAAGACTTACACACCAAAACTTAACAGTGTTTTACCTATGTGTGGTTGGATTATAACTTTTTCTTCTTTACGCTGCAGTTTCTCACGTCCCCACAGCAAGCATGTAAAAGGAACCAGCCAGGTCTGGCTGCACCATTTACCCAGATGCATGACTTCCACTTTCTGAACCTCTGCTTCCTCATCTCTAAAAATGAGCACCATCCTCCCTACGTCAGCAAGTGGCAGGGAGGATTCAGGGGCTGTATCAGCTCACCAGCCGCATATGCTATAAGGTGGGAGGCGCCTATATATTTGTGTTTATATGCTGAATATATTTGTTTCTCTTATCTCCCCTACTTGCTGCTAGCCCCCGAGGAGCAGGCACCAATCCACACAGTGGTTTCCTGATAGTGCTTGTCTTGGGTTGAAGAGTGTCCCCCGAATGTCCTGTCTACCCAGCACCTGTGAATGTGTGACCTTATTTGGACATGGGGTCTTTGCAGATGCTGCAGAGTTAAGATGAGGTCACGCTAGGTTACAGTGGGCCCCAAATCCAACAATTGATGTCTTTATAAGGAAAGGGAGATGCAGGGACACAGACGGACAAGAAAGACAGAGGCCGAGACTGGAGGGATGTGGTCACAAACCAAGGAACGCCAGCGCCACCAGAAGCTGGAAGAGGCAAGGAAGGACCCTACCTTCAAGCCTTCAGAGGGGGGCGTGGCCCTATCACCACCTCAATTTTTGACTTCTGGCCTCCAGAACTGTAAGGAAATAAATTTCTCTTGTTCCAAGCCACCTAGTTTGGGGTGATTGTTAGCACAGCCCTAGGAAACTAAGAGAGTGCTAACATCGTACCTTGCCCATGGTCGATTCTCGATAAATGTTTGTTGAGTGAGTGTGTGAGAGAATGAGTGAAATGAATTGGAGAAGGAGTCTGACAGGGCTTAGCTAAACACCTGTGCCAGCCTCTTTGGCAACCACAGCTAATGTTCAACGTTCTCTCCCAATCCTGATCCATTCATTCGCTCATCATTGAGCATTCATATTTCTTGAGTTCCTGACTTGGGCCAGATACTAGGTACGGAATAGCAACCCCATTTTAACTAGAGCAAGGATTTGGTAACTGGTCTCTTTTTCCAGTCCCCACCTCCCCATGTACCTGTGTTTTGATCGATGACTCCCCAGAAGCCACCCAACCGTGCCTGCACAATAAAAGGAGAGAAGAAAATTTAATAAGATTCCAAATTGCCTTCCTTGAATTCAAATTGCTTCATATATTATGTTCATGATAACTACTGTAGTCCCTATTTTTTCTTAACACCCCCCCCCACTTCCTTTCTAATACAAGACAAGTTCTGGTGTTAATGAATTCTAGATTTTCATTTAATAAATGTTGTGTGGGAAGCTTCATTATTTGCAACTTCATCAATCTAAAGCGGACACATAAATGCTGTCTTTCTAAGTACCTGGGATCAATAGAGCATGATTCTCACGTACTTGGGCCCTATGCACTGCCACCAAGAAGAATTCAGTAATTGAAAAGACCTTATAAATCAATACAGCCAAATTGAAAACTCCAAGAGAACTCCACATCATTCACTGAGGCGCTTGTTAAGACTTCTCTTTACTTTCAGAGGGGGAAAAAAAACAACACTGGAAAAAGGTTGAAGAGAGGGCAAAAGAAAACAGATATTTCTATTCAATCCTAATCACTTGGCAGAGGCGGTGGAGCTCCTCCTTAGCATGTGGATTTAATTTAGCTTTGATTACTTGTCTTGATCAGCTTTTTTTTTTTTTGTCTTTGCCTCTGTTCAAACATAAGGTCTCTCCACTCCCGACCACGTAGGGATGGCTTCTGAGTCTTCTCCAGGGAGGCACTGAGGGAAAGACAGAATTCCAATGCTCACCAGTAAACCTGCCATATAACAAGTACTCAGTAAGTGTTGCAGGAACGCCTGGGTGGCTCAGTCAGTTGAACGTCTGCCTTCGGCTCAGGTCATGATCTCAGGGTCCTGGGATCGAGCCCCGCATCGGGCTCCCTGCTCAGTGGGAAGTCTGCTTCTCCCTCTCCCTCTGCTCCTCTCCCACTGCTCATGTGTGCGTGCTCTCTCTCTCTCTCTCTCTCTCTCAGATAAATAAATAAAATTAAAAAAAAAAAGTGTTGTGGATTTCAGTTGAATTGCATTGAACCAGTGACCACTATCCTACAGTCTTTAAAGAACCAGAATAAAGCAGAACGCCTTTCTCTCTGTTCCCTTGCACACTCCCCTTGCCTGATAATTCTCTACCATGGCTACAAGAGTTGAATGAAATTTACGTTGAGCGCCTACAATGCAGCTAGGTTGTTTTCCCCCCGCCATCTACTTCCTGATTGTGGTGAGAAAACCAACTTTAGTCATTGTAAATTACGCACCCTGCAGGTAAAGAAATAATCTGTCAGTTGATGGTGGCGTCTAGATGTTTGGATGTTTCAGAGATGCCTAGAACACAACCTGCACAAACCTACACTGACCATCTGCATCCCCACTCTGAACCTCCCCCTACCCTTCACTCAGGAAATGGAGCCTCCATTTATCCATGGGGTTGAACCATTCCCCTATTCCCCCTCCAGTCCACAGCCAAGTCCCCATGTCTACTCTCCTTCCCGAACGTCTCTGGATTCCATCCACCTCTCCCCATCTCCATTACCACCACTCCACACCACACCAGCTCTTTCTTATGTCACTCCCTCCTCCTGGATCCCCGCTCTCCATTCCTGCCAAAGGGATCTCCCTAAAACTCCTGTCTGATTATGTCGCATGCCTGTGCTAAAACTGATGATTTCCCATTGATTTTTGGATTAAACACAAATTCTTTACACTTTACAAAGAAAAATCTGATCCCTGCCCATCTTTCCTGCCTCATGTTGTTCCATCCCTTACCCCCACCCCCAACCTTGCTCCTTGCCCTGCAGCCACACCGGCTACCTTTCTGTTTCTCAGACAGCCCCTTCCTCCCTCAGGGCCTTTGCCCTTCCTCCCACACTTCTAACTACTAAGTCCTACTCATCCCTCAGGTCTGTTTCATTGTCCCCTCCTCGGAGGACCCTCCCCAACCCCAAAGAGCTAGGTTTGACTTTATTATGTATTGTTGAAGACTCCCCCCTTTTCTTGATTTTATAACACTTATCACAAGTATAGGTACAGTAGTCCCCCATCCTTTTTTGCAGTTTCAGCCACCCTTGGTCCACTGTAGTCCAGAAATGGACGATCCTCCTTCTGATGTATGCTCAGAAGGTCCATAGTAGCCTAATGCTATGTCATGGTGCCTACGTCACTCACTTAACTTCATCCCATCATAGAGGCATGTTATCATCTCATGTATCACAAAAAGGGTGAGCTCAGGACAATAAGACGTTTTGAGAGACTACATTCACAGAACTTTTTTTTTAATTTTTTTAAGATTTTTATTTATTTATTTGACAGAGAGAGACACAGCGAGAGAGGGAACACAAGCTGGGGGAGTCGGGGAGGGAGAAGCAGGCTTCCCACAGAGCAGGGAGCCCAATGTGGGGCTCGATTCCAGGACCTTGGGATCATGACCTGAGCCGAAGGCAGACGCTTAACAACTGAGCCACCCAGGCGCCCCAACATTCACAGAACTTTTATTACAGTATCTTGTTATAATTGTTCTATTTTTTTTTTTTTGTATTGGTCATTGTTGTTAATTTCTTAGTGTGCCTAATTTAGAAATTAAACTTTGTCATAGGTATGTATGTTGTTAAAAAGAAAACCACAGGCCCAAAGTGGAGTTACTCGGGCCAAGTCACCAAACGGGGACTTGATATCTAATTGCACTTCCAACCTCCCCCAGAAATGTAGTTCTAGTCAGGAGTTTTCTGATCCACACTAATGAGATCATCTGTCACATGGGCCCTCTCCATTCCTTAAAGGAAGATGAGGTGATCCACCTGATAAGACCTGCTGCCCTTCTCCCTAAGGGAAGGTCATCTTGCCTGGACTAATCCTTTCTTTTCTTTTGCTAATAACTTCCTTACCCACCCTCCTTTCTGGAAAAATCTTCCAGTGTGTACAACTCCTGGGAGCTTCCTTCTCCTTGCTAGACAGAATGCGGCCTGATTCATGAATCACTTAATAAAGCGAATGAGATCTTCAAATTTACTCAGTTGAATTTTGGTTTTTAATAATGCATATGAACAAACATAGTGTATATATAGGGTTCAGTGTTATCTGTAGTTTCAGGCACGGTGCTTGGCAGGGGGTGTCTCAGAATGTATCCCCCACAGTTATTGGAACTACTGTGAGGGATTTTTGTGTAATTGCTTGTTTAGATAGTTTTTGTCTAGCTAGACTGTAAGCACCATGGGGCAGGGCCCCCTTCTCTTGTGTTCAGCACCTGAAGAGTTTAAGACTCAACAATATGTATGGCTTCAAAACATAAATGAACTTGTTCCTGACAAATTGAAAAGAACGTTAATTATCAAAATATACTCATTATATGTTGCCAGGGCACCTGGCTGGCTCAGTTGTAGAACTGAGGGTCATGACCCTGATCTCAGGGTTGTGAGTTCAAGCCCCATGCTGGGCATGGAGCCTACTTAAAATTAAAAAAAAAAAAAAAAAAAATATATATATATATATATATATATACACACACACACACATACATATATATTCATTATATGTTGTTCAAATTAAAAAGCAGTGGAAGGTACATATAGAAAAAGACTAGAATAGTATATACAAGAAGGCCAAAAAATTATCTTCACTTGGAATAGTAGGATTATGGATCATTTTAGTGTATTTTTTGGTTCTTCCTATTTTCTGACTTTCCAGCGATGGACATGTATGATTTCTTTAATAATAAAAATAATAGTTATTTTTTTTCTTTAAAAATCTTTTTTCCTAATCTATCTACCAGTGTGCGACGGCACTGGCTGGTAAGCGGTAGGGATTTATCTACAAGGCTTAGGGCAAACGTTCAACAAGAAAAATATTGACCTTAGAGGGGTTTTGGTTTATTCAGGCGTAAGGGGGTCAAAATAATTTAGCTGGGAATTAAAAGTCTGGGTTCAAGTCCCAATTCCTACCCTTACCTTTCTTGAGCCTTAGTTTCCTCCAATGTAAGATGAGGACAATGAACCTCCCTCACAGGAGGTCTGTGTGAAATGAAGTAATACAGGTCCAAGTTCATGGTTGGGCTACACAGCGCTAGTCAGATGTTAACCTTGAGGTAGGAGGCAGCGTTTGTAATGGTTAAGAAGGAGCAAGATGACAGCAGGTGGAGGCCTAGCCCAGCCGCCTGCCAGCTGTGTGGTCATCATCAAAGCAGTTCATCCCTTACGCCTTGGTTTTCACATTTATAAATGGGGTGATGCTAGTTCCAACTTCATAGGGTTATGGTGGGGATTAAGTGAGGTCACGCATCTCAGGTCCGCAGTGCTGTGCCTGACACATGTGCATTTCGTATTATAATGATTATTTCTTATTTATTTCACCGCATTTCCACCACCATTTCACTCCCACCCATTCCAAGGCAGCGGAACTCACACCTGTAATCCTGACCTATATACCTGTCTTCTGCTTCTGACGGCAAAATCACCAATTCAGGATGTCCCTGGGGCCCTCAAAGCTCTTACCCATTTGCTCTGCCAAACCCAACGGCAGCCAAGCCCCTGGGGAAATCATGAAGGTGAAAGGCCAAAGAACCCCACCCACCCTCCTGAGAGCCATCTTCCAACTCGCCTCAAATACAGTTCAGAAAGGAATCCAGTGAATAGCCACAGCTTGGGTTATACTAACTACACCTTTGGCCTGAGGACTTGGAGCAGGAAAGGAATTGCAGTCAACCAGTCTCTCCCAGAAAAAAGGAACCATGGTTTGGGACAGTGGGAGGGAGTGGGATGGTAGGTGGAGTCCAGAAAAAGGAAGTGGTTTGGGAGTTGAAAAAATAAAGGAAATTCAAATTAAAACAGTAAAAGGATATCCTTTTCACTAATCAGATCAGCAAAAACAAAGTGCTAGAAATTGCCCTCCATTGACATTGATGGGGTAGAGTTGGAAGTTACCGTGATGAACACATAGATGAGTACCACCTATCCCGGGGCAACAGCCCACTTCCATCAAAATCCCAAACTTGCATAACCTTTACCCTCCCAGCTCTCAGATGAATGTTTTCTGCAAAAATACATGCACAGATATGTATGGACAAGAGTGTGCATGAAACACACACAAAAAGCTAGAAATAATTAAAGGGCCATCAACAGGGACATGGATCATATTCCACCAGAATATTCTATTGGAGTGTCAAGTATCTCTTTTAAAAATGAAGTAGATCCTAGGTGGCCCAGTCGGTTGAGTATCTGACTCTTGGTTACTGCTCAGGTCATGATCTTGCGGTCGTGGGATCGAGCCCCGCATAGGGCTCTGCACTCCAGACTGCTTGGGATTCTCTGCCTCTCTCTTTCCATCTGCCCCTCCTCTGCTCTCTCTCTCTCTCCAAAAAAAAAAAAAAAAAAATGAAGTAGATCTTGCACTCACAAGACCTATTCCTAAGTGACAAAGAGCGGGTTCCAGACTTGTAAGTATTATATAAGTATCATTAGAAAGAAAAGAAACACAAAACTGCATTTAGGCACATGCACATAAACAAGTTGTAAACAGAACAAGTTAGGGGCCCCTGGAAAAAGCAAGATGAGAAGAAGAAAAGAAAAGAAAAGAAAAAAGAAAGAAGAAAGATGAGAAATAGCTTTCTTGACATAAGAAAAGTCATTTTAGGCCCCCACCATCTTGTGATCTACTTGCCCAAAGAGCATTTCTTACAGAATTTCCTGGGGTATGTTGAAATTGCAGAACGACCCCACAGATAATGCTTTTAAGTGGGGGGGAGGTGGGGTAGAAGGGATGGTGGGGGTGGGGGGATAAGAATGTAAGAATAAACAGCCACTGTCAGGCCATCTCCTAATCATATCAAGACAATAAATCAGAGGTACTACCAGTGCTGGTTCAAATATAGACTGACCTGAGGCACATTCTTGAGTTATCTCTGCAGGATCTAAACCCCTCTGAGCACTCAGATGCCAGACCAACTAAAGCCAGAGAATTGCTGATGTTGACTTCTACCTGGACACTGTCACCTTAAGATTGACTTTTGCCCCAATTCCCTGCTGAAGCCCCTTCAAGAATATGTATGCTCTTAGCTTAAAACTTCCCTAGTTTTGTTGTTCGAGGAGACACGGCTCTGGGAAATAATCCTGCTGTTCTCCTTTACTCGTTGCAAGTAAAACCCTTCCTTCTCCTAGTCTTTGGCTAGGTTGTGTCTTTGACTTGACAACTCACCAAAAGGGGAATCCAATTTTGGGTAACAAGGTGTGCAAATGCTAGGGAGAAATCCTGCCAGAGTGCCCTCCATACTGTTAAAAAGTGGGTACCGAGGGATGAGTAGGTGGAGCACAGGGGATTTTTAGGGTAGGGTATCTGTATGATACTAGAATGGTGGATACGTATCATTTTAAGTTTGTCCAAATCCACAGAATGTACACCACCAACAGCGGGCCCAAATATAAAACTATGGACTCTGGGTGATAATGATGTGTCCGTGTAGGTTCATCAATCGTAACAAATGTCCCACTTTGGTGCAGGATGTTGGTACTGCGGGAGCCTGTGCAGGGGGATGGGGGGGTGGGGCATGGCATACATGGGAAATCTCTGTACCTTCCTCTCAATTTTACCATGAACCTAAAACTGCTCTAAAAAATAAGTTTGGGCACCTGGGTGGCTCAGTTGTTGAGCGTCTGCCTTCAGCTCAGGTCATGACCCCAGTGTCCTGGGATCGAGCCCCGCATCGGGCTCCCTGCTCGGCGGGAAGCCTGCTTCTCCCTCTCCCACTCCCCCTGCTTGTGTTCCCTCTCTCGCTGTCTCTCTGTCAAATAAATAAATAAAATCTTTTAAAAAAATAAAAAATTTAAAAAAAATTAAAAATAAAGTTTATTTAAAAAATAAAATACGAGAACATTTTTAAAAAGTGGATACCTCTTGAGAGAGGGAAGAGAGGAGAGAGAGGACTTGTGTTTTCCATCCTATACAAGAAAGAAAAAAAGATCTAAAAAAAAAATACAGAAATAAGGGAACTGATAGTTTATCAGTTGAAAAACCTCCGCCTTCTAACACCATCTCCCATCCCTGCCACTCTTAATGAGAAGATAGATGTAGGTCCTGATTTTAAATATTCAGAAGGCTTTCAGACATATGCCTTGCTTTGTCTTCTCTGCCTGCTTCCCTTGCCTGAATCTGGTTGGCATCCAATCCATGACGGCCTCCCTGTGGGGCTATGCTCCCCGTACAAGGGGCCCTAAGCACAGAGAAGGTCTAGGCAAAATTTACACATGACGCAGTTACAGTCTTGCGTGATTTCCCACTTGTGCCTTTTTGTAAACCTTGATTTAAATTTCGTTCCCTTAGCACATTCCCTTAGCACATTCTCTCCCTTTCCAGATATTTCTGCAATGGATATTGTGCTCTTTAAGACCTTCTGGGTTGCAAGTAAGAGAAACTAAATTAGCATAAGGTGGAATTTATTATAAGTGTTCAGTAAATGTTTTTTGTTGCTGCTGCCCCTGCTATTATTTAAGACAGGACTTGGCTGGGTTTCAGGAACAGCTGGATACAGCAACGGTACACCATCAGAAATTTCATCTCCCTCCATTGCTCATCTCTGGTCCCATTTCAGACTGGTCTCTTTGACTCGTAAGTGAAATCCAAGTCAAACCAGCTTTAGCAAAAAAAAATTGGGAGGGGGGCACTTACTGGCTCATACAACCGTGTCTTCAGGAACTCCTTCACATAGGTGCTAAAACTATGTCAATTACATGCTCATCCTGGAAGACAGTATGGAATCAGTCCTACCCAACCCACATGAACTAGCAGTGAGGAAAGGGTGGTTCGTGCCATGGCAAATCAGGGTATTGTCACCAAAAAATGTAGAAGAGATGTTAGGTAGGCAGAAACTACACACATCCACCATTGCTCATCTCTGTCCACATTCCTCTCTCTGTCTCTGTCTCTGAAAACTGGCTTCTTCAGACACTGATCTTTATGGTAGGAGATATGGCTGCCAACAGATCCTAAATCCATGTGGCCTGACTCTCTCAATCCCAAGCCTAAAAAAATCTCAGTGAAGATCTTATAGTAGTTATCTGCTGCTGTATAACAAACTATCCCAAAACTGAATGGCTTAAAAGAGCAACCACATTTATTATCTCATGTAGTTTCTGTGGGTCAGGAATCCAGGGGCAGCTTAGCAGTGTGGTCATGGCTCAGGGTCTCTCCTACACCAGAAACCATTTGAAAGCTAGACTGGGGCAACAGAATCCATTTCCAAAATAGTTCATGCCCATGGCTGGGGAGTTAGTTCTGGTTGTTACAGCTCTTCACCACATGGGTCTCTCTATAGGCTGCTGGAGTGTCCTCAATCAATGGCAGCTGGCTTCCCCCAAGGTGAGTGATCCAGGACAGAGAACATCTGTCCTTTTTATGAACAGCCTCAGAGGTCACATACCATCATTCTATTCATTAAGAGCAAGGCACTAAGTTCAGCCCATATTGAAGGGGAGGGAAATTAGGCTTCACTGTTTGGAAGAAAGGGTATCAGAAAACTTGTGGATATATACTGAAACCACTAGAGAGCTGATTAGTCTTTCTTGGGTCAAGATTTCCCCCTTGAACTAATCAACTGTGTCCAGAGGCAAGGTCATGTTGTAACATGGCTGTTCCTTCTACAACGGTGTGGCTATGGATGGAAAAGAAATTTCTAGAAAAAGGAGCTGCACAACCAGAGAAGAAAGAGCTCTTTTCCTCCAGCTCCAGAGAGAAAAATCCCAGAGAAGGGTTCTGATTGGCTCAGCTTGTATCACATGCCCCGTTCAAGAGTCATCCAACACAATGGTCAGGGGGCAGAGTCTGGTGCCACAATAAGGGAATGGAGGAAGGGTCCAAAATGGTCATGCATGATAGTGTCTAGACCGTGTGACTTTAGGTGAGCCGCTTAGTCTTTTTATGTCTTAGCTTCAACATCTCTTAAATACGGATGAGAAGGCCTTCTGTATAGAGTTGCAACAACTATTAAATTGGGTGATATCTGTAAAGCACAACGTTTAGCCACATGAAAGTCTATTAAATCCTTACTGCCACAAGTCTATAAAACTTACCTCAAACTAGCATTTTTAAAAAGTAATACATAATTGGAAAGTCTCAGGGCCCACTCTTCATTTCTGATTCTCTTGGTTCTTACTTCTTCACTGTGGTTGACTTCCTCCACAAGCAGGCTTTCCTCGTGAAAGCAAAATAGCTGCAGCAGCTCCAGGCCTCATGTTTGAAACCCACACAATCCACACACACACACAAAGAATGTCTTCCTCCCAACAGCACAAGCAAGAGTCCTGACGTTCACTCTGATTGGACTGACTTAGGTCACATGCCCACCTCTGAACCAAACAGTGTCCAGGAAAACAGATTGTGAGGATTGGCTTAGGCCAATCAAAATCCACCCTGATGGCTGGGGTCGAGTCAGTCTTCCAGGAGCACAAGGGAGACGTGGAGAGAGGAGGAATAAAAATCAGGTACTATTAGAAAAGAGGGTAAGAGAGAATGGATGCTGTAGGCCAGGGTTGGCTGGCTGGCCAAATCAAGCCCACTGCCTGTTTTTTTCTTTAATAAAGTTTTATTGGAACATAGTCACACACACTGTTCTACATGGTCTATGGCTGCTTTTGTGTCACAACAGCAGGGTTGAGCAATTGCCACAGAGACCGTGTAGCCCACAAAGCCTAAAATATTTACTCTCAGGCCCTTCACAGAAAAAGTTTGCAGACCCCTGCATGTAGGCAAGCATACAATTTCCATTGCAACAGTACTCAAAAAATTTTTTTATTTCACTCCCCTCTCCCTTTTTTTTTTTTTTTCAGAGACATCATGACAAACCAGCAGAGCAGGCATGTGTAGGCAGAAGAATCTTCCTAGGGTCCACCAACTCCCACCCCATTGGCAATGACTAAACACGAAGCCACAGAATTCACATCAGGCAGAGGACTGGGTTGAGAAGAGCTTTCATGGCTGCTGGAGCGTATAGACTCTGACTCCATTACCCATTGCAGAACTTCACCACTCAAAGATCAATGACACAGCCTAGATGATGCTGGCAGCCCACGGGCTGCAGATCCCAATTTTTCCTCTGTGATAAATGAGTAGCAATCTCCAGGAGCTCTAGCCTGAAAGACAGCCCTAGTTAAATTACTTTATCGCCCCGCTGAGAGATGGCCAGCTTGGAGAAGAGGTACTCAGGCAGCATGCTAACTAGAATCAACATCAGCACACGGGCCCTTTCTTGGAGCACCAGACTCTCCGTTCTCCTCCTTCCCAACAAAGCACAGAACTCCACCCTGCAACTGGCCTCTGGAAGCCACTCTCCTGCCACTCCATTGTAAAAGAAGACTGGGCATCTGTAAAGAATATGCTCACCCTACATGCACACGTCCAGCGAGATCACTGCTTGCATGCTGTTGAGTGGCAGAGAACTTATACATCATGGTGTCCTTGCCAACACACTTGAAATGCTGGTATATCGAGCTTAAAAGAAAGCTCTAGAGCTGTGGCTAAGTGCACAGGTATCAGAGAGATTCAGAATAGGGTTCGAACCCCAGCTCCTCAATTCACTATTTATCATGGGCAAGTGTCTCAATTTGGGATCACTTAGAAACTTCCTCTGGGACAAGGGTTCAAGTGCAAGTAGTTGATTTAGAGGGTGACCTCTTGAAGCACCAGCAGGGTACTGGGGAAGAGATAGAGCCAAACAGGGTGTATATTAAGGAAGCTAACCTAGGTGGGCAACTGGAATTGAATTCTGCTGGGGACCCCTGGGAGCCAGCGCTGAACACTGCCTCAGTGGTAACTCACCCAAGGAGCAAGGGAGCTCGGGTATATTTATATACCAACTCCTCCTATAAATCATTATTTGAGGGCTGCTCCTGGGGGCATTAACTCCCTGCCACTTCTGACCTACTATGCATGGGGACCCTGGTGATCAGTGAGATCCCTTGGGCAAAAAGCTGCAGATTCTGGGCATTGGTTGGAAGTCCGGCCCATGAACCCTGAAATGGTAAGACCCCAGGGAGTAATGTGCAGAGGGGCACCAACAGCATACACCTCAACAAGCAATCTAAATGCCCTGTTTCCTTATCTGTAAAATGTAATAATACCTAATATCATGGGCTTGCTTTGAGGGGTAAAGGCAATACCACAAGTTACAAGAGTCAACACAGTGCCTGGTGCAAGTACCCATCCAATACGTGGCAGCTCTCTTTACAAGACCCAGGTTGCGAAATCATATATGCAATGAATGCCATGCTCAATTTTCTTAATCAACGATGACAACCACCCCCCCCACACACACACACACATCTTATGGGGTTGTTGAGAAATTCAATCTCCATATTTTGGGGCGATCCTTCCACCTTTCTAAGGTGCACTGGAGTCTGAGAGGCTTAACGTGGGGCTCAGGAAACAAAGGACAGGCCTCCGGTCTTCAGTTCCCTAAGTGTGGCTGATGGGCGACCATCCAGCTCTACAGAATTGGCCACAGAAATCTTTGTGCAGACTGAAATCCCCAATATCCAGGGCCCATCTTCCTTCAGGGTATCCCAGTCATTCCACACCACCCCATCCCAACCACCAGTGGGGTTCCAGCCATCCCCTCAGGATCCTGCGGAGCATCTTGGCATCAGCAGAGTGCCAACCAACCCCCTTCTGGTGTTGAGGAGTCTCCTCCCTCCACTCTCACTGCCTATCTGCTGTTCCCCTGCTCCTCAAAGGCACTTGTCTCCTTGTCTTTCCCTTTGAGACATCAGCATCATTTGGGCTACACATCATCGTTGAGCTATGAATGGGGACGATCTGTGACAAGCAGTGGAATCAGAGCCCTTCACTCTCCTACAGCATCCCTGAAAGCTCTCATTAACCCAGTCCTCTGCCTGATGTGAATTCACAGGCTTTGTATGTAGGTCATTGGCTCCAGAGTAGCTTTTGACGCCCCCTGGGACAGTGGTGCCTGAGGACGACTACTTGTCCAGTTTGTCACGATGTGTAACAAAACAGAAGAGGAAAGAGAGAAGGAAACATTTATTGAGTACCAATAGTTGCAGACATTGCACATCTGTCTGTCATCCTCTTTTTCCTTTTCCTAGCAGTATTCAGTACAGAGGAGAATTGACAAATAACTACCCCCTGCATTCTGATTCTTTTCCTGTAGCAAAACAAAACACAAATTAATATCTCAATGAATTATCCTGCCTTATAAAACTTTGTGCTAAATCAACTATCATCTCATACCAAATTCTAATATAAGCCAGTAGCAAGGGCCAATGATCTAGTGGGGAAAGAAAAAGCCAAAACTATAAATTCTATTCATTTGGGGTTTGGTTGTTCTTTTTTTTTTTTTTTTTTTCTGTGAATCTGAAACAAATTAATTTCGGTAAAGGAGAACGCCTAGTATACAGTAAGTACTCAATACATGTTTAATCCAGCACAGCAGATGTGCCATTCTGGAGACACATTCAAACCTTGAGAAACAGAATTGTGTTATTTCTCTGGGAGTGGCCAAATGTCTGCTTCTCAAAACAAACAAAATAATGACTTTTCCCCAAGGGGACGGGCGAGTGATCCAGGAAAATATCACCTTGCCTCCTCACCATCAAAGGTATCAAATGCATGAAAATTTAATACAGATAATTTGCATCTATTTGGGGCTTTTAGCATTTCAAAATGGTCTCACCTCAGTTGCTATATATTATGCAAGACTTCACAAGTGTCAGAAATCTGACTCACGGTAATTAAGCCTAAAGGGGAATTTACTGCCTGGTATAACCTGGAAGTTCAAGTGTGGCTTGAACCAGGTACTCACAAAACAGCATCAATACTTGGTTCTTTGCTATTTTGTATCTCTGTGTTGGCTTCACTCTCAGGTTGGTGCTTCTCCCCACCCCCACCCCCCAACAACAAAACGACTAACGGCAGCTCCTTGCTTACATCCCACCAGCTAGGGATCCCAGCAGAAAAAGAAGACTGTGGTATCAGGATCTCTCCCCTCAGTCCTGGAATGCATTCTGATTGGACCAGCCCTGCAGTCATGTGCCTCACCTGAGCCAATCATTGTGCTGGGGGAATGCGGTATGTGCTCTCTGATTGGCCAGGCCTCATGTTAGCTATGCAGGGAGCCTAGAATGGGACTAATCCAAACCCCACTGACTCAAAGGAGAGCTGGCTCCTCACTATAAATCAGAGTGACGTTACCAGAAGACGGGAAAGGTATGCCAGGCTGGCATGCATAACGGATGCCCCTGCAGCAGCCACAGCTACCATGTAATTCTCAAGGGGGCCTATGATCCCCAAAATGATCATTTGGGTTTTTTACTCTTTTTTAATCTCAAAGTCATACACACTCACTGTAATAATTACTTTTATTTTATAGATGATCTACCCACTGTCTTTTCTTCCAAGGTCCATTTACAGGCCCAGGGCTCATTTTCAGGATTGTCCAAACTCTTCTACTGTATGCATTAACCAAAGCAACCAAAGAGTGTGCGTCATCCCTCACTCTCACAACCCAGGAAAAGCAAATTTCAGGAGCCCACCTGCAGCCACCTGGAAGGGAACTGATCGCTGAGCTGGTAACTCTGTGTTGGGTTAATGCAGCAGTCATCTGGGCTCTCGTTAAAAACAGTGGATCCCTAAGCTCTACCCCACACACTGTGAAATCAGACTCTCTCAGACTGTGGCATCCAGCCTCCAGGATGGTCTCCGGTGATTCCTGCCTCCCAGTGAATCCCTGGTACTTGTATCTCATGCATAGTCCCCTCATCCTTGACCAGGCCTGACCTGTTGTCTTAGTTAGCTTGGGCAGCTATAACAAAAATGCCGTATGATGAGGTTGATGTAAACAATAAACTATTTCGCAAGTTCTAGAAGCTGGAAGTCCAAGATCAAGGTGCCAGAGCTCACTTACTGGTTCAAAGATCACCACCTTTTTGCTGTGTCCTCACCTGGCAGAAAGGGGCAAGGGAAATCTCTGTGGTCCCATTCATGAAGGCCTTCATGACCTACTCACCCCCCAAAGGCCCTACTTCCTAACCCATCCCATTGGGGATTAGGGTTTCAACATATGGACAAACGTTCAGTCCATAGCACCTGTGTAACCAGTAGGATATTGTGGAAGCTGACTTCTGCAGCTAGGTCATAAACTACATCACATCATCTACCTTGCTCTCTCTTGAATCACTTGTTCTGGGGGAAGTTGGCCGCCATGTCCTGAAGATACTCAATCAGCCTTCTGGAGGCTTCTGTAGCTGAGGACCTGGGTTCTGCTGACAGCCATGTGAGAGAGCCACCTTGGAAATGGGTCCCCCAGCCCCAGCCAAGATCTGGCCGACACCCTGACTGCAACCTCATGAGAGACCACGTGCCAAAACCAACAGCTAAGATGCTACCTGATTCCTGACCCTCAAAACCTATGTGAGGCAAGAATTCATTGTTGTCTTAAGCCACTGGGTTTCAGGGTAATTTGTTAGGTAGCAGTAGATAGTTATTGTACAGAGTGAGCGCAGAGTCTGCATTTTTTATCAGCTTCCTGGGTAAGTTAGATGCACATTTGTCAAAGTCACTGCAGCCCCAGGATGTTCCTGCAGCATCGTATAGACAGTGACATCAGGACTCTCCAGGGAATTAGGAAGCAAATTATAGTCCACCCCCAAATTATAGACAGTGATGCAGAGTACACGGCTACCTTATCTTTTTTCAAAGGAGGCCCAGTATTATTTCATGACACATTGAATGAAAAAGCAGTTAGCATATACTATGCCATCCTATTTTTGTTTTACAGGTAGTATTATTATGTAATCCCTCATGCCCCAGGAGTTACCAACCTGGAAATATGTAATCAAGTCTTTTATTCCTTAAAGAGTTCCCTTTACTCCTAGATTATCAAGGCACAAGCCCGCAGCAGCCTAATTGCTTAGAATTAGTCCCAGCTGTGTCTAAGGGTTCTCCAAGAATCTATTCACCTGAGTTCAGGAATGAGCCCACACATCCATTTGACCTTGGCCTCCTGCTGTCCCATCTCCGTGTTCTGCTGGGATGACTCCCACCCCTAACCCAGGAGGCAAGATGCTGTTCCCCCTCCCAAATTCCCCACACAGCCCTCAAAAATATCCAAGTGAAACCAGGCTGTAGGGTTGGTTTATTTTTACACATGTAATACATGAAAATTCCACTGTAAAATTTAGTTTGAAGGAGGGATGGAGCAAGTAGTGAAGGTAGTAGTGCCGAGTGGTTCAAATCCTGACTCACCTCTTAAATCGGCACCGTTGACTTGTTTCTTTGCTGTCCCCCTGCCCTGCACGATTCCAGGGCCACAGCTCCTATTGTTTTCTATGTATATAGCACCCCCTGGAGGTGTGCCCTTGTTTCCGCATATAAAATAAAGAATCATAATCATAATTCATAGGGTCGTTATTAGGATGGAACAGGTTAACTCATTCAAATAAAGCCCTTCAACAGTGTGTGGCCCAGAGGGAGCACTCAGCACGTGTCGCCTGATATTTTAATTGCCATCATTAGTGTCCACATAGACTCCACACACAGAATTCCACTGCCCTCCTTAGAGGTCACCCCGCTTATTGTGTAAGCGGGCACACTTGCAGAGTTTTCTGTGCACTTACATACATACAGAAACATGCTTTTGCATTGGTTTTCTGTTTCCTGAATGAATGGGACCGCTCTCTATGGATCGCTCCCCAGCACTGTGTGTCAGAGAAACATCCACATCCACATGTATGGATCTGCCTCACTCTAGTGGGATCGTACCATGGTTCGTCTAATAGTCCCCACGAGATGGACACCTAGCTTATTCCTGGTTTTATGCTATTACAAACAACCCCTTTAGTTCAATGCTGCCAAGAACGTCAATACATGTCTCTTTGTCCATCACACTAGTATTTAGACGAAATTCCTAGAAGTGGCATTTGGGGGCCAAAGGGGATTTGCATTTCAAATGTTGAAAGATCCCCAGACTGTGAAACTACAGACGGCAAGATAAGAGGAGAGACATAGTAACATGGAGATTAATTCTGAACCATTGTTAAGAAAGTTTCCTCTCTTGGGGCACCTGGGTGGCTCAGTTGGTTGGGTGTCTGCCTTTGGCTCAGGTCATGATCTCAAGATCCTGGGATCTAGCCCTTGTCAGGCCCCCACTCAGTGGGGAGTCTGCTTCTCCCACTGCTCATGCTCTCTCTGTCTCTCAAATAAATACATAAAATCTTTTAAGAAAGAAAGAAAGAAAGAAAGAAAGAAAGAAAGAGAGAGAGAGAGAGAGAAAGAAAGAAAGAAAGAGAGAGAGAAAGAAAGAAAGAGAGAAAGAAAAGAAAGAAAGAAAGAAAGAAAGAAAGAAAGAAAGAAAGAAAGAAAGAAAAGAAAAGGAAAGGAAGGAAGGAAGGAAGGAAGGAAGGAAGGAAGGAAGAAAGAAAGAAAGAAAGAAAAGAAGGAAAGTTTCCTCTCTCTCAATCCTGAAGAGAACACAACATCTAAGCTCCATGGCAAGGAGCTTGCTCCTTAGCACTAAAGATGTTCTGGGGGAGGGGGTGGTCTCTGCTCCTTCAAGTTCCCACCCAGCTCCTTCTGGGCCAAATAGGGAAGAAGACTTCTTGCCAGTAGACCAACAACACCTCCCCATGAACCAGAGGAACATCTCCCCCATGGAGAAGTCCTACCGTGGCATGCAGTGAGCCTCATGGCCCAAAGAAGACAACCACATTGCCTGGCAGGACACTTCCAAGTCTGTCTGTTGAGTGTTATACATCACCACTGGGTGATGGGAGGGAGGGAGACCAACACTGGAGACCTGGGTCCTCCTCACCAAACTCTCCCTTTCACCTCAGCCTCAGGTGAGGGGAAGATCAAACCTGCGCGTCCCTCCTGCCACCATCTGGCCCTCAGTCCCCAACACAGGTGAGCAAATGCTTAGAGGAGAATACACACCCCATCTGCCAAGAGCAAACAGGCACATTCAGGCCTGGGGCAGCCCACCTCCAAGTTTGGAAACAGATTTTTCTCCAACACTGCAGGGGCACGTTCTGCTAACACACACGCAGTTTGCATTAGGTTCTCCTGAGAATACTTAACAGCCCCGTCTCTGGCTTCATCATTTGGCTTTCAGGGTCTCCCCAAGAACTGTAGATAGATATTTTTCTTATTTTCTGCTCACCAAGTGCTCCCACGCAGAATCAAAGGATGTTCCTTCTCAAAGGTAAACTCCAGTCTCCTCCCCAGAATGCAGGAAATGTAATGTAATGTTTTAAAATTAGGGTTTTCCAAGCATTCCTCCAAAATGTGCAAGTTGACTCTACTCCAGGATCCCTATTCAATATGCATTTATATTTTTCACTCCTCCCACCATATTTCCTAAGCGCACTACATGCCAAACATCAGCCTAGGTGCTGAGGACCCAGGAGTGGGAAAAACAAGCCAACACTCCACAGGGATTGACTTCCAGGGCACGAAAACATATGGGGGAGAAAAGCCTACACAATATTTTTAAATGATAATGGTTATCCTGAGGTTTGTGAAGACAGCAGACCCTTTTTTTTTTTAATGTTTTGTGTTGTTTGAAACTTTCCTGTTTGAAAAAAAAATCATGGTTTAGAAGAATATCTTTGTGGGTGTGTGCTCACAATCTAGTGCCTCATGAAAATCACTGACTACAGAAGAATATGCAAAGCGCTATTTTTGGTAGTATGGTGTGCATGTGTGTGTATGTGTGTTGCTGGTGGTAATCTGTGACTGGAGGAGTTATAAAGGAATCTGTTATTTCATTTTCTTTGTGCCCGTGTTTTTCAAGAGTCATGCACTGAGCACACACAGCTCTTATGAATGGGGGGAAATGTTACTGAACACCAGAATGGCTGCCTAGCCCTAAGCTACTCTATCTATCGGTCTGTCAGAATGCCAGAATGTTCTCCATTAGAGTCACTCATATGATTAAACACTGTGTTCATGGAGGAAGAGGAATAGCACACTGGTCTCTGGGAGAGCTCACACTGTGAGGTGAGAATGTGAACAAGGGGATGGAGAAATGAACTGTTGCTTTGGAGAGCAGGGAGGTCCCCCAGGGCTTGGTGAGCTGTGGACAGAGAGGGAAACCGATGGAGAAGTGGAGACCAGCGTGGCCAAGTAGGAAGGAGGCGGCTAGCCTATGGCGGCGGGGGGGTGGGGGGGGGGGGGGGGAGGACTCCTGTCCATGCCCCTCCACCCACCCCTACCACCCCAACACCCAGGAGTTATTCTGGAAGTGAGGTGAGCACGAATTAGCAGACTGATGAACAACCTGTTTGCTGCAAGGAGAAGGACACCTATTTGTGAGAGGTTTTCTCAGGAGTGAACGGCCCTAGTTTCAGAAGCTCCAACTGGGGTGACGTCACTGTCCCGTCATAGCTGCCAGAGCTGAATATCACAGTAGCACCCAAAGGACTCACTCCCCCATCTCTCTCTCTTTCTCACTGTATGTTTTCATCCATGTCCTGTTTGGTACCATCTGACAGAGGAGAAGGGGGTCCTCAGAACCACAGCGGGAGAGCAGAAGGGAGGGAGGGCCAGCCAGCAAAGAGATGGATCCTTCCCGGTGGAATCCTGCCAGGCACACGTCTGCTCTACTGCTTCTTGCACTCTGGTTGTTCGTGGGGCCTGCACCCAAGTGCCCCTCAAAGCCTCCCTCTGCTGGGACACCGTGATCATGCCCACCTAGGGGCAGGGGGTAGGGGTATGGGGGCTGAGGGTGTGATTTAGCCAACGTCACGGAAGGAGTTGGTAGCCGAGAGGGCGACAGGCCAGATCTCTGACATCACTTCACTCAGCTTCCCTTAAGGCCCGTTCCTCCTGCCACCCCCACCCTGGAATCTGAGGTGCAGTAATTACATCAAGGGAAGTGCATCAAGGGAAGCTTAATATGACAATAGCACTGCACCCAAATTAAGACGGACGAGTTCAGATCTATCACCCTTACCCCAGTCCTAGCAACCTGTCAGCAAGTCTTGTTGGCTCTTCCTTCAAAATATATTGGGGATCCAGTTCCTCCTTTCCATGGAGGCCCCCCAAGGGCAAGGCACCAGGAGTGGGTGGCCGAGTGGGAAGGAGGCGGCTAGCCTATGGGGGGAGGCTCCTCACTGCTCTCCCGGCTTCTGCAGGCCGTTCACACACAGCAGTCAGAGTCCTGTCTTGAAAATATCAGTTGGATCATGTGTCTCTTCCCGGCTTGGAGCCTCCAGCAAATGACTTCCGGCGGCACTTAAAATAAAACCTCCATCTCTCATCCTGGTCTTCGAGGCAGGACATGATCTGTCTGCTCGTCCGACCTCATGTCCCGCAGTGTTGCCCCCTTGAATCCTGTCCTTCCTATTCCTGGAAAGCCCCCAGCTCTCCCTCCACCCCACCCCCTGGTATTTGCACTTGCTGGTCCCTATCCCTGGAATTCCCAGCCCCTAGGTGTCTGCACAGCTGGCTCTTTCTCCCCCTTCAGGTCTCGACTCAGACATCACCTCCTCCAGGAGGCCCTCACTGAGTCTGTGTAAAATCCCCCTCCCCTAGTCATTCACATCTCATCAACGGAGCCATTCTCTCAAAGAATTTCTCACCATCTGAAATTACCTTGTTCACCTATTTGTTGATTATCTATCTTCCCAGACCACCACACAGACACCACCGGGGCAGGGCCCAGGTCTACTCTGCTCAAGTACCCAGTACACAGTAGGTGCTCAATAAATACCTGAGAAGAAAGGAAGGCAGGATGGGGGAGGGCAGGAGGGGGGAAGAGAGAGACTGGGAGACCTGTCTGAGCTCCTCATGCCCATATCCATGCTGCAGCTCCAAACACTCAAGTAAGAGTCAGCTAACCAGGCCAGCAGGCCCAGAGCCATCCCCACCCTCCATCAACACCACCACAGCAGGTACTGTGTGTCACTTGGCATGAGCCCCCATGAGTCTGGTCATGGCTATTCAGAAAAGCCGGGGCCTCTACTAATGAAGTGAGCAGGGACTCGGCAGCCACTTTCTCCAAAGCTTGTACCATCACTGAGAATGCTTCTCTCTGAGTCAGGTTTATGGCTCTTACTTTTATTATTAACATTATAGGGTATAATAATAGGTCTGTGAAAAATAGCCAACACCTATAGAATTCTGCCTCCCAGCATCCGGCCCTGACCTTGGGTCCTGGGGTACATAGGTGCCCATATCACAGGCTCGGGGGTCCACACTGAGCTAGGGAGAGGATCCGTTCTGCCCTGTGTGGGAAATCCCTTCCCCTTGCTCTGCAAGGAGTAGGGGCCCAGGTCAAACCAACCATGGATGATTCCCCCTAAATCCCACTTTTCCTTCTGGCAAGAAGAAAGCAATATTGATTCTGTAGGCTCTGGGGATGGTAAATTTGCCCCTGTCAGGCAGACTCTGCCAGACTGGGGAGAAAATAAACCACTACAGCACCTAAATCTAGTAAACCAGGGAGAGGTGGCAGCCAGGATTGCTGCAAGGAGGGGAGGTAGGGGCCAGGAGAGATTTATGGGGCACCAGCAGGAGAGAAATGTGGGTGGTTGAGCCCATTCTTCTGTCAACCCCAGATTTATACACTCCAGGCCTAGTGCATTGTCCCCATGGGACCTCGGGGACCTTTTGGCCTTTCCTCCTAGCCTTGGGGAGATTAATGACACAGAGAGGAGGTGAGTGTTGGTGTATCACTGTGGGTGTGGGTGTGGGTGTGCCTGTGTGTGTTTGGATATGTGTGTGAATCATGTGTCTTTGTGTGTTGGCCTCAGTGCGTTTGTGTATTTTGTGCATGTATGTGTTTGTGTTTCTCTTTGGCTATGCCTTTCAAATACCCTTTTGGGAATTTGCTACGAGGTCCATGTTCCCCTCCTCTACTGGACATCATGAAGCCTCACCTTCCTTTCCTGAATGTCGAGGCACCGTCTCCCATGCTGACCACAGAGCAAATCCTGGAGGTGGTCTTGGGTTATATTCAGGGATAAATGAAAATCTGCGTTTGCAATATGCCAAGAAAATGAGATGGGTGGTCTCAAGCCTCTAGCTGGCGAATACCCTCCCCCTTCCTTCCTGTAAGTCAGTTCTGATTTAGAGCAAAGCTTTTAAAACCCTGTGTCTATAGTCTTTTTTTTTTCTTTCAACGTGCAGCCTTTCTGTTCTCTCTTCCTCTGCCTCATGACCTGGACACTACATAATGAGATGGCAGCATCAGAAAATGCAAAGCAGCCTAAGTCCTTAAATCATTACATGAAGGACCACCACCTAGAGGGTCCACTGACCTTCACCAGAATTCACCTAGGAGAAATAAAGCTTTGTTGTGTGAAGCCACAGAGATTTCCGGGTTTGCTTGTTACTGCAGCATTAGTGGGCTTATCCTGACTAATATATCCCTGGTGAGAAACACAAAAATACTTTGCAATGTGCTGGACATATTTTCAAGATCCTACTCACCTCCGAGACATAAAGATCCTAACTTCTTTGGGCACCTGGGTGGCTCAGTTGGTTAAGCATCTGCCTTCAGCTCAGGTCATGATCCCTAGGTCCTGGGATAGAGCCCCACATTGGGCTCCCTGCTCAGTGGGGAGCCTGCTTCTCCCTCTCTCTCTGCCACTCCCCCTGCTTGTGCTTGCTCTCTCTCTCTCTCTCAAATAAATAAATCTTAAAAAAAAAAAACCCTAACCTCTTATGATTGCATGGCCCTAATTCTTTCCCCAGTCATACCACTGGAATCTCTACAAAGATGAAATCTCATCCTGACATTGCCACCCAACCCTCCAGAGGGCTAGGAGATAAGTCTAAAGATACTGTCAGGCCCTCCCAGAACGGTAAAGCATGAAACTGAGGGTTGTTTTTTGTTTTGTTTTGTTTTTGGCCGTGACCATGAGGCTTCTATATTTACTACCCACCTCAGAACTCAGCCAACTGCATGTCACCCTGCGCTGGGCCACTGTTCCCAACCCAATCCAAACCCCTTCTCTCCAGAGGCCTTTCTATGATCAAGACCCTCCCAATTAAGGAAATCACTTTGAAATTAACCACAGAAGAATCCCCAGAAGTGCCCCTTAGTTTTAGGCAAGCCAGGTGCCTGGAGGGGTTTATCCTGGCTCTTACCAGGTAAACTGGTCACTCATATCTAACTGGAGTGTCAGTGACCTAGGTTCAAATCCCCACTCTGGCATGTCCGAGCAGTGTGAACTCTGACAAGTCCCTCGTCTGTAAAATGCAGACCATAAGAGTACCTACCATAGGGTTGCCCTGAGGAACTACAGAACATGAAACTAGTTCTCCAAGCTTAAACGAATCAGAGTAGTCCTTTGTGTAAGCAGAATGGGGAAAGACACTGTATTCAAAAACCCTTTTCCTCCCTGATCTGGCAAAGTGTCAGTATTTTTGCCATTAGAGTCACCAGTTTGTGTTAGGATATTGCCTCTAGAAATAAACTTGACCTGAAACAACAGCCCTTTGACTCACTGTTGCTCTCTAGCTAAGCCTGGCTTCTCGGGTGTGTCACTGCTATTGAGAATGGGAGACAATGAGACAGGGGACGAGTGGATTTTGATGATGAGAAGGAGAACCCGTGCTTGGGCATTGCTGGAGAAGTCCTGGTTGAGTGATAAGAAGCCCCAAGCACTAAAGAGACAGCATGAAGGCAGGGTATGAATCACATCTCCATGTGAGGCCCCTGTTTCTTCCTGCATAAAAGCCACAGGATGCATTGAGAGTCCAAAGTGGCTGCACACATTTTAAACTGTGGTGGACTTGTTATCACTGCTATCGCCATAACCATTACAATCCACCCTACCCACAAACGTCCTTCTAAGACCACCCCTCCCTCAGTGCTCCTCACACCTTCTCCTTCCTGGAGCCCCAGACTATGTGGCTGGATGAATCAAAACCAACACTCTCCGATTTCCAGGGCTCTCCTGGAATCGTTGTTTGTTCTCCAAGAGGGGGGGCTTTAATTCCTTTGTAGGTGAAAGCCTGGCTTCCATTCCCTCTCTGCTGTCATGGAAACCGGGGCACTGGCAACTTGGCGCAGAAACAAGAACGCGGCTTTCTTCTTTCACTGAGCAGAGGAAAGGCTGAGACAACTTCAGCGCAGGAGGAGGAGAACTTACAGTTGATTTGATCTCCCTTTGTGAAGGAACAGCCACCCAGAAGTGCCAACAGAAAGAAGGTGCCACCCAGAGCTGCTCACGAACGGAGACCTGGAACTGACTTCAGAACCATGGAAAGCTCCCTAAGACTTAAAGGGTGAGCGAGGAGGCTACAGTGTATCCTGACTTCTACAGGAAGCAGAGTATTCAAAATGAGGACTGGGCTATGTTTAAGAGTGCCAGAACCACAGAGAGGAAATGTGAAGTATCATTTAGTTCCCAGTTCCTAAAAGTGTGCTCCGAGGGCCCCAGCATCAGAATCACCTGGAGCACTGTTCCTTCTGACACATGAATCATTCTCTGCAGGGCGGAGCCCTAGATTGTGCATTTTAACACATTGTCTCAAATAATTCCTTTGCACCTCAAGGCTTGAGGCCAAGTGATCTAGTGCCACACTCATATTTTTCAGATGGGAAAATGGGCTAGTCAAAGTGAAGTACATTGCCCCAGTTCAAACAGCAAGTTGAAATGAGAATCCATGTGTCCCAATTACCAAGATTTCTCTGAACCATCCAGCACTGCTCTGGGTCCCACCTCAAAACCCTACCCTAAGTACCTATGCTGATGGCTCTGGCAAGCATATGAGCTAATCATGCCTGTGGTCATCTCTCTAAGAGTTCTCTTCTATGACACAAATTCTCCCTGGGAAACGCAAATTGTCTTACCACCACATTCATATCCCTGGAACCTAATGCACACACAGTTGCTCAGTACATGTTGGCTGCACTAACTAATCGATCCATGTACTAATGGATGGATGAACTGCTCAACAATGGGGTGGGATGTCTCTTTAGTGCACCTATAATAAAAATTCACATTTATTGAGCAAGCCTTATATGCCTATTACAGGGCTAGGAAATCAACATTCATAGGCCCATTGAGTTTGCACAACAACCTAATGAGATAGGCACTATCATCGTCCTCAATCCAAAGATGAAGACATACAGCTTAGAGAAGGTTAGTAATTTACCCACGGGGCACAGAGCTGTGGCAGAGCTGGGATTCAAACCCAGGTGTACTGAATCCAAAGGCAGAGTTCCAAGCCACATTTTCTGGACACACCAGGAAAAGGCACTTGTCCTTATGAATGCACTGGGAAGAAGGTGAATCAAAAGGCCATCTAGGCCCCTGTGATGTGTTTGGTCCCTAGCTAGAGCCTCTGCTTGGGGCTTACCAAAGAGAGGTTAAATCCATCCACCCATCCATCCATCCATCCGTTTCTTCATTCTGCAAACGTTTGTTGGCCACCTCATATGTGCCAGGCCCTGTTCTAAAGACTGGGGTAGAGTAGTGAACAAGATAGACAAGGTCTCTGTTTAGTTAAGGGAGACAGCACACAAAGAACTAACAGGCCCTGTGATATCAGGACGCGACGAGGGCTACGGAAAATAGAGCGAGGCAAAGGGGATGGAGAGTGCCCAGAGAATGTAGACAAACAGCCAAGAGAGCCGCCGACGCACAGCAGCAGTGTCTGCAAAAACCCCAAACAATGCGCTGAAGAATAACAGGTCAGGCAGCCCACTGTTCAGATCAGAACCACCCAATCTGCTCAGGGATTTCTCTCCACTGAACCGATCTTACGTCATCTTGTTCTTTCTCTTTTAACAGAATCGTTGCTGCATCGATAGGACTCGAACCTGAGAGCTGGAGGCTGTGACCTGCGCTCCATTCCAGGGCCTGGCCTGGGCCTTTCTTCTGGCCAAGACGGCACTGCTGGGAACAGTGAGGGCTGGCTGGAATGCACGCTCGGGGCTCAGAAAGAAGAACAGAGGCCTGTCCGTGGACAACTGTCAGCTGGGACTCTCTGGAGACAGGTAAGAGAAGCTTTCTAAATCTAACATTAGGAATAAAAGGGGACATGCAAGGGTGCGGAGTGTTTCAAAGAACCCAGGGTGGGGACAGGCCGGGACTGAGGAGAGACCTGAATGAGCAGCAGGAGGCTCTCAGGATGCCCACTTTCTCTCCACCTCTGCCCCTCAGCCTCTTTCTCTCCCGGCATGGGGGCTGTCCAGTTTATGTGACAAGCGACAGGATAGCTGTCTACAGCTCCCGACTTTTATTGTTTTGCTCAAAATCATCCTTTTGACACTAAACCTTCATAGTCCTAGTCTCAAAGGGAAGAGATTGGACTTGTCCCATCTGGGGCTAGGGGCTTCCACTTTGGCCAGTCAGCTCTGGACAGGGAGAGGGGGAACTTCATTGAACAATTAGGGGGAACCTAATTCTATCAGAGCTGCCGACGCACAGCAGCGGTGTATCAGAGAAGCAATGGGGGAACTGTTCTCAGGAATAATGGAATCAGTGTGAGCTCTGCAGAATCTCATAAACTTGCCGTGACAATGATACATCCTGGACCCTAAAAAACAGAGAAAATGCATACTCCAAGGGCTGAGCAATGTGACCAGGGAAGAACTTGGGGTCTATCCTTCATGGAAGCTAGTGATGGGGATGAGAGAGTTAAGTCAAACCCACAAACTCTGAAAAGCACCCAACTTCCACTCAGTAGTCAATGAAATGGCCTCCATAAAGCTCCGAGGCAAAATTATAGATCATCATTTTAATTGAGTACAATTGGCTATACATTAATATTCATGATTATTAGAGCAGCTAATTTTCCTCTTTACAGAAAGTGAGTGGGGGATCATTTCAGCTGCTACTTACTTTTCCTCCCTTAGATTTCTGTGGGGGAGGGTGAAAGAATAAAAGGCATGGCTCTTGAAATCAGCCATCAATTTCTGAATGTTGGGTAATTATTAAGGATTTTTAATTGCTCTGACCTCTTAGAAGGGGGCTGGGGAGAAGCATCTTATGAATATAAAAAATACACACATCCATGAGCCTCCAGAAGTGGCTCCTTCGGCTAGATGAAAGCAGATTGTCTAAATGAGAATCCTATCCATTCCTCAGCCCCACTAACCTGCCAGGGCTGATGGTAACAACGACAACAATGACAGCAGTAACAGTAACGATCGCCATCAGAGCCCAAGCGGGATGAGGACGGTATCCGCCTGAGGGCACAGCCAGGATGGACTAGGAGAGAACAGGCAGGGTGGCGAGGGCGTCCATGCAAGGCAGGGGAGGCAGCCTTAACAGGACAACTGTTTTGTCGGTCAGACAATTAAATCTATTGAGGATAATGGCAGCCAGATTTCTCATCATCAGAAGGGAGTTAGATCAGAAGGGAGAAAAAAATCAGGATGAACTCTGCCATGATAGATTAGAATCAGAGGTATCAATGTGACTTCATGGTTTTCAATATATCGGGAAAAAATCTAGAAACAAATACAGATGTAAACGTGTGTATGTGTGCGTTTACACAGGTGCACACACGTGCGTGCACATGCTCACACGTCCCCGAGCTCTGTCCCCGGACGGGCTCTCAGCACCGTGACGCCACAACAGCGATACGCACACCAACACCAAAATCTTTACTTCTAGATATTCTGCACTAAGCTGCACCAGGGCCCCCTTGAGAAATGGCTGATTCCAAGGCTGGCTCGGGGAGAGTACAGGAGGATCCTGGAGCATCTGGCTTTGCCAGTGTGCAGAGTAAAATGGAGGTCATATCAAGGGACACAGAAGGCAGCTTGAGGAAGGGACTCTCACTGGCCAAAAATGACGCAATTGGAGCACTAAAATAAATGATGAGAGTAATGGATTAATCCACTAAGTAAAATAGCAAGGAATGAGTTCTTACTGATATGAAATGAATGAGTGAATGAATGAATGAATGAATGAAGTATTTGGTCATGACATGTACATAGTTTCAAAGAACCTTTCCACAAAAACACTAAGAGGGAGAGAGTAACTTCATAGCAAAGAAACACGGCAGAAGCCACTTTAGTCACTGACCAAAGTGAACACACCAGTAAGGGGACAAATGGAAATCACATGCCACCTGGCAGGATTCAATGAGGACACAGCATCACTCATGTGCCAGTCCTGCCAAACGTGCACAACCTGAGCTAATCTTAGTTAAAAAAGATTTATTTATTTGAGAGAGAGAGAGAGAGAGAGCCCGTGCATGCACACACACAGGAGGGAGGAGGAGAGGGGCAGAGGGAGAGGATCTTAAGCTGACTCCCCACTGAGCGTGGAGCCCGATGCGGGGTTTGATCTCACGACCCATGAGATCATGACCTGAGCCGAAACCAAGAGCCGGACAGACGCTCGACGGACTGAGCCACCCAGGGGCCCCACGACCCAAAGCTAATCTTGAGGGAACGTCAGACAAACCCAAACTGAGGAACATTCTACAAAATGATGGACCTGTCCCCTTCAAAAGCTTGAAGAATGCTTGGACTGAAGGAGACTCAAGAGACGGGACACCTACAGGCACCCTTCTGCTACAAAGGACATTATTGAGACAACCAACAAAACTGGAACGGGGTCTGAGGATTAGAGGTTAGTAATGTATCAGGGTTAACATCCTGATCCTAATAGTTTTATTGTGATTATCCGGGAGCCTTCCTGTTTTAGGGAAATAAATTCTACTATATTGAGGGATGATGGGTCATCAGGTTGGCAGCGTTCTTTCAAGTGGCTCTGGGGGAAAAAAGTTACTTGTATTGAACTTGCAGTCTTTCTATAATTATAATAACTACCAATTTGAGTGCCTACTGTATGCTGTGCACTTTTTTCCTTTCTTTTAAAGATTTTATTTATTTATTTATTTGAGAGAGAGAGAGTGCGAGTGGGGGGCGGAGCAGAGGGAGAAGGACAAGGAGACTCCGTGCTGAGTGCAGAGCCAGACGTGGGGCTCTATCCCAGGACCCCGAGATCACAGCCTGAGCCAAAATCAAGAGTTGGACGCCCAACCAACTGAGTCACCCAGGCACCCCTGCCATGCACTTTTCATCACTCCACTTCTACTTTACAAATACTCTTACAAGATATTTCTAGTTTCCTTCCCATTTTACAGGTGAGGAGGCGGAAGTTCACGGAGGTTAAGCATCATGCACAAGACTGTTACTTCTTTCATTCTACAAGCATCCGCTGCATCTCTGGGGGCTGTGCCAGGCACTAGTACATATAGCAAGGAATAAAATAAGCCTGCCCTACCCTCACGAAGCCTCCGGCCTAGGAAGGCTATAGGCAATAACCAGGAAAGCAAACAAGGGAACAGCTCCGGGGGTGACGAGGGCCATGAAGGTACCAACAAGAGGTGTGAAGGAAGGTAATGCTGGGGAGTAAAGCATGATGAGCCAGGTCATGTGGGCCTTTATAGAATTCAGATCGGATTCGAAATCATGGGAAATCATGGACATGATTTATGCAGGGGAGTGACAGGATCTGATTCATATTTTAAAGGAACTCCCCAATTGTGGAGAGATATTAGATGGAGCAAGAAGAGGAAATGTAGGGGCTAGAGAGCTGGTAAGTGGCAAAGCTGATGTCCCCCTGCCCCCACCAACATCTGTCTGACCTCACTCTCTTGCCACTTAGAGCAGGCACTCTGGGTGCCCTTCCATATTCTTCCACACTTACCATATCTGGACACCCTGGCCCAACTTCCAACTGCCATGACAGATCCAGCTCCTTGCCTTGGGCTTTCTCCAGCTTTCTCCAGCTGCCCAGGGCAGGTCAGCAGTGCCTGGAATCAATGCTGTCTACGCCACTCGGGAGAACATCCCTCGACTGATGATTTGTTAGAGTTAGCGGATAAATACCACAGCTCCCTGGCTCAGGAAGAATTTAGCAAAATGAGCCACTTCATAGCAACCTGGGGCAGTCCATGTTGCATAGAGATTAAAGATGGGGGGGCCCTCTGGAATTAAATGAGATCTGGGTTCTAACCCCAGTTGTGCCACTTAGTGGGAGATGGAAGTGAGAGGTGTATAGGCTCCTTAAGCTAGAGCCAGTGACGATCCCCCTCCTTTATGTTGCTGGAACATCTTCGGTTTTAGGTCTTCCCGACAGGGGGCACCAACCAGCAATGGCCAACAGAATTTTCTGCCACACAGGGAGCGTTCTTTATCTGTATTATCCAGTATAGTAGCTACTAGTCACATGTGGCTATTGAGTACTTAAAATCTGATTAATACAGCAGAGGGACTGAAGTTTTTGTTTTGTTTTGAGAAACTGAGGTTTTCATTTTACTTCATTTTAATTAATTTGGATGCAAATAGCCACACGTGGCTAGTAGCTTCCATATTGGGCGGCGCTCTCCACATGCTGGGACAGACGCTAGGGCACGTCCCGCTGGAATGGGCATCTGCACCCAGCTTCCGAGCTCTCCGGAGAAAGACAGAGGGTGGGAGCAGCAAACCACACATCCAAAGACACGTGACCCCCGTCCTTGGGTCCCCAGGATCACCTCCTTTGTCGTGTCTACATAGTGCTGGTTTCTTTATAGAGATGCGCATGAATTTTCATGAGAACATACAGTGCTAAACTGCATCTCTCTCTCGCCTCCTGACACAATTCTCCCTCTAATAAGATTTTCCCCTGCTGGCCCATTTTTGCGGCAACTGTGATAAAAAGCCATCTTCTGATTGAGCCGCGACTTACGTAAGGGAAGGGCGGGGAAGCCTGAGGCAGAAAGCCAGAGGGATTCAGGTCTGTTTTCTCACCTTTGGGGACAGCCAGGTGATATAATCCAAAGACCATTTCCCTAACTCCCGCTGTGAGGCCAGCTGACCGGCACCTTCCTGGGGCCGCTTGTAATCAACAATGTTGCCAACGGACCGCGCCTCGGCCGTGCGACAGGCAGGCCTGGGGCCCTCGCTTCTCTGGAGTGAACTTTCTGTTGCCCTTTAGGAGGAGTGAAAACAGAGACCCATTTCTTGAGAGAAGTTGGGCGGAATTTATTCTCTCTGGGAGATTGTGAGAGGCACATTGGTGGTCTGAAAGCTCTTCAGGCGAGCGGAGCAGAGGGGATGCTTTTCCTTCTCCCTTCATCCTCCAGCCCTGATCTCTTTAGCCCCCACAGGTCATGGGCTCTATCCCTTTCTCGCTGCCCCCCACCCCCCACCGCCAACTCCCAATCGCGCCGTACACAGAGTAACCACCGGCGGGTAGGACAGGTCCTGTCGGGGGCAGTAACAACCAATCCCCGAAAGTTAGCTACTCAGAACAATCAGGGTTCAGGTCTTGCTCAGGTTCCATTCAGCTAGGACATTGGCTCCACGTCCCCACGTGCAGGATGCCACCACCACCCCCACCCCCCCAGGCCAGGCTGGGACAGAGGTCAGGAGGCTGCAGAATCTCTAAGGGGACAGATCACCACTTCTGTGGATTGCATTTAAACAGTTTACGTCAGGAAGAAAACCGCTCGCGCACACACAGGGACACTCCCTCCCGGATTTAGCATGTGGTCTATTCCTTCTCCCCTGAGGCCAAGAATGGCGCGACAGGGAGTCCCGAGCCCTGACTGAGGTTTTGCTTTGTAGTTGCTAGGATTGTGGACAGGAGGTGTTTGTGGATAGGCCGTCCTGATCTTTTACTGTTGAAATGAAGATTTCACAGCAGGAGCAGAATCACCTGATAAACAGGGAGGAGGAAACTTTCCCTGACCTGGCCAGTGCCTCTTTCGCCCCCTCATGGGCAATTTTCCTGGCCAGGAAGAGATTAAAAAGGCGGCTCTTTTTTTTTTCCCTTCCCTTAAAGCAGCCTGAACCAAAGCAGGGGCCTGAGTTCCTGAGCTTCTCTCTAATGAGGGAAGAGGAAGGCAGTGGGGGCAAGCCAGGGGGCCAGGGCGTGGGCAGTAATCCCAGTTCCGCCAATTAACATCTGTGTGTGATTTGGCCTCGGTCTCCCCATCTGTAAAATGGGGATACAAATAAGGTTGTTTGAGGATTAAATGGTAGAGTGAAAGCAAAATGCCTTACATACAGGAGGCGCTCGATATTAGGAAGAGTTTTTACATTTGGGGGTTGCTTTGGCTCTTGATGTGTCTGCCCCACGTCTCTACAAGCTGACCACTGCGCTTCCTTCAGGGCCACCTCTGCTGGGAAGCCCTCCTTGATTGGATTTCCTTGGCCAATGAAGGTCTTGGTCACCTCAGAATCTGCATGCTATTTAGGCCTCAACTGTGAGGTCTGGATAATTCTCAACTCCCCACCTAGGCCATCAGCTAGAAACAAAGCCCTGATTTCTTCGTGTTTCTCGTTGAATCCAGCAGGGGTTGGACATACAGCTCAGTACCATTCCCAGCGCTCCCTCTGTCCCTTGATCAGTCTTCAGACCACCCTTTGAGGGAGATTTTCAGTGCAAATTAGGCCCTGCCCCTGTCCTGGTTAAAACTTTTCAGGGACCCCTGCATTCCAGGAGATAATGAATAAGTCATTAGCACTTGTGGCCATGCCCCCCACCTCTGCCACCCCACTCCTGCCCTCCCCACCCTCTGACCCGCACCTCCAGCCAGGCTGAGCTCTCTACCCTTGTGAATTTTCCAGACTCCATCCTACAAGCTGCTCTCTGCTTTCCTCCCCTCTGTCCCTTGGTCCACAGCTGCCCTATTCTCCTCCTCTCAGTCCTCACCTCCTTGAGGGCAGGGGCCTTGCCTGCCTCCCTCCCTGCCATGCCCCAGGGACCTAGGACGGTGCCTGGCACAACAATAGGCACTCAATTACTAGAGGGAATGTGTGAGTGAATAAGTGGGCTTCTCCTGCCTCTGTGGTATCTACAGAATGGGTATTACAAATCGAGCATGGCTGGCAGGAAGAGGTAGGGCAGACCAGGAGACACCCTTACGGACACTCAGAAATGGAGGTGATGGAGAAGAAATCAGGAACGGACCCATGCTACAAAGTGGATGGGCCTCAGAAACGCTCTGGGGAGTTAAAGAAGCCAGACACGAAAGGCCACAGAATGTACAATTTCATACATATGAGCTGCCAAGAATAAGCAAATCTGTAAAATGGAAAACAGATTAGCAGATTGGCAGTTTCCAGGGGCTGGGGGAATGGCCTGGGGAGGGGAGGGGGGTTGCTAATGGGAAATGGGCTTCTTTTTGGGCTGGTTAACATGTTCTGGAATTAAATAGTGGCGATGGTTGTACAACCTAGTGAGTATACTAAAACCACTCAATTTTACACCTTAAAAAGGGCAAATTTTATGACATGTGGATTATAGCTCAATAAAAAAGATGATAGATAAACAGATGCATAGATTTTTTTTTTTTTTTAAGTCACACCAGCTCTTTGTCTGCAGTTGATGGTGATTGGTATGTTGAGATCCTTATGCTTTGGTGAACATGTTCCTTCCTCTGCAATAATAGCAGAGGATTTTCTTTATAAATAAACCTGAAGCGTACTCCTTTAAATAAAAAAATAAAATAAAATAGAAAGGAAAGGACCAGAGTGGTTAAGGCAATCTCCTCTTCCTACTTCCCCAACAGCTCCATACTGTTAACACTTTCACCCCCTTGTGAACTACACCATCCTCGGCTTTAACCCCCCATATTATCACTCACAGAGCAGCCAGTCACGGCCACACAGCTTCGAGCAAGGGACAGAATGAAACTCTGGCACCTTTCCCCAGATACTCTCCCAGCCTGCTCCAAGCCCCCATCCAGAAGCAGGATTGGCTGAGAAAATCCCAGCCCAAGAGTCCCCAGCTGTAGACAGAAAGCACAAGAGGAAGAAGGCAGATTGGCCCCCATCCTCCTCCTCCTCCTGCGCCCACACCCTCAGCCACGTTCCTCCCACTAGAGGCAGTGTGTCTGCTCCACTGAGGCGGAGCTTGGTCACGGGATGTGGACTCGAGCCAACGCTGTGCTAGTGGCCATAGCAAGTGCCCAGTCCTAAATACGCTTTTGCAGTCGGCTGGGGTCTTGTGCTCCAGCCAGGGGCCTGGGAGGAGAATGGTCTGGGTAGCCCACTGGTCCCAAGAAGCCAAAGGTGTAGGGGGTGGAGGAGTCAGGAGCCTACTCTGCAGGCTGGAGCCCAGCCCAGCTGAGCCCCACTCCAACTGAACCACAGATGAGCTGCATGAGTGAGATGTACGTTCTGGTGGTAAGCCACTGTACTTCGGGACGGTTGCTCATGCACTGTTGTGGGTATTACTGACTAGTGCTTCTAGGCCCCTGGGGTGGCACACCCTGGCTTCCTGAAAGACAAGGGCCTTCGGTCTGGACATCCAAACCGGCCTCAGCTCCCAGGAGACAGAGTGGCAGGTGCTGTCCCTGGGCTCCAATCCTGCAGCCCCTGAGGATTGAGCCTCGGCCCACTGGCTGTGGGGGGAGGAGGTTTCTCGGGCAGCAGTGACCCCCTGTGCATCTCAGCAACAGTGCAGTGGGGGGCTCCTCCCCGCCACCTGCGGGGAAGGAGTGGATGGAGGCTGAGAGGGCCTCTCAGGTCCCCTTCTCTTGAGGGCTCTGGGTCAGGCAGGAACTAGAATGAAGGACCCATGCTTTCCTCCTAGGGGCCCAGGACCCAGCACTGGGCTGTTTGGGCAATACTGCTCTCAGGAGGGCTCAGAGCTCTATCAGGGTCCAGAAGGCAGGAGGCAGCCACCAAGTATTTGCTGAATGTGTACCGAACTGCGTGGGTTCAAATCCCAGCTCCGTTCCTTGCTACCATGTGACCTAACTGCTCTGTGCCTCAGTTTTCCCATCTGTAAAATGGGGATTTAACAACAACAAGAACAAAGCCTTTGTCCCATGGGATTGTTTCGAGGATTAAGTAAGACAGATACATGTCAGCACAGTGCCTAGGACATACTGAGGGCTCAGTCTTGGTTACTATCATTATTATTCTCAATGTTTTGAAGGGAACAAATGGGTGATGGGATAAAGAAAGAGAGCGGGAATATATTTAGTTAGGCTGGTCATAAAGAGCTGTGCCAAAACTCTCATTTTGGCTGAGATGTGAAAGATGAGAAGGAGCCAGGCATGTGGAAGAGCTGGAGGAGTCGGCATCTCAGACTGAGGGAACAAGTGCAAAGATCCTGAGGTAGGACAGAGCTTGATGCTTCTGAAAAATGGAAACGGGCTGTGGATGGAGCAAGGTCTGTTCCTCCCACCTCAGGGCGTTTGCATATGCTCTTTCTTCACGAAACACTCCTCCCCTCCCTGTCCCCACCCTCACCTCCAGCCCAGCCCCTTTTGCCAGTATGAACTGTTACTTATCCTACATCTATCTGCCAGTTCAAAAGTCACTTCCTCACAGATTCTTGTGATTTCCCAGATGAGGTCAAAATCTGTTATTACCCCTGTACTCATCTCCTGGGGTTGCTATATCAAATTTCCACAAATGTGGTGGCTTCAAACAACAGAAATTCACTTTCTCACAATTCTAGAGGCCAGAAGTCCCAAATCAAGGTGTCAGTAGAAACCTGATCCCTCCAGATGCTCTAGAAAAGAATCCTTCCTTGCATCTTCCAGCTTCTGGTGGCTCCAAGTGTCCTTTGGCTTGTGGCTGCATCACTGCACTCTCTGTCTATCCTCACATGGCCTTCTCTTCTCTCTTATAAGGACACCTGTCGTTGGATTTAGGGTCTAGCTGGATAATCCAGGATCATCTCATCTCGAGAGCTGTCATTTAATTACATCTGCAAAGACCCTTTTTTTCCAAATGAGGTTACGTTCCCAGGTTCCAGAGGTTAGGGCACAGACCTATCTTTTTGGAGACCACCATTCAACCCACTGGACCTCTGCTTGTCGTCTTAAACCTCCCCTCAGGCCCTTAACCATAGTTGGAAATTCTGTAATTACTTGTGACATCATTTGGCAATGCCTATCTTCTCAGGAAGCTGCAGGCAACAGGAAGGCAGATCCCACATCTGTAATGCTCACTCCCAGCACCTGGCGGACAGTGGGCACCTGGTATGTGTGTGTTGACCAAACGGACTGCTGAGCCCCGAGCTCTTGGAGGATGCTTCTTGTCAAGGACACAGGCTGGAAGCCATAAGCAAGGCCTCCAGCCTACAATGTACTTCAGCCTTAACAGCCTCATAAATCCCCTGGCTGGTGGCATGATTAGGGACTGAGTCAAAATGCAAGAAATTTAATTTCCCAGTGCTCAGCCTTGTAAACTCACCCCCCTAAACCAAAAGCCATAAATGTTTGATAAAACACCATGCGGCATCTGCTTCCCAGAAATGGTCCCTGGGACCAGGGAAGAAGCCACATTCGGCCTGAGCTAGATGCCATGTGGGCATTGTAATTAATGTTTGGTAGAGCTCTTCTTAATGGCCTGGGCTCTTTGTGGCCATATCAGTAATAATGACAGTCATCCAGCCAGTCTGCTGATGAGTCCTGTCCAGAGAGGAAAAGGGAAAGGAGAATCTCAGAAGCAACTTCACACAGTTACAGGGTAAAGGAACGTGGCTGTGGATTTATAGAGGGCTTTGGGCTTTTCATCACACAGCCGTGTCCTTGATCTCACTTGATCCTTGCATTGGGTCTATGAGAAGAGCAAAGCAAGAATTGCTAACTCTCTTTAATGGAAGAGAAAAGTGAAGCCCAGAAAGGAAACTTCCGGGTTATATAGCTCATAAAAGCCCCAGGAACTGAACCCGGGTCTCAGAACCCCTGGTCCCCTCATAGACCACCAGTGGTGATGCCGGGAAGGACAGTATGCTCCTAAACAGCAGCTAGAAGGAGGGAGGTCAGGTTTGAGGAGGACTTTCCTGACCAAGAGCATTCTACAGCACGTAGCCATCTGCAAAGGCCGTCTGAAGGACACCTGGATCCAGCCAAGCCTGAAGCCAGGGCTCTGGATTTTTCAGTCTGTTGAGCCAGCATATTACCTTGCTTCAGCCAATGTGAACTGAGTTTCTAAGGCGTTCAATCAAAAGAATACTGATTCAGACACTCAGGATTCTATCCCCAAGAAGAAGGCAGGGAATTGGAGGAAAACCCCCTCTCACATTCAGACATGTTGGCAAGGGATGTTACTGGCATCAATAAATTCCAGAATGTCAGAGCTGGAAAAGTCACTTCACTGTACAGAGGAAGAAATGGAGGCCAAGAGAGTGGACTTAACTTTCCCAAAGCCACACAATACAGGGACCAAAGCAGGACTCATATCCAGTTCAGAGTTTCTTCCTTTACAAGCAGGCAATGAAGGCATCGCTCAAGGAGCACGAAACAGCATCTCCGAAACACAAGTGATCAAATCGATCAAATCACCAGATCAAAATGACTTCCTACTCCCGGGGCCACGATTAGGGACCCATTCCCTCCTTGTTTTCTGTCTCCAAGATGCATCCAACAAATGCATAAATGAATTCCAGCCAAGCTGACTGGCGGAGTGATACAGCGCGAGAGGTTGTGGATTATCACTGGGTTACTACAGATGGGGAAACTGAGGCTAGGAACAGGACTGTGACTGGCCTTCCTATTTTCACAGAAAGATCTGCCCACAGCAGGCTGAAGGCAGAGCACACACATCTTTGGGAATGACACCCAAGGGGAAGATGGTGCTGACCCCCCCAATTCGCCTGAACTGACACGGGCCAGCTGGAAACATGAGGACCGCCATCGGAGCGGGACACAGGCTCTAGATCAAGCCCCCCTCCCTTTAAGAGTCTAAAGAACACAGCAAGTGGGCACCTGGGTGGCTCGGTCGGTTAAGCATCTGCCTTCGGCTCAGGTCATGATCCAGGGGTCCTGGGATCGAGTCCCCGCATCAGGCTCTCTGGTCAGCAGGGAGTCTGCTTCTCCCTCTCCCTCTGCCTGCCACTCCCCCTGCTGTGCTCTCTCTCTCTCTCTCTCCCTCTCTCTCTGTGTCAAATAAATAAAATCTTAAAAAAAAAAAAACACAGCAAGCTCTAGTCACTCTTTCTCTGTAGTGAGAAGAGAGAATCTCATATTTTGCCCTTAAGAAATGGGTGTTGACATCTCTTTACATTATTAGAGAAAATGCCCAGCCAAGAAATAAACCACAACTTTATTTACAGTATATTTCCCAGAATTCAGAGAAATGCTGTGCTTTTCTGCATAGACTTCAGACCAAAGCATGATTTATCACAATACATCAAACTTTACAGGACATAAAACTCTCCCTACCTTATAAAAACATACAAGGGTTTGCTCACTCTTCACATAAATTACTTAAGAACACCCCAGCTGTACACATCATTTTGAAAGGACTTCCATTACTGGCAAGAGCTGATTCTCCCAGTGGCGATCTTTGCCGTGGCCGAGCGAGCAATTAAAATGGGAACGATGGAGGTTGTGACAAAGCATTCGGCGGGGGAAAAACCCAGCCCAGATCAGCCTAGAGCGGTGCGGGTTGTCCTAACCATGAAATAAGTCACCTCCGTATTGAAGTTCAGGCTTGCAAGGTAGGTGACAGAAATAGGAGCAAGATTATAAACATCCCAAGGACAAAGACCGTATCTAGTTTTGGTCACCAATGTACCCTAGCACATAGCAGATGCTCAATAAATTCAAACTGAAGAGGGAGAGAGGGGGGAAGAGGAGGGAAGGGGCAACCAGCCTAGCCCAGTAATGATACCCAATTCCCAACCACCCTCGCCCCAAACCGTACCCCACATTCTATGATCTTGAGCCCATGGAAGAAAGAAGAAAAAACACGATTCTACTGACCCCATTCTCCATATGGGAAAAGTAAGGCCCCAGTGTCAGGCCCTTCAATTAGTCGTATTTATTTAAACCAGCTGTTGCAAATCTTAATACCTACAGGGACAGGTAGGATCTTTACTGAGCCACACCAGGCAGGGAATGGAGTGAACTGGAAGCCCTTCCCCAAGGGCGGCAGGTATGCTGCTCAAGCCAACAAAGGCCTCGTAAGAATGCCCGGCCCAGGGCTGCCAGCCACTGATCATTTCAAGAGAAGCTGGAAATAGCCATTTTTAAGCAAAATCATATTTTCAAAGTTAATTACTATTTTTTTTTTTAATTTTAAACACATTCTGGGCATCCCCCCAGATGTACTCTGTTCCTCAGCCCAGGATACCACCTGGAATGCAGCACTGGTTAGAAGGAAGGACCCGCAGGGGAGGGGGCTGAGGGGCGGGAGAGAAGTGCACATTTACAGCATCTGCTTAACCATCATGCGAGATTTCTACACACATGGTATGGACTGAATGTGTGGTCCCACGCCCCCTGCAAATTCATATATTGAAGCCTTAACCCCCGAAGTGACTGCATTTGGAAATGGGGCTTTTAAGGAAGTAATTAAGGTTAAATGAGGTCAGAGCATGGGGGCCCTGATCCAATAGGGCTGGTGTCCTTGTAAGAGGAAGAAGAAACACCAGAGATCTCTTGCTGTTCCTCTCCCTCCCCCTTTCCTCCCCCTCCCTCCCTCCCTTGATCTCTCTCCCTCCCTCCCTCCCTCTCTCCCTCCTCCCTCTCCCTCATTCCCTCTCCCTCCCTACTTCCTTCTCTCTCTCCCTCCCTCTCTCTACTTCTCTCCCTCCCTCCCTCTTCCTCTTTCCCTCTCCCTCCCTACTTCCCTCCCTCTCTCTCTCCCTCCCTCCCTCTCTCTCCCCCTCCCTCTCTCCCTCTCTCTCCCTCTCTCCCTCTCCACACCACCCTCAACACACACACACAAGCACAGGAAAGAGCCATGTGCAAACCAAGGAGGCCCTACCAGAAACCAACCCTGTTGACACCTTGATCTTGGACTTGCAGACTCTCTGGAACTGTGACAAATACATTTCTGTTGTTTAAGTCACTCAGTCTCTGGTATTTTGTTATGGCAGCCCAGCTGACTCATACAATACACAATCCCATTCCACTTAAAATACAGAACAAAGATATGACATAAATAAATCCCCAACCCAGAGAAAGGTGAACACCTTACCTTTGTGCAGTATTTTATTTACAAAGCCCTGTGGCCCTGGGCAGGGGGGTGGGGGGGGTGGCGCAGATGATTGCCTCCATTTTTCAGATGAGAACACCAAGTCAATCACTCTTTCCGATACATCCTAGCATGGGGTCTGGCCTGGACAATATCGGTGCTCAGGCCAAATTCATTCAGGTCCTTTCGCTCCTCTTCTGTGAGCCCCATCATCCACCCCAGCCTCTGGGTACATTCACCTCCACCAGCCAGTCCTGGGGACCCTTCTTAGAGCACCGCCCTTGGCTGCTGGGGGCTCTCTGCTGGCACTTGCAGGGGGTCGACCACAAGCCCCTGAGCTTTCCTCACAGGCAGCCCTTTACCTGATGCCCATCAGGTGCCTGTGTCCAAAAGCCCCACTCCCTCCCCAGGCATGGGCTAATTCTGAGATGTGACTCACTCTTCCAGGGCACCCCTCTGCGGGATCAGGCTGAGAATACCCTCCACAGGACTTTGCCAAAATCATACCTCGTTTGGTTTCTTCCTTTTCCCTGCCCTCCTTCTCCCTTCCCCTTATTCATCTCCCCTGGGACATACAAATCCTTCTCTCAGAAGGTCTTCTTCCAATACCAGGTTCCCTGGAAGATGCATGCCCTACAACAAGGCTGGTTTTGCCCGGGGTCCTGATGCGGTGGGAGCCAGGCAGAGCCCAGAGCCCGAATGGAGACTCACACCTCCAGGGAGACCCAGAAGGGAGCAGCTGGGCAGCTCTGGGGACAGCTGTTGGTGGGGGTGGGAATGACAGTGGGAGAGAGAAGAGAATGAGGCCCTCTGGCTTTCCTTGAGCTTTACTATTTTATTGTTACACAACTTCTACATATTCAGTGTACAAAAAACACTTCGAGGCAGATTTTTTTTTTTAAAGATCACCCAAAGATAAAATAAGCAGTCAGCATATTGGGGTATCTCCAGCCAGACTGTGTGCATGTGTTTAAACAAAAATAGGGCCATCCCATATATAGAATAAGTACAGTGTAGAGAAGGCACTGGAGTGTGGGCTCTGGAGCCAGTCTACCAGGAGGTGGATCTTGACTCCACGCTCACTAGCTGCAGAACCCAAAGCAAATAAGTCACCTCTCTGGGCCTCAGTTTCCCCAGCTGCAAAGTGGGGAGGCCAGTGTAACCCTTAGAGGGTGGTCTTGAGGATTCACTGAGTTAATGCACACAAAGCACTTAGAACCGTCCCTCACATACACAAAGTCCTGGGAGAACATTGGCTGTTCTCTCCATCAGCAGCATTACAATTGGAGGTCGCAAACCCGCAGCTTCGGGCAAGATCCAGCCTGCAGATGTGTTTTGTTTAATCCGAATAATGGTTTGGGGAATCTGTTCAGTTTCAGTGTGGGAAGGCGCCGTCTTAGAGTTGAGCGGGTCAGAGGGTGTATGCCCCCTCCTCACCTCTCAGTCATTGCTGAGTCCCAGCAACGTGGAGCAAAGCTCCAACACAGAGAGATGCAGGTGCTGGTCATGGGGGAGACAGTGCATGTGAACACAGTAAAGGGGTCCGGGCCTACAGGCAGGGCACTGATTGTGTTCGCTACAGAGGGGTTAGGACGTGTGTGGAGGGATCTATTGGCTCTGAATATTGGCATCTGATACCAAAGGACCAGGAAGGCTAAACAATGTACCATGCCTTGCCCGGTCCCACATAATGAAAAATCGTCCCACTCCGAACATCAAAAGCATCCCCAGAGATGAACAGTTCTCTAGTCCCTCATTTAACAGATGGGCAAGTTGAGGCCCAGAGAGGGAAAGCGACTTGCCCAATGTGAAACAGCAAAAAAACCCACAAAGCTGGGGGGTGGAACACTGGTCTCTTCTCAGCTGCCCTTGAATCCTAATTCATCCCCAAACCTAAAGGAGAACATTCTAAGCCCCAAGTGCAAAATCCCTCCCAGAGTTCTAGAAGGGGGAGCCAATCCCCCAGTCTTCTCTGGGTGAAGTGGGGAGAAATCAAACTTCAAGACAGTCTGAGTGCCAAAAGCAGATGTGCAAACAAAGAAAAGGAAGGCAGGGTTTTCACCAGACAAATTCGTGCCCCACTCAGTTTAAACATTAAAATGAACTAACTTAATTTCATGCCATATGCAAATCCTTACCAGCTGTCAGCTCTGTAATCACAGGAGACTTAATGTAATAACTAAACAAGAACAAAAACGCAGCAAATACAGGCTCTGGGCAAGTCCATTGACAGCGGGTTTTATGTTCCTGGGAACTCAGCAAGTGCAGAGCATTTATGGCGGACATCTGGAAGCAGTTATGTGCCCAAACGTCTGCCATCTCCTTAACAAAAATGCTGGCAACGATAATAAATAATGGCTAAGGCCTGATCCGGGCGTTGCACACCCTGATTCCCCATGCACCATGAACGTCTCTCTAGACCCTACAGCCTCTCTGCACTTGTCAGGGTTCAGCTCGGCCTGGCTGCAATCTGGACTGAGAGCTCAGAAGCAGCCAAAAGACATCCCAGGTTCACTGGGTTTGGGTCCCCCCGCCCCCGCCCGATGTGGAACCAAAGAAGTGGGAAGATGCCTGCCACCGGCGGCTGAGGAGGGGTGGTGCCATGGGCCAGGAGCCAAATGAGCCGCCTTCTGTGCATTATCTCAGTGTTTCCCAAAGTGTGGAGGATGATTTAAGTTCATCCAGTCATTCATTCAACAAACATTTATTAAGCACCTATTATGTGTCAGGCACTGTGCTGGAAATAGATCAGCAAACAAAATACATACAAATCCCTGGCCGTGTGAGGTTTAGTTTCTGGTGGGACACATCTTTAAAATACAGCTGGGATGTGGGTTAGGAAAAAGACACTTTGCCCTCGTTACTGCCTTAGGATGAAGTTCTAGGTTTAAAAGTTGATTTAAAGAAAAGCATTAAACAGGGCACCTGGGTGGCTCAGTCGGTTAAGTGTCTGCCTTCAGCTCAGGTCATGATCCCAGAGTCCTGGGATCGAGCCCCGCCCCAAATGGCACTGGGCTCCCTACTCAGCAGGGAGTCTGCTTCTCCCTCTCCCCCTGCCCCTCCCCTTGCTCATGTGCATGCTCTCTCTCTTGTCTCTCTCTCAAATAAATAAAATCTTTAAAGAAACAGGGCGCCTGGGTGGCTCAGTTGGTTAAGCGACTGCCTTCGGCTCAGGTCATGATCCTGGAGTCCCAGGATCGAGTCCCGCATCGGGCTCCCTGCTCGGCAGGGAGTCTGCTTCTCCCTCAGACCCTCCCCCCTCTCATGTGTTCTCTTTCTCATTCTCTCTCTCTCAAATAAATAAATAAAATCTTAAAAAAAAAAATCTTTAAAAAACAAAAAAGATTTTCTAAGAAAAGCATTAAATAAATAATAAAACAGGTGTTTCACAGGTGGCTTAAAATCCTGATGGGGTTTCTTCTCCTACACGATCCTGATATAAGTATTATCGTTAGTCTCATTTTATAGCTAGGGAAACTGAAGCTCAGGGAGATGGAGTCATTTGCCTGAGGTCACATGGGACACTGTGGAGTCCAGATTTGAACCCAGGTCCATCTCCAGAGCCCATGGTTTAACCACTACTCAGAGCCAAGGAGATACATCAGGTGGCCCATTTCACCCCACCCCTTGGCTCCCTTCCACCAGCTCCCCAAATCACTTCGTACATGGCTTATATCCCCTCACAGAAATCCCACCGAGGGGTTATGGCATTGCCCCTCGCCCATGGTTTAGGGTTAAGGAGGATTCAGGGCAGCCCATTTCACATCCTTCCTTAATTTGGGAGCCAGGACAGCCCCCCATTCACACAACAGCCTAGCTCAGGGGCCTGTGGAAACAACCAGGGACCCACTACAGGGAGGAAAGACCCCCTGATGACCCGAAGCTACTTCCCCAGCCCTCAAGGGCTGATCTCAAGTGTGATCGTGTCTGGGACCAACATGCAAAGCTCCCGGCACCCCCAGCAGGAGAGCAACTCAGAACATCTTCATCTCCAACCCCAAGCCAGAGGAGCAAGACCATCTACACAGAGGAGCAAGAACACCTCCCAGGTGTCGCATGCCAAGAGCTCAGTCACTCCTCCAACAACCTATGTGACAACCACCGTGATCATTCCCATTTCACAGATGAGAAGACAGAGCCAGAGAGAACTAAGTAACTTGCCCAAGGTCACCCATCTGCTCAGTGGCAGGGCTGGGTTTTCAGCCCCAGACAGCCTGGCTGCAGACCCTGCATTCTAAACCAGGGCCCAGAAAACTTGTGTTATGAAGGGCCCAGGAGTAAATATTTTAGACTTTGTGGGCCATACAGCCTCTGCTGCAACCACCCAAGTCTGCCAGTGTAGACTCAAACAGCCATGGATGACACATAAATGAGTGGGCACAGCTGGGTTCCAATAAAACTTTATTTACAAGAACAGGCAGTGGGCCAGATTGGGCCCACAAGCCATAGTCTGCCAACCCGGACTTTAAACCACTGCACAGCACTGCCTTTTGTCATCTCTAAAGCACATACCCTAAGCCACCCACTGGGGATCTGTATCATAGAAAAAGCCAATGATCGATAAGTTGGTCTCGAAATCAGAAGGCGAATCCTGTTGGGACCCTGAGGAGACCGTGTAACCTCCTGGTCCTGTTTCCTCCACCGTAAAATGAAAAGAATACCCGCATGGCACACACAGAAAACGCACATGTGCGCACACACACACACACACACACACACTCTGCAGGCTTATTAGGACAATCCAGGGAGGAGGTGCACGCCAACAGTTTATAAGATCACCCCTGTCCAAATGCAATTATTGTCATTCTATAATGGGGGCCTCCAGCTACTCCTCCAGGAGGCACAGAAAATATTGGGCCTCGTTGTCAAGAGGCTCTCTCTACTGCTTCTGAGGGCCCCTCTATGCCTTCCCATCACACTGGAAGCTCATTCGTCCTCCATTTCCATTGTGATTGAGCCTCTTAACTCCCTCCCTGTTGAAAGACATGAGGGCCAACGTGTGAGATTTAACACTCCACTCCCCGAGGCATTAGATCCAGCCATATAAAGTGAAATGTTGAACAATTAACTTCTGTGCAGCTCCCGGAGGTGATGTGGCAATAGCACCAGCAACCCTGTCCATAAACCACTCTTTTGTTCTCTCCTGGAGCCCTGAAACCACTCATTTGTCCCCTGCTGGCTCCCCATTTGCAGGACTCCAGGATGGGGTGAGCGGAGGTCAACACCCCAAGAGAGACACTTAGCCCGGTGAGGGTGAGCCACAGGGAAGATGTTTATAAATGGAAGCAGCAAGGTTCAGTAAAATCTAATCAGCCCTGAAACAAGGTGAGCTCTTGATGCTTACAAGAACTTCCATTCATGCCGGAACTATCTGGGGGTCCGTGCTGTGTGTGTCACTGCTACAGACAAGGGCTGCCCTGCAGAGTCCATGGGCTGCCAGGGATACGGAAGACAAATAATTCGGTACAAGAGGGACTGACACCCAGGGAGAGGGCAGGAAGTCCTGACCACATATGGGATGCCCTGAGCTAGGGTTTGAGTAAGCGCCCCAAGAAAGGAGCTGAGATGCTCTGTGGTGAGCAGGACTTTGCTAGGGCAAGCAGGGATGTGGGAAAGAACATTGCAGGCAGAACGACAGTGTAGCCGTCCTCTGGCTGGCTGGCCCTCGGTGTGTATGTGTAGTCCCTGAACTCCCTCATGGATTTTATTGCTACTTGACATCATCTTGCACATCACAGGGGCTCAAAAGATCTTTCTTGAAGTGAAATGGATGGTCCAGGCATGCTCCTTTTGCTCCTCCCTGATCGGCTATTCAGGGAGAGACTCTGAGCTGGGGAGCAGGGGCATAGAGCATGTAGTTCTCCTACAGAATCGTAAGACAACCAGCAAAATCAAGCAATGGGGGCGCCTGGGTGTCTCCGTCAGCTAAGCGTCTGTCTTCGACTCAGGTCATGATCCCAGGATCATGGGATTGAGCCCCGCATCAGGGCTCCCTGTTCAGCGGAGAGTCTGCTTCTCCCTCTGCCCTTCACCCTGCTCGTGCTCTCTCTCTCAAATAAATAAATAAAATATTTTTTAAAAAACCAAGCAATGAACATTGATGTATCATCATCAATTAATCCTCGGACCCCAATTAAGTTTCACCACTTATTCCAATAAAATCCTTTATAATAAAAGGACACAATTCAGAATCAGGACGTATTTAGGTGCCAACATTTCCTCAGTGTCTTCCAGTCTGAATAGTTCCTTGGTCTTTCTTTGGCTCTTAAGATCAGGACACTTTTGACAAGTACTGGCTGAATAGTTTGTAGAATTTTGCTCAGTTTGGATCTGTCCAGTTAGGTCATTCAGTTAGATTGTCCACGGCACACCCACCACCACAGACCAGTAAGCTGCCACCAGGTGAGCTTTGCGCTTACCAAAAGTAGCTGTTTGCTCCCAAACCTGTTTGTGTCCTTTTGTACTTGCCATTATAATTACATATTTTAGATAAAAAGTGGACAGGATAAAATAGGAGGGGAAAAGGAAGTTGTATCTATGAAAAGTGAAGTGTTTGGGAAAGCCCTAAGACAATCAACTTTCTAAATAGGAACAGATGGGGCACCGAGGTGGCTCAGTCGGTTGAGCATCTGCCTTGGGCTCAGGTCATGATCTCAGGGTCCTGGGATCGAGTCCCATGTCGGGCTCCCTGCTCAGCGGGCAGCCTGCTTCTCCCTCTGCCTCTGCAGCTCCCCTTGCTTGTGCTCATTCTCTCTCCCTCTGTCAAATAAATAAAATCTCTAAATAGAAACGGATAAGAAATTAGTTATAGAGGAAGACGCTGTAAAACATCGGGCAGCGGGCGGCCGTTAAAATCAGGAAGGGTCCTATATTCTGCTCTGCAAGTGTCTTTAAGTTCTCATTACACTGAAGTAAGCCAAAAGAGACAATCATCTGATCTGTACAGGAAAGATGAGAGGAGACCTGAATCAATTAACCCCTCATTGATTAACTAACCCAATATTAATTAATTACATAGGTTACTCAATTGACCTAATATTAATTAGCCCAATATTAATATTGGAAAATTAGTGTACAGAATACAAATTAACATACAGAACACCGGTGCAGATACATTAATATAAAAGAGAAAATATTCTAGGATATAAAATCTTCTGTTTTTCTGCTTTCACCAACTTTTCCAATTAATCTCCCCAGACACTAGTCAATGGGAAAATCATATCATGCTCCATATCATAGGTCATCAGGGAAATGCGAATTAAAACAAGACACCACCACGCACCTAGGAGAATGGCCAAAATCGGGAACACAGACAACACCAGATACTGCCAAGGATGTGAAACAACAGGAGCTCTCACTCAGGGCTGGCGGGGATGCAAAATGGGACAGCCCCAGTGGGAGACATTTCGGCAGTTTCTTAGAACACGAAACATCCTCTCACCACACGATCCCTAGCAATTGCTGTCCTTGGTATTTACCCACCGGAGTGGAACACTTCTGTCCACACAAACACCTGCACACAGATGTTTAAAGCAGCTTTATTCACTGTTACCCAAATCTGGAAGCAATCAAGATAAATAAACTGTGGTCCATCCACACAAGGGAATAGTCAGGGCTAAAAAGAAATGAGCTATCAAGCCACGAAAGACATGAAGGAAACTTCAATGCATATGACGAAGTGAAAGAAGCTGATCTGAAAAGGCGACATACCGTAGGATTCCCACATATGACATTCTGGAAAAGACAAAACTACTGAGACAGTAAAAAGATCAGGTTGCCCTGGGTTGGGAGGGGATGGGAAGGATGAACAGGCAGAGCATAGAGGACATTTAGGGCAGTAAAAATACTCAGCATGATACTGTGATGGTGGATACCTGTCCTGATGCATCTGTCCAGACCCACAGAACACACAACACCGAGAGTGAACCCGGATGTAAACTATGGACTCTGGGTGATGATGATGTGTCCCTGTAGGTACATCGATTACAACAAGCATTCCACTCTGGTGGGGGGATGCTGGTAAAGGGGGAGGCTGTGCCCGGGGGTGGGCAGGGCGTATGTGGGAAATCTCTGTAGCTTCCTCTCAATTTTGCTGTGAACTTAAAGCTGCTCTAAATAAATAAATAAATAAATAAAATCTTTAAAATTAAAAAAGAAATGATAGCAGACTAGCACCTCAGCTGTACCCGAGGACATGTCCAAAGTGAACACTAGGAATGTTATTTGGCCTTAAAAAGGTAGGAAACTCTGACCCATGACCCATCCATGAGGATGACCCCTGAGGACACTATGCTAAGCTGAGACAAACACTCCACCTTGAGTAGTCAGAATCAGAGAGACAGAAAGTAGAAGGGGGTCTCCCAGCCGGGGGGGAAGGGGACTGCGGAGCTAGAGTTTCAGTTTGGGCCAATGAAAAGAGTCCTGGAGATGGATGGGGGTGTTGGTTGTACAACAATGCAAATGTGTTTAATGCCACTGAACTCTACACTTCAAAACAGTTAAGATGGTAAATCTTATGGTATGTGCATTTTAACACAATAATAATGCTAGTCAAATATCTAGACCAGCGCAAGGCAAAAAGTGAGATGATTTCTACCTGCATTGTTTATGGCTGGAAGATAGAAAGCAGATTATAGCTTCAGCAAAGCAGGTGCACGAAGAGGCAGCTTTTAAGTGAATCCCACAAAAAGAAAAGGAGGGGAAAGAAAGGTCTGGAACAATGAACTAATTCTAACACACATGATGCTTGCAGGACGGTGCCTGGCACCCAGTAAGCACTTGCCAGTGATGATGATAACTGTCCCACCCCAGCCTCAGTAAGAGGGAGTCGTGGAGAAGCATGTCCACTCGCGCAGGCAGGACACCTGGCCAGCCGTGCTCCGAAGGGGCCGCTTGCCCCACTACAGTCTCGAAGCAGCCGGGAAGGCTCCAGATGGGACATTCCGGAAGGGCCAGCGCTGGTGGCCTCGGAGGAATCTGCTCCCCTCCATCCCTCTGGAGCCCATGGGCTAATTTGGCAGCTGCACCCCCAGACAAGGGAACTGTTCTCAAAGAGAATGGAGACACCTTTGTCAGAGAGACTGTGGAGGACCTTAAAGAGGCAAAGAATAAAAATGCTGAAAGAAGCCAGTCACCAAAGACTACATATTCTATGCTTCCATTTATAGGGAGAGGAATCTATATGGAAAGAAAGTAGGTTGCCGGGGCGGAGGGCGGGTGGTGGCAGAGAAACCTAAAGGGTGGGAGGTTTTTTTGGGGTGGGGGGAGATGAACGGTTCTAAAATCGACTGTGATTATGAGTGAATTGTATGGTATGAGAAGCACAGCTCAGTAAAGCTGGTATTAACAACAGGAGCGCCTGGCTGGCTCAGTGGGTAGAGCATGAGACTGCTGATCTCGGGGTCGTGAGTTTGAGCCCCACATTGGGCGTAGAGATTTCTAAAATAAATAACTAAACTTTAAAACACACACACACACACCTGACAGTCTTCTTAAAAACAACAGCAAACAACAACAGAAAGCTGCACTGGCTCTAAACTTCCTCCTCGGGTTCCTCTAAGAACGCCAGAGCCAACACCATCACTCTAAGGGCTGTGCTCATTTCACAACAATTCATTAAAGAGCATTTCCTCGATGCCGGGAAAAGACCCTTTGATGTCCATCCCTAGCCCTCCTCGGAATTCTTATCTGGTTAGAGGAGGGGAATGCATAGTAAAGGCTCCGCTTTCTTGCCTAGCCGGGCACCCTTGCTAATTTCCTTGTCTCCACGTTACTATGGCAACAGAAAGCTTCCACCGAGAGCTTCTGGGGTGTGTCCAAAGGGACTGCAATCTGGACCCACCCCCGGGCACAGCCTCCCCCTTTACCAGCATCCCCCCACCAGAGTGGAATGCTTGGTCCACTGGACCCAGTGTGGTTGCAGCCCCACTGCCCAGTAGCTCCCGGGAGCTGGCTGCCCCCCTGACGGCTGGGACAGCCCGTGATCCCATGAAGCAGGGAAATCGGAGAAGGGAAAGGAGGCAGACAGGGGGTCCTGTAGGTCCGCACACCAGGCTGGCTTAGTGGCCATCCTGAGTCACCAACACCATGCAGGAAGAGGAGAGGGTGTTAGGCACATCTTTTAGAGGCTGTGATCTAAAATGGCATCTTGAGCACCTGAGCTGGTCTCCATTGTCGGCATGACCATATTTTTAGGTAGGAGGAGGCAGCTTCTCCGGCCAATGAGAGTAACACGGCTGGAGGGCTTTCATGAAACATCTGGGGGAAAGGCAGCGGGCAACTGGGAGCCCAGTGTTGTGGCAGGTCAGTCTCACACCTGCAGAAGCTTCCTACCCCCGCAAGACTTGGCCAAAGGGCCCTGAAGTCCATGCTGTTGGGCTGTCAGATGGAACCACTGGGATTGAGGAGGGGCAGGTGCAGTGGGTGCTGGATAAGCAGCCTCCAAGATGGCCCCTAATGATTTTCACCTCCGGCTGAAGTTTAGGCAGTCCCCTTCCACACTGTACCTAGGTTGCTCTGTGTTGTGACCCATACAGTTCAGACAGTATGTGACTTCCAAAGCTATGTCATAAAGGACGTCATGTTCTCGGATCACACATAGTGGGGGAAGCCATCATGTTGGCAGGGCACCCAGACAGCCCTACGGAGTGATCCACATGGAGAAAAACTGAACCCCCTGCCCACCAGCCAGCACCAACCTGCCAGCCGCCTAAGCGAGCCACCTTGGAAATGGCTCCTCAGCCCAGTCAAGCCTTCAGGTGACTGTAGCCCCAGCCAACATGGCAATCTTGAGAGAGATCCTCAGTCAAAACTATCCCACTAAGCTGTTCCTGGATTCTTGACACACACAAACTATGTAAAATAATACATTTGTATTGTTGTGTTAAGCTGCTAAATTTGGGCACTATTTGTTACACAGCAGTGGATAACTGATACAGAGTAGATCCAGCTGCCCCTAGGATAGCCAGAAATTGTCAAGAGAAGAAAAGATGGTTTTATTAAGATTTTCCCTCCTTGGGATGCCTGGGTGGCTCAGTCGTTTAAGCGTGTGCCTTCAGCTCAGGTCATGATCCCAGGGTCCTGGGATCGAGTCCCACATTGGGCTCCTTGCTCAGTGGGGAGCCTGCTTCTCAGTCTGCCTGCTGCCCCCCTCTGCTTATTCTCTCTCTCTCTCTGACAAATAAATACAATCTTTAAAAAAAAAAAAAAAAAGAGATTTTCCCTCCTTGCTCCTCATGCCCCTCCCCAAAGTACTTTTACAAAAGAAAGTGATGTGTTGGTGAACAGAGTCTACAGACTCGGATTTGTGTCCAGGCTCTGCCCTTGCCCTCTATGCACCTCAGTTTCTCCACCTATAAAACTGAAGAGCTAAAGCACAACCTGTCAGCCCTGAAATCATAGGGTCTGAGGGTGGTTAAAACTATAAGTTTCAACTCAGGAAGACTGGTTGTGAACCCTGGCTCTGCCACCTGCTTGCTGTGTGACTCAAGCTAATCACTTAACTTCACTGAGCCTCAGCTTCACCTTCTGTAAAGAGGGCTTAATGATCTCTACTTCATGGCATTGTTACCAAAATCCAATAAAACAATACACATAAATTACTTAGTACACGGTAAGTGCTTAAAAAGTGGTCGTCACCACTACCAGTGATGAGATAGTGGGACAGGTACAATTATTTCCCCTTATAGTCAAGATACAGGAGGATCAGAAGGGTTGGAGGACTTTATTGGTCTAGAGCAGGCCCAGGTATGGTTGTTTTTTTAAAAGCTCCCCAGGTGATTGATTCTTTGAGAAACTCTGCTCTAGAGAAACTTCCACACACATGCCAAAAAATCATACAAGAATTTCACTGCCATGTGTTTGTAATTGAAAAGGACTTGATTTTGGCTCAGGTCATGATCTCAGGGTCGTGGGATCGAGCTCCCCGTTTAGCATGGAGTCTGCTTGAGATTCTCTCTCCCTCTCCCTCTGCCCCTCCGCTTGTGTTCTCTGTCTCTAAAATAAATAAATAAATAAATAAGTTAAAAAAATAGATTATATTACCAATGCCCTGGAGCCCTAGTCATTCTCTCCCCTGTCACTTTCCCTTCCTTCCCTCCCAGAGATAATCACCATCTTGAATTTGTTGCTTATTACATCCATACCATGGCCTCTTGTTTTTAACCGTACGTATATACTCCTAAATAATATATAGTGATGTTCTCCCGAAAGGGTACGTGCACCCCGATGTTTATAGCAGCAATGTCCACAATAGCCAAACTGTGGAAAGAGCCAAGATGTCCATCAACAGATGAATGGATAAAGAAGATGTGGTATATATATATATATATATATATATATATATATATATACAATGGAATATTATGCAGCCATCAAAAGGAATGAGATCTTGCCATTTGCAACGACGTGGATGGAACTGGAGGGTATTATGCTGAGCAAAATAAGTCAAACAGAGAAAGACATGTATCATATGACCTCACTGATATGAGGAATTCTTAATCTCAGGAAACAAACTGAGGGTTGCTGGAGTGGGGGGTGGGGTGGGAGGGATGGGGTGACTGGGTGATGGACACTGGGGAGGGTATGTGCTCTGGTAAGCGCTGTGAATTGTGCAAGACTGTTGAATCTCAGATCTGTACCTCTGAAACAAATAATGCAATATATGTTAAGAAAGAAAAAAAGAAGAAGAATGTAGCAGGAGGGGAAGAATGAAGGTGGGGAAATCGGAGGGGGAGAAGAACCATGAGAGACGATGGACTCTGAAAAACAAACTGAGGGTTCTAGAGGGGAGGGGGGTGGGAGGATGGGTTAGCCTGGTGATGGGTATTGAGGAGGGCACGTTCTGCATGGAGCACTGGGTGTTATGCACAATGAATCATGGAACACTATATCTAAAACTAATGATGTAATGTATGGGGATTAACATAACAATAAAAAAATTAAAAATATATATATAGTGATGTTCTGCATGCTTTTACATGTTATATATACATTGTGTATCCTCCTGCATTTTTTTTTTTTTTTTGGTTTGGCGTTATATTTCAGAGGGTTATATTCACATTGATACAGCTAGTTCTGGCTCAGTAATCATACACTGCTGTGTCTTATCACACTTACAATTTATTTCCCATTTACCTGTTGATAGGTATTTGGATCATTTCTAGTCCTTTTCTTTTTCTTTCCTTTTTAAAGATTTTATTTGTTCATTTGAGAGAAAGAGAGAGAGAGAGCACAAGCAGGGGGAGAGGCAGAGGGAGAAGCAGACTCCCCGCTGAGCCAGGAGCCAGACGTGGGACTCAATCCCAGAACTTGGAGATCATGCCCTGAGCCGAAGGCAGACACTTAACCGACTGAGTCACCCAGGCGCCCCAATATGATATTTCTTAAACTGGGGGGCAGGCACACAGGTACCCATTTTATTATCTATACCTTCTGGATGTCTGAAATACTTCATAATTTAAAAATAGACATGCATAAAAAATATCTAGTATAATTGTGCATGGGAATTTTTTTCTTATTGTTTACTTGTGCCTTCTTATTATATCTGTGATCCCATTTTGCTTTTAGGAAATAAAATGGTTGTAATAACACTGTAAGGTGACGGACACTAACTGCACTCTCCGTGGTGACCACTGAGTGATGTCCAGAATTGTCAAATCACTCTGTCGTGCACCCAAAACTTACATAATATTGTATGCCAACCATACTTCAATTTAAAAAAGAAAGAAAGAAAGTAGTTGGTTATTTTGACTATTTAACAAGAAAAGAAGCAGTTATGTTTAATTTTTTTGAAAGTAAGAAAAATCACTTCCCCAAGTGATTTGCTCTGGAAACAACACTTATTTGCATGTCTGAGATCATCCTGAATCCAGAGCAGGAGCCCTGGGCCCAAGGACACCTCCAGGGCGGTGTTCCCCCAAACCCTGCCTCTTGGGGATGCCCCAGGCACTGGGGCATGACCCCACTGGGTATGCAAACCGAAGATGTCAGTAGTCAGGGAGAAGGACTGCGGGGGGGGGGGGGGTGGCGGGGGCCCGGGCCTCTTCAACAGCAGCTCTAAGTTAGAAGGAGAAAAAAAAAATTCAAGCCAGCTGGGAAATGAGAGGCACCTGGGAGTGGGGGCAGGGGACCAGTATGGTGCATTTTCTTTTACGTGAAGTTGCGTCATTCCGGAGCCATTTCAAGGCAATAGAACCTCCAGTTGGGGAGTTTTGTGTTTCTTAAGCAATAGAATCCGACTCTGCCAGCAAGCAGCGCTTGACTGCTGTTTCTTAAAGATGTACAAGGGTTTGTTTGGTTTGGTTTGGTTTGGTTTGGCATAATGGACACATTTCCCAAGCAGCCACTTTCCAGGTTGTCAAGTGTCAAGATAAGCTTTTAGAGAACTCCTCCGTGGGCCGCGAGGAGGCCATTTCCACCCAATACGGAATGCTTAAGGTGGGGCAAGCCAACTTTTGACTATCGCTTCAAGGACCAAAGTATTTTGTGCATTCAACGCAGCTGAACGCAGACGAGAAAATTGAGATCTCCTGACAAAGAGATTGTAGCGGGGGAAGTGATGCCCGGTGAATTACTGCCCCCTGGTGGCCACAGGCAGTGGTGCGATCAGCTGCCGAGAGAGGCATTTGTGATGCTCCTTCCTGTGTTCCCAGCCACCATCTCCCGCCCCTTTTAAAAGCCTAAAACAGGGATTACGGTCTGGCAGCCCTCCGTAGCCAGTGCGCAGATACGCCAACTGTTTAAAAATCTGGAGAGTTTGCTTAAAAATCTAGGCCTGACATTTCTTTTGAAAAATTAGAAAATCTGCCAACTTTCGGACGTAATATATATATATATATTTTTTACACAATAAATGTGGGCTAGAGCTTAGAAGCTGCCCACTTTGGATAAGGCAGGTACTCTCACCTTCTCCACACTCCCCACCTCCCCCTGTTGTCTCATGCCCAGGTAGTTTAACTTGTAGATGGTTCTTGTGTCCTTCTGGGTTTGCTACCTATAATTCTAAGCTCATTGAAGAGGTGACACTGGCACCTCGGAATGTGGAAAGTGGATGCTGCCTTTATTTCTTTTAATTTTTTTCTTTTTATTTTTTTAAGATTTTATTTATTTGAAACAGCGAGTGTGCACGAGCAGGGGTGAGGGGCAGAGGGAGAGGGAGAGCAGGGAGCCTGACGTGGGGCTCGATCCCAGCACCCTGGGATCATGACCTGAGCTGAAGGCAGATGCTTAACCGACTGAGCCACCCAGGCGCCCCCGGATGGTGCCTTTATAAGCAGATGACGACGTCACCTTATGCCTGGGAGGGGCAGAAGTCCACAAGCCCCAGGACAGCCAGTTCAGTGGGGTAAGTGACCGGCTCCAGGACACACAGCTTGGGCAGCGGTTACTAGACACAAACAGGAAGCACAGCCCGAGCTGTTTGGTCCTTCACCTTGCAATGCCCCTGCCCCCGCCCCTGCCCCCATGGTGTCTTTTATGACAGCGCACTCCTGGCTGTAGGTCAGTGGCTTCCCTCAACTGGAAGCAGACTGACACCTATGAAAGGACATGGAGTCATTCCCCAGTGACTCGAGCCACCTGAAGCTCTGACAGTTTCTTCTGCGAATAACAACACAGCGATGACTTTGTGTCTTGTCTAGGAATAACTGCAACAGCAGATACGTATCAAATGTCTGCTTTGCGCCAGACATGTAGGCTCTCACTCCCCCTCACACAAAACCCTCCGAGGAGGCAGTGTCACCGCACTGTCCCCGTTTTACAGAAAAGCAGACGGCACCAGTGGCATCAAGTCACTTGCTAAATGTAACTCCGTTTTCCAGTGGCAGAGCTGGTACCGGACCCCAGGGCTGTGTGGCTCCGGTGGCGGCACCCACAACCACCGCCTGACAGTGGCGCCCAAGGGGGATGTGTGTCACGGAGGAGGTCAGATCTTGAAGAGTCGGACCTTCCGCAGATCCTGAACCTGAGGCCAAAGGCGAAGTCGGCTGTTTGTCCCCATTTTACAAATGGAAAAACTGAGGCTTGGAATAACACCCAAGGTCACACAGAGCTTAGGTGACGAAGTCCGGACTGAAGCCGGGGTCTCTCCGCCTCCAGAATCAATAGGGCTAACATCTTAACGCTTAGCATTCCTGGATGTTGCATTTCAGTATTTGTGAACAAGGATGGAGGTTTCAGCTCTCTGCTTCAGGGAAAAATCCCAGTCTCTCTGGGAAGATAATAAACCAGCCAGTTCCTTCTCGAGTGGATGCAAATTAAAAGGTTTGGGAGGAAAAGGGAAAGGGAGGTGAGAAAGACGGAGAAGTGTCAACACTGATGTCACAGAGTCGGGACGAAGAACAGGAGCTCTGAAGTCAGACTAACAGGGTGCGGAGCATCCTCATTTTCCACCTAAGGACACGGAGGGCCAGGAGAGTGGCCCCCAGACGAGGAGCAGAAGGACAGCACTTCACGGCAGGCGGAACTGCGAGTTTCCGGTCGCGGAACCTATCGTGCCCCCAAATCGCCGCGCGCGGGTTTTCCGCCCGCTACTCCCGCTTGTCGCCCTGGCCCCGCCCCCCCGGTTGCCTATTGGCTGCTGCAGGCACGAGACCAACACAGGAGCCAGCCAATGGGGGTGACCCACGGCGCGTCTTTCCCGGGGAAGCCGACACAGACGCTAGAACCCGGAAGTGCGAGGGGAGGACACGTCGGGGAAACCAATCCGCCGCGACGAGGATGGCGGGCCGACCAATGGCGAGTCGCCGGGGGCGGGGCCACAAGGCCGGCGGCGGAGCAGGGCCTGGGAGCGGGTGGGAGCGGGTGGCAGCGGAACCTCCGAGCCCCTGGAAGGCGGCGGCAGGGTCGGGCAGCAGCGCGCGGTAGGAGGGGGCGAGCCCTAGGGGCTCGGAAGGAGCGAGCTGGGCAGGGGGCAGCGGGGAAGTGAGCCCTGAGCGGGATTCAGAGGGACCTAAGTCGAGCCACATTGCCCCTCTGGGCCTCAGTTTCCCCCTTCCTAGGGTAGTGAGGAGTGAGACGTTCGCATCTCGTGCCTCCCCCCGCGCAGACCCGGGTCCCTGGCGAACTCCAGCCCCGCCGCGGATCCCGTCCCTCCGGGAGCCTCCCAGAGCACCTGGACGAAGCAGTGACCCATACCCTCTTCTAAACCCCCACAGCACGCCCAGCGTACCCCGGTTAGAGCGCAGACCAAGCCATTTCAGGTGTATCAGCGAGCCAGGCTCCCCCATTAGACTCTGAGCCCTGGGCGATCAGAAACCTAATCAGTCACTTCTGGGTCTTGGAGGCCCAGCACCAGAAGCAGGCTGGAGCAGGGATGCATGGGCCCTGGTTGGGAACAAGGTAGAGGTTAAGACCTGGATAGTCTTCCCAGAAGCACTGGGAATTCATTCTTGATGCTTCTGTTTACTAGCTTGGCCTTCTAGAAACTGACTTACTCTGCTTTAGTTTCTCTTGTCCGTAAAATGGAGTTGGGGGTAGCTCCTTCATAAGGTGTTAATGATTGAGATAACGCGTGGCTAGCACTCAGCTTAGTGCTCAGTACACCACAGTTGCCCAATAAATGCTTATTGTTAGCATAATGGTGCTTGCATACCTGACCCCTCCACTCCCACTGCCAGCCCAAAGCACATGCCCACTGTCGTGTGGAGGGTGAGTGCTCACCCACTCTGGCCCACAGCTTAAGTTCCCTTTGAGATGCTTGGACTGTCCAAGCTCTAGGTAAAATCCTTACTGGACAGGTCAGGGAAGGAAGGCCAGAGAGGGGAGCAGCACTGTGGCTAATACCAGGATGTGGGCATGAAGAGGCGGCCACCAAACAGTTGTGCATATCAAAGACTAGACCTCAGAACTGCCTTGGCCAATCTGGATATGTGTGTGGGCACAGATCTGTGGTCAAGGGAGGGGACTTTAGAGCCATGGGTTCCTGAATTCAAGTCCTAAGGCTGTCACTTACTCACTGGGTGACTTTGGGCAAGGGCGTTCATCTCTCTGAGCCTGTTTCCTCATCTGGAGAAGTGGGATGACGGTAACATCAGCTCCTGTTGAAGACTGCAAGAGATAGTATGTGTGAGGTCCTTAGTGCTTACCAGGGCCGGGCACACAGTAAGCACTCAATAAGTGTTGAGTGCAGTGGCATTACTTTTCAGAGTCACGGCGCCCTGGAAGTGGCAACCGTCCTCCAGGCTGGCCCCTCCCCATTTAAATCCACTTCCTGCCTTGCCCCAACCCCCGGGTCATAGTGATAGGAGGTGTGGGGGCCTCCAACCCCCCGCTGAATTCAGAAACCTATCTTGAACGTGTCCCCTTCCCCTGCCTCATCTACAACTCTTGGTTCCCCGCAGATCCTGCTCTCAGGCAACTGAATATGTGCAGGGTACCCACCCCTGAGTCCAGATGACACTCGTGCTGATGGCTTCAGTGATGGCAGTGACTGAACCAAAATGGGTCTCCGTCTGGGGCCGCTTCCTGTGGGTGATGCTGCTGAGCATGGTGTTGGGGTCCCTGCTGGCGCTGCTGCTGCCGCTGGGGGCCTTAGAAGAGCAGTGTCTGACCGTGCTCAAAGGCTTCTACCTGCTCAGGAGCAAGTTGGACAGGGTGCAGCATGCCGTCACCAAGTGTAGCAGCCCGTCCACAGAGCTCAGTGTCACCTCCGGAGATGCACCACCGCTGGCGGTCAAGACCAAGGCCTCTCCAGGTAAGGCAGACCGGCCAGCTCTCCTCACCACTCCTTAATTGGGTAAGTCCGCCCCGAGCTCCCAGCCTAGACAAGCTGACAACTGGCCAAGATAACAGCATCACCAGCACGGTGGTGGGAAACCGGGCACACCTGGCGGGCTCCCTGGAGGGAATGCCTGAGCTGAGACCCCAGTGTAAATAGGAAAATGACCCAAAGGAAAAGGCATGAGAGGCAAGTGCACCAGGCAGAAACCAGAGGGTGAGAGAGCCTGCGCATGTGACGAAAAGCAGCCCCGTGTGTGGGTGGAGGGGCTGATGAGGGAGGGCTAGATCTAGAGCAGTTTCTCTCCCTCCGCACTGTCCTCTGGGGTGCACTGTAGGATACTGAGCAGCATCCTTGGGCTGTACCCACTGGATGCCAGTAGCACCCCACCCCCCACCCCACCCCCGCGACAACCCAACATGTCTTCAGACACTGCCAACTGTCGCCTGGGGGGTGGGGAACAAAATCACCCCTGGTTGAGAACCACTGGGTTAAAAGATTTAAAGAACAGCCCAGGGATGGGGAATCCTCCGGAGCCTAGCACCAGGGGGGGAACTGTTACCAGCCTAGGCCTGAAGGGACAGGGGCCAGGGCCAGCATCACCGGGACTGAGCCAGGACAGCAGAGAACTGAGAATATGGGAGAGCCACCTAACAGGAGCCGCGGCCGCAGCCACTCACTCGGGCACTCAGAAGGCAGGGGGCCAGGGAGTCCAGGTGGTACTTCCAGGGTACAGAGAATGGCTCTGGGGACACACAGACAAAAACCAGCTGCAGGGCACAAATGCATCCATAGTGTAGAGTGAGTAGAGGGACTAGAACGAGCCCCCCTGAAGGGCCAGCACAGGGGACAGCTCTCCTGAACATCCTTTGCCCTTCCCACTCTCCCGCCAACGCTTCTCTGGCTCTTTTCTAGCTGGTAAGTTGGAAGCCAAAGCAGCTCTGAACCAAGCCCTGGAGATGAAACGCCAAGGCAAGCGGGAGAAAGCCCACAAGCTCTTCCTGCACGCCCTCAAAATGGACCCAGACTTCGTGGATGCACTCAACGAGTTTGGCATCTTTTCAGAAGAGGACAAGGACATCATCCAGGCGGATTACTTATACACCAGAGCGTTGACCATCTCGCCCTACCATGAGAAAGCGCTGGTCAACCGGGACCGGACGCTGCCGCTGGTCGAGGAGATCGACCAGAGGTATTTTAGCATCATCGACAGCAAAGTGAAGAAGGTCATGTCCATCCCCAAGGGCAACTCTGCGCTGCGCAGAGTCATGGAGGAAACCTACTACCATCACATCTACCACACAGTCGCGATCGAGGGCAACACCCTCACCCTCTCGGAAATCAGGCACATCCTGGAGACCCGCTACGCCGTGCCAGGGAAAAGCCTGGAGGAGCAGAACGAGGTTATCGGCATGCACGCAGCAATGACGTACATCAACACAACGCTAGTCTCCCGCATCGGGTCTGTCACCATCAGCGACGTGTTGGAGATCCATAGGCGGGTGCTGGGTTACGTGGATCCAGTGGAAGCTGGCAGGTTTCGGACGACACAGGTCCTCGTGGGACACCACATCCCTCCCCATCCTCAAGATGTGGAAAAGCAGATGCAGGAGTTCATCCAGTGGCTCAACTCCGAGGACGCCATGAATCTGCACCCAGTGGAGTTCGCAGCCTTGGCCCATTATAAATTGGTTTACATCCACCCTTTCATCGATGGCAACGGAAGGACCTCGCGCCTGCTCATGAACCTCATCCTGATGCAGGCGGGCTACCCCCCCATCACCATCCGCAAGGAGCAGAGGTCCGAGTACTACCATGTACTGGAGGTCGCCAATGAAGGCGACGTGAGGCCATTCATCCGCTTCATCGCCAAGTGTACGGAGACCACTCTGGACACCCTGCTCTTTGCCACGACAGAGTACCCGGTGGCACTGCCCGAGGCCACACCCAACCACTCCGGGTTTAAGGAGACACTGCCTGTGAAGCCCTAACCCTGGAAATCCTCCCTTGGTGACAAGGGATGTCCCAAGGAGGGGAAACCCTTAGCATTTCTAGAAACCTAGTTGTCTCCTAAAGCAAAAGGAGACAGAAAAGGAACTTAAACGTTCTTTACCTCCAAATGTTTTAGTTAAAAAAAAAAAAAAAACCTAAATTATTAAGCCTTATCTCTAAGGTAACTTATAATTCAGCCCAAGGTATTATTTATTTTCTTCTTTGGGGCTAGTAAATGTTGTGTGGCGTCTGCTGTCTGTGCTGGTGTCCCTAAGGAGGGAGGCTTTGGGAGCATCAGTGCTGTGTGTGTGACCAGAACACAGGTTCTGGAGCAGAATTTGCACTCAGGTGGGAAGAGGCCAGAAGTGTGGAAGGAGGTCCAAAAGCCATAGGAGGAGCTCCTCCAAGTGTCCTGTGACTTGACCTGAGAGGTCAGTACTCTTGGGGAGAACCTGGTCCCGGTTTTGAGAAATGACTGAAAGCTTGCTTCTACAAAGAGGCTGGCGGTGTGACTAATTCTCACTGGTAGAGCAAACTTCTGAGAGATGAAATAAAATTAATGTTGACAATTCTAGTTAGATACCTTTCTCATTTCAAGGAAGTCCTTAAGTCATAGTTAGCTCGCAAACTCTAGTGCCAAAGGCTATTATGTCCCCTTATCAAGACTGTTTTTCTAACTAAGAGAATAGGGGAATGGCCAGCTTGGTTTTCTGTGTATGAAATGTTTCTCGCACTTCGTGTGCAGCAACTCAGACCAGATGTTTTAGTCTACAAGTTCTCTGGGTTTGTCACGCAACTGAATCCTACTGCAAATCAGGTACTGTGCAAGTAGCCAAGTCTGCCCTCACCCCCGACTCGAGTTGAACATCTTGTGTAGGCAGATATTCAAGAACACATCTGAGAAAACAGTTGCCACGTCAACACCGAATTAGCATTTTTGGTAATGAATTAGAGGGAGTTTCTACTCAAACCAAGGAAAACCTTTCAGCCAGGCAGGATGTGCCCCGTTTGTCATGCAGTCTTCTCCACTTACTGACTTGACCCCCACCTCCCCCAGCCCTTGTACTGTCCCGCGTCCCCTCGGGGAAGCAGAAGAGATTGCCTTGGAGTGGCCTTATTTTTCTGGCATCTTGTAAAATGATAAAATGTCCTATGTGAAAAGGCCAAGTTTCCAAGTCTTCATTCTATGGAAGAAGACTCTTCTCTATCAATAGCATGTCAGCCCAGGTGCTGCTATGACCGCCGCTGTGCTGCTCAGAGTCCAAAGGGCCACGGGTTCCTTTCCCAGTGACGGGGCCCAGGACGTCCAGCGCTGTCGTGCACTTTGTCAGGGTCGGAATGGTGGTGAACACATACAAAGTGTAGTCTCTGACTTGGGAAGCCATACCCTGACAGGAAGGAGGTCACTCTTCTGAGGTAGATGTTTCTATAGTTATTTAACTGTGTAATAGGCACAGAGTAGCTTTCTGAAAGATTAAGAAATCTTTGTGAAGTGGCCCCAAGGGATAGTTATTCAAACCTTTATAAAAAATATTTGCATACTCGTATGCTGCCATGAGGGCTCTCTGCCCCTGAACTCTTCTTTCGTCTTGGTTTTATAAGCACACCGAGGAAGCCTGACAGAAGTGCGTGCTTTGTACGAGAGAGAAACGTGCACTTTAGCTCTGTTGTGAAGGATGTTATTTTAATAGATTACTGACTCTAATAAAGTATTTTATTACATAAAGGCCTGAGACTTCGCTGTCTTATTCAAACGATGTTCCCATCTGTCACAAGGACGAAGGAGGAATCCTTTCGAAACGTTAAGCCCTGTTTGTACTATGGTATGAGGCGCTCATTTCGACAGGGAGGTGAGACGGAACTGTGGGGGTAAGCTACCTACCTGCGCTGGTGGGCCTGAAGCACTGGTCTTCCGCTAACACGCCAGTAACGCAAATGGTGATTCGTGCTTCTCTTTACCATCAGTTCTTGATTTCCTGGGGAAAACACATAAACCCACTCACATGTTCCTGACAGTCCGTCTCTAGGACCGTCCACACCCTGAGCTCAAGTCCGAGCAGGTTCAATTCTGTAATGAGCCTGTGTTGACACGAGAAAGCATGAAGTGAGGGCAGAAGACTGGCCAACACTGAGAGAGGGACGGTGAAACGTGCAGCAGCAGGAAGCAAGCTACGTCAGCCTGGATGGGTGAGGAGATACTTGGGGTTCCTCGGTGGCAGTCCCTGCTTGTCCCTAGTCTGCTCGCCCAACCAACAGGCTTCCGGGGGCGGGGGAAAGTGCCCATTCCAAAGAACACAGGAGGGACCAAGGTTACAGCACACTTCTTCTGGCCACTACGTGAATTTAATTCACAACTAACATCTAACAAAAAATGTTTTGTGAAAAAGAGACAAGGTAGACGGGAACCATCAGATTAAAAGACTTCAGAGGTTTATCAACCGATCCTAACCTCCTGGGGGAGGGGGGATGCACTTACAAAACAACAGGAAACTAGGAATTTGGATAGTTGAGGACATGAAGGCATTATTGCTCGTGTTTCTAGGAGTAATGATAAAACTGTGGCCTGGAGGGCCTTATCTCTTGGAGGCACTCGCTGCAGTCCCCTGGTGGGGGGGGGGCTGCTGCCACCATGTCTGACACAGGCCATGATGTAACAGGGAGGGCGGGGGCGGCAGAGATGAAGGCCCCTGTGCTAGAGAGGGATGCTGAAGCTCAAGGACGGGCACATGAGTTCCTTTTGCTCTTCTGTCAACACTTTTGGATGACACTTCCAATTTCCCATTAAAAATGTAGTAAAGCCTGATGCACAAAAACTTAAAAACCAATTGAAGTGGGTTGATTTCTAGCACGCATGAAAGCATTTCCTGATTTCTTCCCCCAGAGTGTCTTTATAAAAAAGTCCTTTTCCCTACTGAACTGGCAACATGGCTTTTAAAGCAATAAATATTTGATAAGAGATGAGATGTTAAAAAAAAAAGCCTAGAAGCTGAAGGGCCAAAATGCAGCAAAGTGAAGTTTAAAACTGAAGAAGACCCATCACAACTGAAATGACTTAAATCAAAGGGACAACAGGATTTGACTTACAAAAGTTCTATTTACACATCTGTTAGGTAAGACAAGTGCACCCATTTTCAAAATACATCCATGTTTGAATGCACATCTGAGTACCATTCAGCAAGAAGTTTTGAAGAGAACTTCAGTTTAATAAACAAAGCTAAGTGGGGAGAATTTAAGTTTGTACTTGACATGGTATTTAAACAAAACCAAAGGGCTGAAACTCAATATTTAGACAAAGAACACGGTTCACTAATCACTAGGCAAAGAAAATGGTCCACAGCAGGTGGCACACAGAACTCCCATATAAAACAAAGGTCACAAATATTTTGCTTTTAGGAAACATAAAACAATGGATTGATGTGTCATTTACAAATACATAATATAAAAACGCACAGCCCCCCCTTGAACAAAAATCCATCAAATGTTTTTTATGTGATTTCCCCTATCCCCACCACCCCTTTACTAAAATAGGCCATTCTGGTGAATTACTAGCATCTGCCATTTTGTCTTTTAAAATTAAAAGAGTGACGGGCACATGAGCTGTGCAGGCTGTAAGAGAAGTGTCTTATAAAAGGGAGTCAGAGCTGGCCGAGAACACTGGGACAAGTGGGTCTCAAAACGGTGTGTTTGAGTTTCACTTCTGTTTCTCACTCTATAAGACACAAAAATAGCTTAAGAAACTACACACTGGGCCCAACCCATGGAGTGATCATTTTCCTCCTATTGCCCTCAATATGAGGGAGTGCTTCAAGCCTCTTTCCTTGGACACCCTCATCCCTTTCTAACCCCGAGGAAAATGCGTAGGAGGGGTGCTGCCCCGGGCCCTTCCATACCCAGAGTATAGCTGGGGGCCGGGTGCTCTTCCTGGCCAGTGTGCAGTAAGGCATTTCCCTTCTAAGGAGTCACATTCACTTTCTCAGAAGCAACTTGGCAAAATCAGCATTGGACATCTTGGGTGCCTCGGTGGCTGCTGAGGTGGTGACCGCCGGCGGTGGGGCAGGGCCGTTCTCGGCCTGGACGGCTGTCTCGCTCGGGCGCTGCAGGGCACGAGGCAGCAGGGAGAGCTGGGTTCTCCCCTTCCCCCGCCTGGAAGAGCAAACACTGGATGTACGCTTGCAAAGCAACCATTCGCGGCCCCTACTTTATTTGAGAAAATAAGCCAGGATGGTCTTCAATCACCCAAAGTTACAAAGTGAAGACCATACTTTCCGGGCTCATTTCTGTAGTTTGTTAGTAGAGAAGTTTCTCGAAATGTGTAGAGTACCAAGTTAATAGGTGAAGAGTAAAAACCAGAAAAGGGAGATGATCCCTGTTCTCTGTGACTCTAATATGCAAAAACCAGTTCAACAAACTGCCGTTTTCACAATCTTGGAAAAGACCAACCTGTGCAACAGTCACATGTAGGGTGGATAAAAATGCTATCCTCTTTCAGACCTCACCAAACCACCTCACGATTTTGCAGTCTCCTTCCTACCAGGTGAAAAGCTAGCTCTTCTGATTATAGCCAGAGTGTAGACTACCCCGGCAAGCATACGGCTGTCAGGTTCTGAATCCACACGTAAGGATTCTACTGCCAAAGACTTTAATACAATCATTGCCTAGAAACCAACTGACCTCAGATAAATCACATGTGTGAACTGGCAAACACCAGGAAGGGCTGCACTTCCGGGCTTGCACTCTGCATGGAGGGGCTCTGGGGAATGACAGTGAGCATCCCCAGGAACAGCAGGCCCTGGCTTCCCGCCCCAGCTCGCTGCACTAGCAGGACACGAATCCACCACGGTGCTGGCCGGGGCCGAGTTCGGGCAGGGCAGCATGCACACTTACGCTCCGTAGATCTGCCGAGGCACCATGGCGCCACCTGGAGCTTTCCTTGCCTCCGGCTTCTCTGGAACCTTCCTCTGAGGGGGATTGCTGATGGCCACTTTGATGACATTGTCTTTGACAGTCATGCCATCCATCTTCAGTACAGCCTGGGACGCCTGGGACTCGTTTTCATACTCCACATAGGCCAGGCCCTGAAGAGGCAAGATCCAGAGCCGGATCAGGTGCGGCCCAGCCAGGACCCAACTTCCTGCCTCAGTCCAGAAGCCAGTACTGGGCAGGCACCCCAACATCAGGTTCCCTTCCCCATCACCACCATCCTTTGGCTATAGGTTTATGCACTGGCCCTACTCTTCCTGTTTCTGCAACTGACTGTAACTTCACATAACCTTTGTGAGGTCAGCGTACCTTGTGCTTGCTCAAAAAAAAAAAGGAAAAGGTAAGAAAAGATAGGGAGGGAGGGAGGGGAAGGGGGACAGACAGACCAGTATAAATCCAGCAAGAGCAAATGAATGAGGCGAGGCGGCTGGACACAGGGTGAGCCCTCATGTCTGGGCCCTGGCCCCTCCTTACTTCATGCTCTTCAACTCTCCATCAACCCAGAGGGCTGGGGGAAGACAGGTAACCCACACTCGTGCCTAAACAACTACTCAGAATGTGGTACGAAAAGGATCTCGCAGGACACTGAGGGGAGCTAGCGGGAGGACGTGACGGGGTCTCGGACTGGAGGAGGTGCCTAGAGGCCTAGTGAAGAGGCGAGTCTGGGCAGGAGGGTGCACACAGCTAGCGGTCTGCACTGTGGCCCCTGCTAATTCGTGGGACGTTTTCTTTCCCCCAATGCCCTATTATTTTTAGTATAATTAGAAACAGCTTAATCTGACTCCAAATGCACGTAGAGTCAAGTGTCCCTATTGTTCTGTTAACTTGTTTGTTTCTCAGCAAACGAGGAACCCACCCCGAACCTAATAATCTGAACAGATGGAGAACTAGGTTGGCCCGAGCCTCAGGAGGCTGACGCCGTCTGCGCAGACGCTGACCTTCGGTTTGCCTGCCCGGTTGGTAACCAGCCTGATGTCCTTCACGGTGCCATGAGCCTTACAGATCTCTTCTAGTTCTTCTTTAGTGCAGGAAAAAGGCAGGCCTGATACAAACAGCTTGTGCTTCTCCAGGGCAGTGCTGTACCTAAACACCTACAGGAAGAAGGGAGGGAAACGGTCAAACTCCCGTGCCCAACCCAGCGCACCATACCACAGCCGGTACCAGGCTCGGCCACAGGCCTCACCCCAGCCAGAGACCGGAGCCAACTCGGGGTGCTGCCACTGTTAACGGGGTCACCCTGGGCAAGTCACTTAACCTCTCAAAGCACCCCCTTCCTCCCCCGGAACATGGCAGGGATGAAAGCCGCTATTCTCAGAGTTAGGGTGAGGATCTGACAAGGTAACGTAGTAAATACTCCGCATGACCCCTTGCCACTCCCTCAACGTTCAGTGGCAAGTAGCCATCACTGTAATTTCTAATTTTCTCATCACTTGTCAACGAGGGCGAGCTCAAAGTGACCAAGCCCTGAGTCAGGACCTCACCTACCCAGCTCAGAACAGACCCTGGTTAACGTGTGAGTCTAGTTCTTAACAGACTACAGATGTTCCATGTAGATTCTAAATGTTAGTTGCTGCATGCAAAAAGCATTCAGGAACCCGACACGAAAGGCGTTTTCTGCACAGACCCACCTTGAAGTCGGGATTTTTGCTCTTATCCACACAGGGGGAAACAAACATCGGCCTCCCTTCCACAGTCTTCCGGTCCAGCTGCAGCGCCTGCAGGGCCGCCTTCTCCTCTTTGAACTCCACATAGCAGTAGCCTCGGAAATCGCCCCGGTTGCTGAAGATGGGGCGGATCTCCGCCACCTCCCCACAGGCCTCAAAGAGCGGCCGGAGCTTCACATCCGGCTCGCCCATGCTGTAGGGCAGGTTGCTGACGAAGACGGTGATGCTGTCCTTGCTGCTGTCGTGGGGCACCTTGGGCACGTCCCTCTTGAGGGCGGCCGCCCTCTCCTTCTGCTTGGAGGGGGCGTCAACGTCTACAGGCGCACTCTTCCCAAAGAGACCTGTTTCTGCCTCTAGGTCCTGTGCTTCCCCGGCTGGAGGAGTGCTGTTCTCCACCTTTCTGCGTTTGGAAGGCTGCTCTACAGGGTGAAAGAAGAAAAGCAGCAACAGTTAATGAACTGCTTCTTCTCTTCAGTGAGCTGCTCGGTGTAAGCCCTCCCCCACTGCGGGACAGCAGGCCTGCGGTGGCTGCACATGACACACCCATCCCTGTCTCTGGAGCCGGGCACACACCGCGCCCTCTGTCAAGTCTTGCCTGACCCACTCACCTTGTCCCCCTACTTTCTGGGCCCCAGGTTCATTCAGGTAAGTGGACTAAATTAAGTGAGGAGGTAACGTAAGTCCCCGCTATCCACTCTTAATTATACAGCTGACCGGGTTTGAGAAGATAAACATAATCTGTTATTTTCTCTTCCTTCTGATTTTTGCAATAACGTTTTCTTTACTCTATTGTAAGCAGACGATATAGAATACATGTAACATATAAAATAGGTGTTAGTCAACTGTTTACGTTATCCTGTTAAGGCTCCCAGTGAACAGTAGGCTGTTAGTAGTTAAGTTTTTGGAGAATCAAAAGGTAAACACGGGTAAACATGGATTTTTGACTGTGTAGGGGGTCAGCACCCTTAAGCCCCAAGGTTCAAGGGTCAACTGCATAAAAGGTCAGGGGATCTCAAAGTTCAGATGGCAAATTCTAGTACCCCTCTCCTAGAAAGCCTGGGGCAGCAAGGGAGGAATGGGGCTTGGGGACTTGCGTTTTTTTTCTGTCTTTTTTTAAGATTTTATTTATTTGAGAGAGAGAAAGCGAGAGTGCGTGCAGGCATGCATGTTGGGGGAGAATCTCAAGCAGACTCTGCACTGAGCATGGACCCTGACATGGGGCTCGATCCTGTGACCCTGAGATCATGACCTGCGCTGAAACCAACAGTTGGGACGCTTAACCGACTGAACCCCCAGGCCCCCCTGGGGACTTGCATTTAAACAAGCACCCTAGGTGACTATGACATATGCGCTCCACTCCACAGGCCACACTCTGCAAAGCACTATAATTCCTCTGTGTTCACTACTGTCTTGCGTCCTTCAGCAGAGTTTAACAACATTCTACTCCAACCCATCTGCCCCACTGCCTCCAGAGGGTCAGTACTGAAAGCCAGTTGGCATTGGCCCTACTTCCAGACCTTTCCATCAATTCCTCACTGCTTTCCTAATGAAGTCTAACCAATGCACACCGCATTCCAGAGTGGCCCTGAGTGGGCCGGCTAGCTAGCTACTCCAGCCTCACCTACCCCAGCACACAGCCCTCAGCGTGCATCAGGCTCAAACAGTCATTTGCTGCTCAGAGAAAATTCCAGGGTGTTCAATGCCTCCTGCCTTGCTGACAGTGGCGCTCTGTCTGGTTTACCCTTACCTTCCTTTGCACTTGACAGTCACCCACTCCTGCCTCCAGATGCTGAGGTACATGAAGTCTTTCCTGCAGGGAGCTGACCCCCCACGGCCTCCTCTGGCCTCCACTATTAATCCAGACTGTCCTCTCCCACAGGCCCAATCATATGCCACTGTGGTCACATGTCACATCTGCCTTCCCTGCTAAACCTGGAGCCCTGAAGGCCAGCGAGCTACCCAGCCATGGTCATTTCTGACGGCCTCAAAAAGGTGCACAAGAAAGGTCCCTCTGTTTGACACCTTTGTACTAGGAAAACGCATGGAGTCTTTGAATGTCTACAAACAATTCTTTCCCTTGCCGGACCCTGCTGAAATAAATCTGACCCACACCTGCCCACCCCTGAAATGGCAGGGGCGAGAAGCCCTAGTTGGAAACTCCACTGAGTCAAAACCACCCGGCGGGCCGAGCGAGGCAGGTGTCCGTGCAGGCTGCAGTGTGGGATGCTGCAGCCTGAGGGGATGAAGGGCAGGGACAGGGTCAGCCGGGCTGTGGGAGCCCGAGCAGGGTGAAGGGAACCCCACAGGGGGCAGGCAGAGAGAGCAATGGCACAGTGGAGGGAGTAGAGCCCGGGTGGACAGGCGGGAGGGGCTGCAGGGCAGTGCCGGGCTCATGGCGGGGAGCCCAAGCACGGGGAGGAGGACGCCCATGTGGACGATGGGCGAGGACAGGAAGGGTGACAGGGCACCATGCGAGCAACTTATTCTCAGCTGGTTCAAGACACAAGTTCTCTGTACGGTGTCTGTAACTTCTCTGGAAATTACAGATGTTCCCAAATAACATTTCCAGAAAGCTCTACCTTCTTCATCATCGCCCCACTCCTTCTCATCGTCCTCTTCTGCTTTGCGCTTGTCTGCGCCTCGGGTCTTTTTCTTCTTTTTCAACGCTTTCTTCTCAGCCCGCGCTCTCTTCCGCTGTTCGGCCTTTTCTTCTTCTTGCTGAGCGAGGGCTGCTTCCTTCTCCGCAGCCTGGGATGGGAACATGGACACATCACTAGGACACAGCAACTGCGGGAACTCTATGGGCCCAGGACAAGTGGAGAGGAAAGGGGATGCAGGGAGTGGAAATTCGCTACCCCGGGGAAAGGAGAGGTCACGAGGAGGAGGAGGAGGGCGGGTTCACAACTTTCCCTGCCAGGGCTTATTCAGGCTTCTTAGGATTCTGAATCTCACATCTACAGAATGTTCTGCAACATCCCCAGTAATCACTCACCAAAAGAAAGAAAACAAAGTATAAAACTGGGGCTCTAATTAATTTGGATGTGTTTACCTTCCACTCACGGGGCTAAGTGAGGCTCCATTCTTAGCTTTCCCATCTATATCCCAGTAAACTTTAGGTCCCAAAGTCCCCAACTACATAAAGTTTTTATTGTCAGGGCTAAAGTTTTAAGCCAATCCAACAAAATGATACAAGATAGGCTTAAATATACTGATTCAAGTATGTCACTAATATTTTCTGAGTGAAAGATACTACTTAGGAAGACCTCAGAGGTTTTGACAAGAAATATTCATACCAAACACAATCAAAATAGCTAGCAGAGCGGGGCGCCTGGGTGGCTCAGTTGGTTAAGCGACTGCCTTCGGCTCAGGTCATGATCCTGGAGTCCCGGGATCGAGTCCCGCATCGGGCTCCCTGCTTGACAGGGAGTCTGCTTCTCCCTCCGACCCTCCTCCCTCTCATGCTCTCTGTCTCTCATTCTCTCTCTCTCTCTCAAATAAATAAATAAAATCTTAAAAAAAAAACAAAAAAAAAAAAAAAAAAAAAAAATAGCTAGCAGAGCTTCTGAAGACTTTAATAGCATCATTACCTTAATTCTCTGCTCATTAACACGAGCTAATCGAGTTTCGGTTTTCTGAACAGCTATATCCCAATCTTCTAGGGTACCTTGATAGAAACAGAAGCAAACTGTCACTTTTTAGAATTTTAAAGGATTGAATAATATGAAATTTTCTTAATTTCCCCCACACCTCCACAAGAGATCTCTCCCATGAGAAATAAGAACTGGAGAGTTGGCTCTCCATTTTCAGATTTCCTTACTGTAGGCTTGAATTTTTTAGAATCTGAACAGTTCTTCCAGGTGTGTTTTTTTTAAGATTTTATTTATTTATTTCAGAGAAAAAGTGAGAGACAAAGCATGAGCAGAGGGGGAGGGGCAGAGGGCGTGGGAGAGGAAGACTCCCTGCTGAGCAGGGAGAACACGGGGCTCGATCCCAGGAACCCAGGATCATGCCCTGAGCTGAAGGCAGCGGGCAGACGCCTAACCGACTGAGCCACCCAGGCGCCCCCTTCTAGGTGTATTTAAAACATCCCTTCTCCTGGGGCATCTGGGTGGCTCAGTCAGTTGAGCGTCCAACTCCTGATTTTGGCTCAGGTCATGATCTCAGCGTCCTGGGATCGAGCTCCGGCATCGCTCCCTCTGCCCCTCCCCCCTGCTCAAGCGTGCTCCACACATGCTCACTCGCTCTCTCTAAAGTAAGTAAATAATTATTAAGTCTTAAAAGAAGTTTTAAAAAAATCCTTTTTAAAAAAGACCTGAAAACCAGAATATGACCTATTACTCTCATTAGGGAAGATTATGAAGACATTCTAATGTAAAAGGTACAAGACATTTATGTGAAGACTGAGGATTTTAAGAGCTGCTCAAATGATAAACGTTGGGGTGTTTTTTATTTGCTGTTGTTGCTTGGGTGTTTTATTTCCAGTTCTGAGGAGTCTACACCCAAAATCTAGATCAATGCCCATGGATAAATTCACTATTCCCCTACTGATAACTTAATACTGAGGCTCTAAAATTTACAAGGGATGCACACACGACCAATGCCCACACTGAGCCCTTTGCCTCTCAGCGTGCCTTTGGTGTGCATGACACTGTGCTAGAGAGCACAGACTGTCAACTAGAGCAATCTGGATCCCCAGGCAACAAGTCTGAAGATGTTTCTGTCATGACTGGGGGCAAGGGAGGAGTGCTATTGGTACCCAGCGAGTGACAGAATAGCATCCACCACAAAGAATGAAGAGGACCCTGTCAGAGCCACGTCACAGAGCGCCCTCCTTGTATTTGGAGACTCTGAGGAGAGGGGCAAGGGGATGTGGGCTCACGTGACAGTTCTAATCACAGAGTGCCACAGTCTGTCCTCATAGACTATAGTCCTGAGACCAAAGGGTGGAGGGGACAGACTCCAATCCAGCAGCAGAGAGCTGAGGGTCCCCACCTTCTGTCCTCTCCATGGTGAGCAACACTTCACAGACGTGCTCCGGGTAGTCGCTGGTGCACTGGACAGCCCGGTGCAGGGCCTTCCTACAGTGCTGGGTGTCACCGTGTGCCCTAGGACAGAAAACAAACCATTGCTGCCACCAGGACACAAAGCAGAAGGCACACAAAGGCAGGGGCACAAGATCAGAAGCTCTGCGGCGACTCTGGCTTTCAGAACTATCCACAGCTATTTGTACTATTGCTACTTACAATGTTTTCTCCTTTTTCCTCCAGTCAACACTAAGGCTTTCTTCTAAGTCACTCTTTCCATTAGCAAGGAGATGCTACTAGAAAATGTACCTGGGACAGTAGTCTGCAACCAGGTGTCCCGCCTTTATAGCACTGGCATCTGCCACACAGGTGGGGAATCTAAGAATGCTACACTAACTTGATCAAGTCCTTAGAGAAATTCTGGGATGCTGTCCTATCCAATGGGAGAATCACCCAATCCAGAGGACGGTCAGATTTCATGCCCAGAGTTATACATTCTGATACTCACATGGAAAGATACACCGCTAATCACAGTAATTATAAACAACGTTGTCTTACTAATAACAGTTATGAAACGCTATGTTCCATTTCTATTTAAAAATAACTTATAAATATACATAAATATTACACATACATATTAGAACACTGGAAAAAAACTTATAGCAGCGGTTCTCAGAGTATGATCCATGTACCCCTGAAGGTCTCTTAAGACCTTTCAGGTGATCTGCAAAGTCAAAACTACTTTATTATTGAACATGAATTGACTTTTTCACTGTGTTGACATCTTGCACTGATGGCGTAAAAGCTGCGGTGACCCTTAGCACTAATCAGGGCTACACACATACTTCTCAAATTCTGTGTGACATAAGTAGATATACACATAAAGCAATGGTTGTCACAAAGAAAAGCCTATCTTTTTGTTTGGGGTGCAAGCTGAACGAATTTGTTTTTTCCTGGAACACCATTTTTACTTGAGAAAATAGCTGAGTGACAAAAACTGTGGTTACAGAGACCTGAGTATCTGGAGACATTTTTGAAAACTAATGAAGGAAGTCCGTCACTTCAAGGAAAACCCCTGGCTGTATTTGTTGCCAGGATAAAATGGCAGCTTTTAAGTGAAAATCAGAATTTTGGAAAATTTGTATCTGCCACTTTGAGTTTGACAGCTTCCTACTTAAAAGACTTTTTCTACTGGGGTGCCTGGGTGGCTCAGTCGGTTGAATGTCCAAACTCTTGGTTTCAGCCCAGGTCAGGATCTTAGAGTCGTGGGATCGAGCCCCACCCCCACCTGGGTCAGGCTCCATGCTCAGTGGGGAGTCTGCCTGAGATTCTCTCTTCCTCTCCCTCTGCACCTCCCACTTGCGTGCACACACTCTAATAAATAAATCTAAAAAAAAAAAAATTTTTTTCTACTAAGATCACTAAGATATGAACAAATGTGATTTTTTTTTTTTAAAGATTTTATTTATGGGCGCCTGGGTGGCTCAGTTGGTTAAGCGACTGCCTTCGGCTCAGGTCATGATCCTGGAGTCCCTGGATCGAGTCCCGCATCGGGCTCCGTGCTCGGCAGGGAGCCTGCTTCTCCCTCTGACCCTCCCCCCTCTCATGTGCTCTCTCTCATTCTCTCTCTCTCAAATAAATAAATAAAATCTTTAAAAAAAAGAAAAAAAAGAAAATTATTTAAAAAATAAAAAAAATAAAAAAAAGATTTTATTTATTTGACAGAGAGAGACACAGTGAGAGAGGGAACACAAGCAGGGGGAGTGCGAGAGGGAGAAGCAGGCTTCCCACGGAGCAGGGAGCCCGATGCAGGGCTCGATCCTAGGACCCTGGGATCACAACCCAAGCCAAAGGCAGACGCTTAACGACTGAGCCACCCAGGCGCCCCCAAATGTGATTTTTTAAATATTGTATGATGAAATGTGTCGATACTGAGAAGAGCTGCATGACTTAGTGAATGAGTATTCTCCAAATGAACAATGCATGTCACAGATTCACATGTGGGTAAAAGGTCTATTCAAAGTACAAAACAGACCAATGGATATTAATGTAAGAGTCTGAGAAATTCAACGATAAATGGTTTCAGATTCCACACTGCAACTATTTAAGAAACTACCACTTGTTGAATTTTGCTCTAGTATGAAAGAATATCCACAATTATCTGAAAAGGTTAAATTCCCCTTCCTTCTAACCTCCTGTGTGAAGCCAAATTTTCTTCATATTCTTCAATGAGAATTCACAACACAGTGAATGCAGAAACAGACACCAGAATCCAGCTGTCTTCTAAGCCAGACTTCAAAGACACTTGCAAAAATACAAAACCATGCCACTTTTCTCACTAAATTAATTTGGGGTTTAGAAAAGTCATTTTTCATAAAAAATATATTCTTTATGTTAAATGTAATGAATTTATTATTTTGACAATTAAATAATTTTTTAATTTCTCAGTTTTCTAATATGGTGACATTGATATTAATATTTGTCAATGTTGCTAATATGGTAATATTAAATACATACAACTCACATAAACAAAAGCTTTTCAGGGTTCTCAAACTTTAAAGAGTATAAGGGGTCCTGAGACCAAAAAGTTTGAGAACCGCTGACCTCAGAGGAATATTCAAGAAGCTTTTATTTTTTTTTAAAGATTTTATTTATTGATTTGACAGAGAGAGAGAGAGAGAGAGCGCACAAGCAGGGGGAGCGGCAGGCATAGGGAGAAGCAGGCTCCCCACCAAGCAGGGAGCCCAGGACCCTGGGATCATGACCTGAGTTGAAGGCAGACGCTTAACTGACTGAGCCCCCCAGGTGCCCCTTCAAGAAGCTTTCATAGTGGTCATCTCTATGGGTGAGATGGTAATAAACTTTTACTCTCTACCACATAGTTTGGCAAATGTTCTATCTTAATTTGAGCACAGTGTTATTTTTTAAATTGGGGAAAAACCTGAAACATTCAAAAAAGAAAAAAGTATATAAAAATGTATTTATTGAGATGCAGTGTTCAAGATACAATGAATAGAAAGCTGGTCATATTCTTTGCATCTTCCCCATGTTATAAGTATTATTGGTTATATTTATTTAAAATAGTTTGAGATTTGTAACATGTACACTATATCATTGCATTTTCTTTAAAAAAAAAAAATTAAGCATAGAAAAATCTCAAAGAATATACCCAAACCATTAGCTAATAGGGGTTATGTCTCCGGGTCTGTCGCTGCAGATAATTTGGGGTTTTTCTCTTCACTTTTTAATACTTTCCACTTTTACATACAAAACAAATACAAAAAATAAATAGTTCCCCAAAAAGTCAAATAAAACCCTCACAACCAAAAATCAAAACAAACCAAAATAACAAACGGAAAGAAACGTATGGCTGTGCGACAAGGCCGGGCACAAATTACTAGGCTTAGTCCCCTAGCCTCTCCTAGTACACACAAAGCCACTAGTGAAGGACGGGAGGCCGGCGGCCTGTGGCGAGGAGCAAGCCCAGGCCGGCAGGGGTCAGCGCGACTGAAGATGGCTTACCCCCAACAGACACTGCCAACCCCGCCCCCAGGCCGCTTACCTTTCCAGGTTGTAATACTCGAGCCACATGTTGGCATACTTGGCATTCCCTTTGGTCATGATGCTGTCCCAGAGTTCCCGAGCTTTCTGCATATTATTGCACAGTCGAGCCTAAAATGCATTAACAGGCTCCGTTAGGAAAGACTCAAACCTTAGGACACTGGCACCCATTACAAAGCATACTTCGAACAGACATGCCTTAAAACCCCCCCACTGACGATCCGTGTTCCCTAACTCCCTGGACATTTCCCAGCCACCGTCCACAGGGACAGGCCCAGCTCAACCACTTCAGGCTTTCGGAGGTGACAAGCATCAAGCTGTCTGCCTAAACTATTGGGAGTGCAAAGAGCAGGAGCCCACAGGTACTTACAACAGAACTGGCTAGTCACTTGTTTTTTATTTTTATCAAGCTTAACTACAAGCGTTTAATCTGAGGCACAATGCGGAGAAAAGACTGATCTAGAAGTAGGTCCCCGCTCTGCCATTTATTAAGTGACTTGGGCAAGTGAACCTCTCTGAACCTGACAGACATTGGTGCTTTGACCTGACTCCCCTCAGAAAATAAATCAGGATTAGAATTTCACAATTCTGTGAGCCGATCAAGGGCAAGTTCCATACCTTACTCACTTGAGGTCCTTGGTCCGACAATAACATTCAACTCATTATATCCCCTAATTATCCGTCAAATTTCTGTCTCCACACGAGATCAAAGACTTGGGAGCATAAAGCAGGTCTACCTCATTTCCCTGGCACACAGTAAAATGCCTGGCAGATGGTACACACCCGGGTTACTCTCACGAACCAGGCACCAAGGGGAGGGGGGCAGAAGTCCATGAGTGAACTCCTGGCATTCTGACATTTGCTGCGTAACTTCTGAGTGCCAGTGTTTTCTCTAAGATACAGATGAATGTGCATCAAGCTAGATATAGAGCACAAATCCTTACAGACCCTAGACCATCACCTAGGATTCTAACTCAACATCAGCCACATCCATTACACACAGGTCCTTCAAAGGTGGATGTCACTGGCAGGTCTGTCAAAAACACTTACCTCGATCCTAGCCCAGTTCTGCATGATCATACAGCTTGGATCTCCGCTCTCATTGAAACCTGTAAGAACAGAATTAGTCTAAATTAGAAAAGAATTTAGAGACAAAGAGCCTCTGACTGAGAAGGCACATCCACCAAGAAGAGGAAAGACAAGTGCATCAAGGAGCGGGTGAAGCCACACTTACGCTCCTCGACCTCCTGTTTCAGATACTCCAAGGCGCGACTGAATGCAGACCTCAGCTCTTCCAGCTCTTTACTGGAGTCTGTTAGAAGTTGCAAGAGAGATTCGGCTTCATGAAACCGCATACCATGTCTTTTTTATTTTTTTTTAAATCCTACAGTGAAACTCCTGGGAGCCTGCTGTGTACCTGGCATCATGCCTGGGACACAGAAATAAAACTCCAGTCCTGCCCCATCACGCAGTTGCAGAGAAAGACACTGGAACAAACAGCACATTATGGACAGTGCTGGCAGGAGCCGGTACAGAACATAAGGACCCTAAGTCTCTTCCCTTACAATTCACAGCAGGACTTAAGGATTTAAGCAGCGAAAATTTCTGGGGGAAAACAGTTGCCAATGGCTGGTCTACATCATTTGCCTAATCATGATGTTATTTGGGCAAGTGGGACATCTCACTGAAAGACATGTTAGGAAAAAATTCAGAACTGAATTTGACATGTGAATTTAAATACCTTGTTTGAAATCAACCCTTCTCCTCAGGTAATCAAGGTACGCCTGCCAAATCTCCACATAATCAGTGGCCTGAATGAAGCCAGCACTCAAAGCTTTCTCAAAGGTCACTGGAATTGAAGAACAAGCCAGGATTGGTTACCAATTGAAAAGTTAATAAATATTATCAAGATGGTTATAAAAACCTCTACTGACTATCAAATACCATATGACTTAATGACAGGAAGCAACAAAGTGAATGAGCTAGAGAGAAATGTTCAAAAGAAAAGCCCCTCCAGGATTTGCACAAACTGTGTTCTAGAAAGGGCACGTTCCACAAGATGCCCTGCACTAAAAGAATTCCAGATCAGTAAGTTTGGAGAAAAGACCCCAACTTCTCAGAAAATCACAATGAATGTTAGCATGTTAAAAGCTTAAAACCAGTTTATCTCCCACTTAGGGCCTTTTCTGTCACTAACACCCAATGTCCCAAAGCTAACACCCAGGGAAAGGCTGATTTAATGACTGTCAGTCACAGCACTAGGTTTCTGGCCTGGGACAGAAAGCTTAAGAGTCTTCCCCCAAAAACATTTCGCACCAGAAATCACTCGATGGTCAACTCCATGTCTTTCCATGGCCAAGAGGTAACGACTCCATAGGGCAACTGTCCACGGGCAGTTTCTAACAGCACGATTATGTACAGATAAAACCAAATCCTTTACTTTCAGCTGCCGATCCTATGATAAAGAATTCCAGAGTTAGGAGATAAAATGCTACCGTTATAGACTTTACCATCCACGAGAGACATTTCCAGCACAACCAGCTGACAAAAGAAATTTCCTTAGAAATGCCTCTCGTGACTGGTTTCTTCAACAAAGAAATTGCAAGGCGGAGTTGGGGTAGAAGAAGAGAGGTAGAGAGGGAACCTATAGATGAAAACAGCTTAAGAGACATCAGCCAATCCTAATGGATGGACCTAGTCTGGATCCAGATTCAGATCTTTTATATGTATGTACTGAAATACTTACCAATGAAATGTGATTTCTGGATCTGCTTCAAAATCAGATGGAAGAGGAAGAAGATTAAGGATATAAACGAAACTAGACTAGTGCCGTGAGTTAATTGTTGGAGCTGGGTGATAGGCCCACAAGGTTTCACCCTACTAATCTATATACTAGTGCTTACATTTTTTCCCATAATGAAAAGTTACAAGAAAAAAATTAATCTGTCACGAAGTCCTCAATAATAAGACCGTGCAAATTTTTTTACAGTTAGCGATCAGTGGGAAGTGACCTGAAACACCAGAAGAACTCCCTGAGTGAGTTGGCAGAGGGGAAAGGAGGATGAGGGGAAAATGAGGAAGCAGAGGGAGCGCACAGCTAACCCCTGGCACTCCTGCTGATTTTCTTTGAACAGGTTCTCAATTGGTAAAAAGGAGAGAAGTTAGAACAGTCAAGTGGTCTTACTAGGTACTGACTGTAGCGGATCCACAGGTCTGGGACAAGGCAGTTCTCGACCAGGGCACGCTCGAAGATCAACTGCACGCGAGCAGGGTCACCAATTTTCATCTCAAAATCGATGTACGCTTGATATTCAGCCAGCCTGGGTGCCTCTGCTTGCAACTAAGGCAGAGGGGAAGCATAATGAGGTTGAAATGAGCTACTTGACACTGTTAGGAAGCACAACATATCTTCATATTAAATTCTGGCAAGACTGGCTACGTCAGTAAGAATCCCCAGTCCCCACTCTCAGAACCTCTGGCATGCCAGGGTCTACAACGTGACAGGCAGAGTAAGAGTCCACAGTGCCTCTTCATGGCAACTGTTACAAAGGCTCCATAAACCCTTTTCCAAACCCATCCTTAGGCCACAGGGGGTTTCTGATGGGAGCATCCATCAGAAACTGAATGAAAGAGAAACACCTTTGCCAGTGACCATGGCCAGCCATCCCTCCAAAACAGAAGTCACTTTCTCAGCCTACTGAGTGGAGTGAACGCAACCACACTGGAGTGATTCGCTGCCTTCATTCTAAGGCTTCTCATTCCAAATATCAGCTCCTGCCAGCGTACAGGTACATGCAGAACATGAAAGAGGCTAGGCTGAATGTTTACTGATCCAAAGACCTACAATCAAAATTCTTTTCAGACAAAAACCCCTACTCAACTTTCCTCTTCAGCCACACTTCACCAACGGTCATAACAAAATGAACCAGTTGAGGATTTCATTAATGAGGCTTTGAGAAATACAACTGCATACCAACCATTTTCACATGGAAAAGGGAGAGGGAGCACTGGCTGGCCAGCAGGAGAGCATGCATGCTCTGAGCAGATGACGTCTTAGTCTCAGTTTCTAGTTATACTGACAAACTGGTTACCCAGACAGACTGCCACCGAAAACAACTAAAACTTGCTGGATTCAGTACGAAAAAAGTCTTGAAAATCATCAGAAAACTGGCAAAGACACAAGAAATACTAAGGACAAAATCTAGGTGAAGGTTAAGCTTTTGCTGGTGTAAGCTCTATTAAGGATTTGATCTTCACAGTGAGGTGTCATTATTATCCTCACCTTACATCTGAGGTGACTGATACACACAGCGGCTAAGGATGAAACTGGCAGAGCTAACATCCAAACTTGAAGCAGCCTGGCTCTCAAAGTCACTGTTCTTACTATAAAACAAGATACCAAAAAGAGAGCCAAGAAGCCCAACCAACCACGAAAAAGATAAATGCAAAGATATCCACCCCTGGACCTACTGTACTGAAATTATGGGACATCAAACAAAACCAGTGAGATTTTAAAATGGGCCAGAGAGAAAACAAGGATTGCCATCAAAGAAGCTGACGTCTCAACAGCAACAACAGAAGCCAGAAAGACAGGAGACATAACTGTCAATCTAGAATTCTACATCCTGAGAAATGAACTTTTAAGAAGAGCAAAGTGAAGACCTTTTCAAAATAAAACTGAGAAAATCTGTTACCAGCAAATACCCAGTGCAGGAGACTCTAAAGGGTGTAACTGAAGCAAAATAAAAATGATTCCAGATGAAAGCTCCAGGATGCAAGTAAAGAAGAGCAAAGGAAGTGGGAAATGCATGTAGTGAATGTAAGCAAGCTGGAGCTGTACAATGCAAGATAACAACGATGCCTTTCAGGTCAAACAGAAAGGCAAGAAATACAAGAAAACACGAGTGTAACTCTGAGGCATGGTAAATGAAGTTGAAAGTATTCTAAGACGAAGAGAGGGAGAAAAATGCCACTTACAAACAATATTATGGTCAAAAAACAAATATTATGGTCAACAAAGAAAATCCAAAAGAATCTATTTGTCGTTAATAAGAATTTAGAAAGTTCAATAGACAAAAAAATTAGTATAAAAAACAAATTACAATTTATATGCCAAGGACAATTAGAAAAGCAAATCTTTTAAAAAGGTGGCATTTTCAATAGGATCAAAAATAACTTAGAAACAGATCTAAAGAATGTGTTCAAGGGACCAGATGAAATTATAAATTTATAAAACTTTACAGAAAGATAAGGCCTAAATAGCAAAGGCCTATACCACATTCATAGACTGGAAGACTCAATATTTATAAGATGTCTATTCTTCCCCAAACTGATCAATGCAATTCCAATACAAAATTCAACAGGTTTTTAAATACAACCTGAAAAGCTGACTCCAAATCCAAGTATTAAGAGCTAAAGAAAGAGAAGACACTCTTGAAGAGGAACAACATGGATGGGATTCATGTTACCTAAGAGCAAAACTTATGAAACTGTCATTATTAGGACAGTGTAATATAAGCCAGTGGAGCAGAATAGAAAGCCCAGAAATAGATCCACACCCCAATGGACAGCTAATCTCTGACAGATGTGGGCTGGCACATCAATGAGGGGAGGATGGAATTATCAGAATCGGTGCTGGAACAACTGCTTCTCATATGGAAAAATGAAACTGGACCCCACCTCACGCCATCCACAAAAATCAATTCCATATGAAGATCTAAACATGAAATACATAGCTATAAACTTTCAGAAGAAAACAGAGCTAAGAATATTCATGAGTTTGGAACCTGGAGAGATTTCTTAAGTGTAACAAAAGCAGGAACCATAAGAGAAAGAATGTTAAATAATGATAGAATAAGACTGAGAACTGCTCATCAAAAGATGCCATTAAAAAACTAAAAAGACAAACCACAAACCTGGGGGAAGCTTCTGCAATATATACAACCAAAATAAGGATTAAGATCCAGGATTCCTATGAATTAATCAGAAAAAAATACAGATGAAGGAAAAATGAGTCAAAGATTTCAACAGGCACCTCACAAAAAAGGAAATCTGAATGGCCAACAGATGTGAAAAAACACTCAACTTTGTTAGTAATCAGGGAAATGCAGATTAAAACTACAATTTCAGATCCATCAGAGCGGCTAAAATTTATGTCAGTATCGAAGGCCGGCGAGACCAAGGAGAACCCTCAGTTCAGTGAGAACTCCTGGGCAGGAGTGTCAATTGGTAACACAGAAAACAGTTCAGCATGATCCTATGATCCAGCAATTCCTCCTAGGGATACACTCTGGAGAAACCCTTTTCATATGTGCACCAAGAGACACGCACAAGAATGGCCAGAAACATGCTGCTCCTCCTCGCAACAAACTGGAAAACGACCCAGCCAGGAACACAGATATATAAACTGGCATACACATACAACTTCACAGCCACGGAAACAGACTATACTTATCAACGTGACTACAACCCAAGAACACGTTCAGTGAAATACACAGCATGATTCCATTATATAACAGCTCAAAGACAAGCAAAATTAAACAATATATTAATCAAGGATATGGTCATAGATTGTAAAACTATAAAGAAAAGCAAGGGAACGATTATCACAAAAGTCAGGAAAGTGATTACCTCTCGGGAGAGGGAAGAGGAGGCAATCGGAGAGGGGCACATAGGAGACTTCTAAGGTACTGGCAATGTTCTATTTCTTAACCTGGGTGGTGGGTACATGGATGTTCACTTTATTATTAGTATGTAAACTGTACGCACACATTTATACACTCTATAGATTTCACAACAAAACAAATTTTAAAGATGCAACTACTGATTAGGGAAAAATTTGCAGCAAGAAGTTTACTGTAAAGAGGCCAACACTTACCAGTGCTTCTTCATAGGGTTTGTATCTCTCCAACTGCTGTAGTGCTTTGTTATAGTTCTGAATCACCGACTCTGGTATTGGGTCTTCTGACCACTCTTCATACTCTGCAAATGTGGCCTCCATATCTATTGAAAGATGGATTCAGCCCCGTAGGTCTTGCCATTGAGTTTTATCAACCCAGAGATTAAACCATGAGACTCGGATGATTCTAGCCCCTCCTGCATCAGTGACCACAGCAACTCTTATGTTCAAATCTTCCACTGGGCCCAGGCCTGACCTTAGATTCTGTCTCAAAGCAATTCCCCCAGAAGCCCTACCAATTAATCAATCAGTTAATAATAGCAAAACTTACCTAGTGCTTCCTATGTTCTAACACTTTCCATCCACTAACTCATTCAATTCTCCCAACTCTACAGAGTAGGTTCTAACTTGATCCCCATTTTGCAGTTGAGGAAACACAAGTAGAGGGTTACATCAATTGTCTGCAGTTCACAGTAGAGCAAGGCCTTGAACCAGGCAGCCTGGCTCAAGTACATGCTCTACTCACTGTACTATGCCACGTCACATTGGTACATGAGATGAAACCTGCAGGCCGCTCAGTTCCAGCCTTTCTGCATGTCACCCGAGGATTCAACTGGAAAGCCACTTTATAATTTGTTAAATCAAATCCAAATAAACCACAAAGTAAAAAGAGAAATTACGTCTGGGCTCAAGCAGTTGTCCAGAGGAGCCAAGGGTGTACAATGTATAACTACGCCTAAAGAAGAAATTCAGATATGAACACTTCCAATCAACAGTGCTCCTCAACCAAATCACCCCCACAGAATGATATAAGCCTGTGGAAAATCCCCATTCTGATACGGAGGAGGCTACTGCTAAAGAGAAAATGCTCACAATGGAACTCTTACTCAATAAAGTTTCCCCCGAAAATATAGGCAGTCAGCTTCCCTATTCCTTATAGTAACTCTACGTCTCCAACAGTGTCTTAAAAGAGGAAACTGAGAGTCAGCAAGTCTGGCTTCTAGTCCTGCTGGCTGACCCTCAATCCTCTTGACCATTAACAATTCAAGGTATGTTTTTACCAAGGGCCTTGTCCACAGTGACACTGTCCAGTGAGAGTAAGAACATCAGCAACATCTGCCTCACAGGATGCTGGGAAAGACCTAATGACAGGACATACCCCAAAGCATTTTAAAAACCACGCAGGGCCGGCTGTCGACAGGTCAGTTTCTCTTACCATAGAGTGGGATCGCCAGCTGTCGCCGGAAGAGACTGTGGACTTTCTCCAGCTGTGAATCAAAGGTTTGTTCCCGGTCAAAAGGGGAAAGGAAGCCAGCTATGGGCTAAAGAAGCAAATTTGTAGTAAATGAAAAACTTTGTGGTCCTTCCTACTTCAAAAAATATTTCAACCAATTTTTTAGTTCAAACTAAAAATATATATATATATATATGACCTCTGATACATAAGGTATTGTGTCAAATGCTGCACAAGGCACAAAAATAAACATTGCCTCTGCTACTGTTTATGATGGGGTGAAAAGCAAATAGGAACATAAGAAATGTGTATATTGACCATAAATGCACAGATGACTACAATGAAGCAGAATATAAACATCACGAAAGAAAGGATCACAAGTAGCCAAGTACCGTGCTTTCAGCCGGTTTTTAAGGCTGCGTTTTGTTACGAAGGGAGGAAATAAGGCAAGACGCCCACAGGGGCTGGCATTTGGGGTGCATCTGCAGGCTCTCCCGACATCGTGAGAGGAGGAAACGGACTCCCAGTCGAAGGAACAGTATTCAGTACAGAAGCCAGCAAGTGCACGACTGTGGAGGGGGGCAGCGTTATGTTCGATGCTAGAGGGCCACAAATGTCAGCCGAAGGAGTTCGCCCCGATGCCTGTCGGCATACGCTGAAGGCACCACTGCAGACTTTTCAATAGGGATGTAATCAACAAGGGCCTGGGCTACTTTACTAATAACCATCTAACTACTACTGCAGGGCTCCATCCACTAGGTACCAAGGGGTAACGCACACAAACACGGGGGGGGAGGGGAGTGGCGCACTGGGAAGGGACTGTAAAATCCTTGAGTCAGAGTTTTAAAAAATCCAATCATGATGGGGTCAAATCTCTTATCTCTTGCAGTTATTAATGGACATGACTGATATACATATGTATGTATTCTTTTTGAGTGACGTATTCTTGTATATTCACCTGGAACCAGTAATTGAAATAGTATTTTTAAATATCAGAAAAATTACAGGGTTATCTTTGAGTCAAAGAAATCAATTTTGCTGTTCCACAAAGACTACTGATTTTACTTTCTGCCCACCCACTAAGGGACTGGCGAGGATGATTTTGTTAACTGTGTTCTTCAAAGGCCACTTACAAAGATAGCCCCGACTACTCGAAGGCAAGCACCGGTCACAGAGACCGGGGCACTCACCCGGGCAGCTTCCACAATGGCACTCTCAAACTCCCGGTAAGCCTCCCAGATGGCGAGTCCTTTGGTCATATGTAAGCCAACTGACGAGAGCGCCCTTTCAAACACAGAGCGGACTTTCTCAAGGCCACCTTTCTGACCAATTCCACCGACTGAGTACTGGCCATACTCTAGCCAAATGTTAGGACCTAAGAAGGAGAAGCGTTCTATTAATTCAGGATATGAAATACCCAAAAATCAAAACTTTTGTTCCAGTGCATCACAAAAGAAACATGCCCACCAAAACAGTACTCATTCACGCAAAAAGGCAAGAGCACATCGACAAGCATCCTAATGTATGTATATTACTAATACTGCACCTGGAAAAGAAAGTATATCTTAAACAATGTCCCTACTAGGTTACAATTATTGAGATTTTACTGCATAAACAGAATAGGCCAGCGGGTAATATGTAATACACTCAAGCCTATTTATTAAAATGGAAGGAATTCAATGAAAATTCAATAAAAATAGTTACTAATCTGAGTCAATTTTCGGAAAGATTTCAAAGCCTAGATTTTTTTAACTTCTGACCCTTTTTAATAAGCTTTCTGGTCAAAGTCAAAGAACAAATTGAAACCACCAACCCTATAACCAGAAGTCTATGTTTTAAGTTTCTCTTTGTAATGATGTTTAAACAGCAACACCAGAAAAGATCTGGTTGCCCTGTTTTTTGTCACTTTCTTCTTAAACTTTATTTACTCACCCCTGCGGCTTTAAGAGCAGACTAATGAATTAAACTCCTTAGGAATGCAGTGGTTCCCACTGCACACGTTTTGCCTATTAAGTCACTTTTCAAAGATCTGAAAATAATTTCACAGGCCTAACCATTAACCTTATAAAATAAAAATACTTAAAAGATAAAGAAGCCAATTTGACAATTACTGTATGTTTTCCTGGGGCTTGTTTTTTCTTTGAAACGGGTTTATTTCAGACAACTTAGCCAAAGTTTGTCAGCTACTCTGTTTTAGCTCACCAGTACAGAGCTGCCATATGGGCTGCAAAACAAAAAAAGAAGAGGGGTGCCTGGGTGGCTCAGTTGGTTAAGCAACTGCCTTCGGCTCAGGTCATGATCCTGGAGTCCCTGGATGGAGTCCTGCATCGGGCTCCCTGCTCAGCAGGGAGTCTGCTTCTCCCTCTGACCCTCCTCCCTCTCATGTGCTCTATCATTCTCTCTCTCTCTCAATAAATAAATAAAATTTAAAAAAAAAACCAAAAAACAAAAAAAGAGAGGGGCGCCCGGCTGGCTCAACTGCTAGAGCATGCGACTCTTGAAGCAGGCCAAAGTGGCTTCCGAACATTCACAAAACAAGGGACACAATTTCCATGCTCTATAGCTCCTGAAACTAACACAAGAACCCCATGGGTCCCCATTCAAAACTACTTTAAGAGACCTAATCTAAGAAGCATGGTTATCTGGCCTCCAGACCCCCGGCAGCCCTGACGCAGCTGGGGGATAGGAAGGCACGCTGACCTCAGCACTGACAGTGGAGGCCCGACAGCAGGGTGACTGCAGATCATCAAGGACTGAAAAACATTACAGTCTTGGGAGGTGCTGTTAATGATGACTCTGAGACCTTCACAAAGGGGTGACAGGATCATCAGAAAACATGGGAGCCTCACACCCTTGGAACCGTCAAGAGATTCTAAGAAGCCACATGGTGGATCAGAGCAGAGACACAAGAATACTAAAAGCACATATAGTGTAATTTCATATTCACAAAACACCTGTAATGTGCAGTATTCGGATTATAAAAACTAAAAATTGATCAATTCTATTGGCTGGTAAAGGCACATGAAAATTTCTCTTCCTCAGGGCAGTCTCTCTTCAAGTTCCAGTGCTTCTCACAAGGGGAAATGCTCACAATGGGGAGTGGGAAAAACCAGATATGGAAGAAGGATGTTTAATTTAAAAGGAGGAAATTTTGGGGGGCACGTGGTTGGTTCAGCCGGTTGGGCGTCTGACTCTTGATTTCAGCTCAGGTCATGATCTCAAGGTCAGGCTGAGCATGGAACGTGCTTGTCCCTCTCCCTCCACTCCTCCCCACCCTCCAACCCCCACTTGCAAGTACATTCTCTCTCAAATAAATAAAATCTTAAAAAATAAAAAATTTTTAAAAAGGAAATTTTTAAAAATATTTTTAAAAAATACTTTGTCCATAACATTCTCTGACGTGCCCTATACATAGGTAAAGAGAATATTTAGAGAATCATACTACCAACAGGGGAGGGTAAAGAAATTTAAAGGGAGAGATGTCTACACTCCACATGCACTGGCAAAATGTCAAAACGAGCAGACAACACACAACGCAGACTTCTGTGGTGATGGGGGTTCTTTATCTGCAGTGGTGGTTACCAGAATCTACACGTGGGATTAAATGTCACAGAAGCAGACACGCACATTGTACTAAGATCAATTCCCTCATTTTGATTTTGTAGAGTAGTTACAAGATATTGGGGAAAGCAGGATGAAATAAGCATAAGACCTCTCTGTACTATTGTCCTGTAAATCTATAATTATTTTAAAATAAAAAGTTTTTAAAAGCTTTTTAATGTTAAAAAGAAAAAGAAAAAAAGCGTTCTGTCCAAAACTTCTAAAAACCCATTCTTCAATGTGTAAAAGGCAACCTTTAGTCGTCTGGAAATACCATGTAAGTTCTCCCTGCCAAAACAATGCTGGGTGTGAATATATTCACTCCCTTACTACAAACATTTCTTCTAATTGTATTTTAGAACCAGATATTCTCAAATGAAAACCACAGACAGAGGCGCCTGGGTGGCTCAGTTGGTTAAGCGTCTCCCTTCAGCTCAGGTCATGATCCCGGGGTCCTGGGATCAAGTCTCGCAGCGGGCTCCCCGCTCAGCGGGGAGTCTGCTTCCCCCTCTGCCCCTTACCCCGCTCTCATGCTCTCTCTCACTCAATCTCTCTCTCTCAAATAAATAAAATCTTTAAAAAAAGAAAAGAAAAGAAAAGAAAACCACAATGAGAATAATAAGTAAACTCAAATCTTTCTAATCGCCAGACTAACACTCTCCTTTCTGAGGAGCAACACCTCACAACGCAACCCAGGGCATCAGAGACAGATGCATCCACAGAGCCCTCGGAAAAGCACACAGGGAACTTACAAATATAGTCCTTCACAGCTTTCTCAAAGAGGTCGTACACGTGCTCTCTGTCCAGGCCGTCCAGAGCCATGCTGACCTCGTCATGCAGCCACTCCAGCCAGAGCTCTGTAAGACAACAGCACCTCTGCGTCACCCTCTCCTTCACCAAAGGGCAGGGTGAAAGCAGGGACTTTATGCGAGTCATGAGCACACAAGCGTTTCACCCGTCTTATACAGCAGTTCTTCAAACTTGTACTGAGCACATAGAAGGTTTATGCTTCCAAATAAGATCAAATAATTAAAATCATAGTATCCTACACTTGTTGGGCATTTTATATTTTTGCTAAGTACTTACATATCTGGATTTCTTATTCAATCTTTTTAAAACTCCTGTAGTTGATAGTCATAATAATGAACAACGATGGCATCTATCTAAGCATTTACGACATGCTAGGGCATTCATTACGTGTGGTACACAGAATACCTCATCCACTCCATGTACTATAAGGTAGAAACTGCCGTTAGCCCCATTTTACTGCTGGGAAAACTGAGTCTCAATGTTTACATAATTCGCTTAAGGTCTCACAGCTAGTAAGATGTACAGTCAGAAATGAATCTGGGCAATCTGATTTCAGCTTCTATACTCGGCAGTTATGCTTTTGGGCAGGGAGAGGGGGACAGACCTGGATCTGAGACCAGTGTTTTCCAATTCCTCCCTAAAAGATCAATTACAAACATTCATGAAGACTGATCTACAAGAGGCACAGCGTAATTCTGTTTCAAGTAAGTATAAATAATCTAAATGCCCAACTACTGTGTAACAAACAAGGTATTAAACACTTACATGAAAATTTGTTTATAAAAGTTTAATTATAATACAGTTATCTGATGCTGAGAAAACGGAACACCGGAATGGGAAACAGAAAAATACAAGAAAAGTTTAATCATGACGTAGGATAAAGAAAAAAAATCAGGATCCAAAACATGAGTCAGTATTACACGATCACGACTATGTTCTGCAAAAAACTAAAAGATGAAAAACTAGAAAACACTGACACTGGATGATGGGTTTTCTTCTTTCCACTGTATTTATATGTCCCACACTTCTTTAAGGAACACGTCCCAGTTTCAGCACTGAAAACAGAATGTATACTCTTCAGTTCTCTGTATTTATAAAAGCAGCCCGACTGCTGACATGTTACCTTCAGTCAAAGGAAAGATCTCACTCATCTTCTGGCGAGCCATCCTCACTTTGGTAAGCTCCCCCTCCAACCGGAGCAGCCGGATCAGGTCCACATGGCAGTTGTAGTCATAGACGTTGATAGATAGCTAAGAGGAAAAAAACACAAGGTGAAATTTAAAATGCCACCATCAAAATAACTTAGCATTTTTCACCACTGGTGACAACACATGTGTCTGCTACAAACAAAACAGATGGGCTATCTGGGAGAGCCACTGAAACAGCAATGCAAAATATACCCCCAGGAAGAGGAAGAAAAATCAATGAACGGGGCTTTCTCTAATAAATGCACAGCGCCTCCACTCTGTTCCAGTCCCTATCAGAACCCAGTTGGGTTGTTCTCTGAAATACAGAAACATTCTGATGAAACAAACACCAAGTGTGACCTAAGGCAAGTCATTAACTTTGCTAAGCCTCCATTTCCTCATCTCTAAAATGGGGATACCACTAGGGTCTAGTCCTTAAGGTTCTTGTGAGGATTTTATTTTTTTTTTATTTTACTAGGTTTTTTTTTATTATGTTATGTTAATCACTGTACATACATCATTAGTTTTTGATGTAGTGTTCCATGATTCATTGTTTGCGTATAACACCCAGTGCTCCATTCAGTACGTGCCCTCTTTAATACCCATCATCATCTTGTGAGGATTTAAAAACGTGATTAATAACATGCTTTAGCACCTGCCAGCTATATAGGTTAAGAGCTCTTTTCTTTTACTAAACAAACGAAAACAATCAAAACAAAAACCCCTACTGGGAGGAGCAAGAATGGCAGCACCTGTTGAAGCTGAGTGATAGGTACTAGAGATTTATTTTTATATTTGAAACTTTTCAAACTAAAAGTTAAAACAAATTAAAATAACTGCTTAAAAAGCTATCAGACATCTGAGACAACAGAAAACTAAAAGAATCTGTCACTAGCAGACTTTCTCTTAAAGATAGCTAAAGGAAGAGAAAAGAAATGATAAAAGAAATCTTGTAGCATCAGTAAGGAAGAACTGAAAGAGCATGAAATACAGACAAGTATCCTGGATGGTCCTTCTCATGAGTTTTCTAAGTTGTATGTGATACTGACACAAAAATTTTAAGACCACCTGATACTCAAAACAATGATATTTAAAAGTGAGGATGCTAAAGTGACCTAAATGGAAGGACGATATCCACACTTCACTCCGTGGTAGAACACAGATACCATGTAAGTCAAATAAACTATTCCCAAGGCAACCACTAAGAAACTATACAAAGCAATACACTAAAAGTCACTATAAATAAATCAAGATAGAATCCTAAAAAATGTTCAAGTAACTCATAGGAAGGCAAGAAAAGAGAAACAGAAGAACAAGAAACAGAAGAAACAAATAGAAAATAATAAAATGTCAGCCTTTAGACCTAACATAGCAATAATTATCTTAAATGTTTATGCTCTTGGGATGCCTGGGTGGCTCAGTCAGTTAAGCGTCCGCCTTAGGCTCAGGTCATGATCCCAGGGTCCTGGGATCAAGTCCCACATCAGGTTCCTTGCTCAGAGGGGAGTCTGCTTCTCCCTCTGCCTGCCACTCCCCCTGCTTGTGAGCTCTCTCTCTCTTTCTGACAAATAAATAAATACATCTTTTAAACGTTTATGGTCTCAACATACTAATTAAGGGGCGCCTGGGTAGCTCAGTCGGTTAGGCATGTGACTCTTAATTTTGGCACAGGTCATGATCTCAGGGTCATGGGACTGAGCCCCACATGGGGCTCTGTGCTCAGCGGGGAGTCTGCTTCTCTCCCTCTGCCCCTCCCCTCGTGCACTCTCTCTATAAAATAAATAAATGTTTAAAAATATATATACTAATTAAAAGGCAGAGAATGGCAGAGCGGATAAAAACACAACCCAACCATATGCTGATTACAAGAAACTCACTTCAAATTCAAGGACACAGGAAGGCTGAAAGTAAAAGGATAAAAAAAGATATACTATGTAAACATTAGTCCAAAAAAAGAAGTGGCTATATTAATATCACATAAAGCAGATTTCAGAGAAAATATAACTACCAAGGATAAAAGGAGCATTACAAAATGATGAAAGGATCAACCCACCAGGAAGACAAAGCAATCCTAGATGTGTATGCAACAAACAATACACCCTCAAAATAGATTAAGCAAGACTATTCGAGCTAAAAGAGACACATACACGCTTACAATAGGGACTTCAACATCCTCCACTTCAGCAACTAAAAGAACTACTAGACGAGTAATCAGCAAGCATACAGAAGAAACTCAGTATCATCAACCAAAAGGATCTAATTAACATATATAGAACATTCCATCTGATAGTAACAGGATACATCTTTTTTTTTTCTCAAGAGCCCATGGAAGATTTACTGAGACCAAACCATGGGCTGTAAGACAAACTCTGACAAATTTTTAAAAAGTGAAATCATACAGAGTATGTTTTCTGATCACAACAGAATTAGAAATCAGTAATGGTAGGGAAATCTTTAAACATTTGGAAATTAAGTGATACACTTCTAAAGAATCCATGGGTCAAAGAAAAAGTCTTGAGGAAAACTTAAAAATATGTAGAACTGAACGAAAATGAAAATACAGCAAGTCAAAATAAGGGATACAGCTAACGCAGTACGGAGAGGAAAACTTACAGAGCTAAATTCAATGTATAAAAAGAATCATACACCATGACTAAATAGAATTTGTTCTAGGTACATAAGACTAGTTCATAGTTCAGTCTTTGAAAATCAATCACTGTAATCCAGTAGATCAATAGGCTAAACAAAAATCATTGTATCAATTGATACAGAAAATGCATTTGACAAAATCTAACAACCATTCATGATAAAAACTCTAGACCAGTTAGGGCCTTATCAAAATTTAAACTTTTTGCTCTATGAAAGACTCTATTGAGGATGCAAAGACAAGCTACAGACTTCAAAAAAATATGTACAAACCACATATCCAACAAAGGACTAGTATCTAAAAGATACAACTCCAAACTCAACAGTCAAAGAATCCAATTAGAAAATGGGTAAAAGACATGAACCAACAGGCATATGCAAAGAGGACACACAGACAGCAAATAAATGCACATAGTAGTCAACATCATTAACTATCAGGGAAATGCAAGTTAAAACCACAATGAGGGGGAAAAAAAAAAACCACAATGAGGTATCATTACACATCTAACAGAATGACTAAAATAAAAAATAGTGACAATACCAAATGCTGGAGAAGATGGAGGAAAAAACCCCAACCGGCTCACTCATACATTGCTGATGTTGCTGATGGGAATGTAAAATGTGGGCCGTTTCTCACAAAATTCAACACACAATTACATCACCCAGCAAGTGCACCCTTGGGTATTTTTCCAGAGAAATAAAACCTATGTTCCCACAAAACCTGTATGCGAATGTTCATAACAGCTTTATTCCTAGGAGCCCAAACTGGAAACAACCCAGACATCCTTCGATGGTGAATGGTTAAAGTAACCGTGGGGCATCCACACTGTGGAATACTACTCAGCCAGAAAAAGGAAATGAAAACCAAGTACCCCACTTAGATTAATCTTTTTTTTTTTAAGATTTTATTTATTTGACAGAGAGAGAGAGAGAGACAGAGGGAGCATAAGCAGGGGCAGAGGGAGAAGCAGACTCCCCGCTGAGCAGAGAGCCTGACATGGGGCTGGATCCCAGGACCCCGGGATCATGACCTGAGTCGATGGCAGAGGCTTAACCAACTGAGCCACCCAGGGGCCCCGAAAGTCAGATAAATCTTAAGGGAATTATGCTGAATAAGAAAGGCTAATCCAAAAAAGATTACATACTATATGATTCCACTTACCTAACATCCTTGAAATGACAAAATTATAGAAATTGAGAACAGATTAGTGGTTGCCAGAGGTCAGGAACTGTAACTATAAAAAGACAAGAAGGACCCTTGTGGTGACAGAACTGATCTGTGTGTTGACTATATCAACATCAACATCTGGGTGGTGATATTACACTACAGTTTTACAAGAGGTTACTGTTGGGAGAAACCGGTAAAGCGTACACAGGATCGCTATAGAATTCATTACAACTGCCAAGGAAATCTACAACTATCTCAAATTGGAAAGTTTAATTTTTTCAAAAAGCTTTCATATGAGTTGCGGTATAAGGTTCCCTTAAGTCTATACATGAACACTAGTGTCTACTCTTCCAACATCTGCCACAACATTTCAGCACGAAGTATTTCCCTCTCCTTATCCAACTAACACTCTGACAATGTACTCAATAATCTAGACGCTAGCTACTGCATTAAAATACACAGAGGAGGATTTGTCTCAGTAACAATGAATTAGACCGTGGAATTGACACAGGATTGACAAACTAACAGAACAAAAGAAAAAGGCCCGCAGACAGAAGACATGTAACAGAGCGGCACTGGTTGTGTCTATTAAAATGAATTCATGGGGCGCCTGCATGGCTCAGTCATTAGGCGTCTGCCTTCGGCTCAGATCATGATCTCAGGGTCCTGGGATCGAGTTCCGCATCGGGCTCCCTGCTCAGCGGGAAGCCTGCTTCTCCCTCACCCACTCCCCCTGCTTGTGTTCCCTCTCTCACTGTGTCTCTCTCTGTCAAATAAATAAATAAAATCTTTAAAAAAGGGCGCCTGGGTGGCTCAGTTGGTTAAGCGACTGCCTTCGGCTCAGGTCATGATCCGGGAGTTCCGGGATCGAGTTCCGCATCGGGCTCCCTGCTCGGCAGGGAGTCTGCTTCTCCCTCTGACCCTAACCCCTCTCATGTGATCTCTCTCATTCTCTCTCTCTCTCAAATAAAAAAAAAAAAAAACTTAAAAAAAAAAAAAAGAAGTGAAGTTTGCCCAAAATGTACTTTCTTAAAGAAGAGGCAGAGGCTCTCCCTGTCACCCACTGCTCTCAACTCACCTGGGTCTGAACGTGGTTTTGGAGCATGAAGGGGGGTGGGACAGTCCTGCTAGTGTACTGATGTCTATACAAGTGCCCCTTACATGAATACCATCTGTAGGTCAGAATAAAAAGGTATAAAAGTCAATGAAGTAGAGAAACTGCCTCCCAGGATGGCTTTTGGTCTAAATTTCTGATTTCTAAGAAGGCCCAAATAATAAAGACACTATATAAGAAGAGGTACTCCAAAAGCATGTGTATTAAATGCACAGAGATGCATTTAAGAGACATTTCAACAGAGTTCGCTTAGCACCAACAAGTGAGCACATATACTGGTCTATTCTGGTCTCAGAACATCAATAACAACAAAGGAAGATTTAAAGAAAGAGGCGGCTTAGCCAACGCACAAAATGATGTGTTGATTTCCTGACCCCTAACAGCACAACCTAGACCCGGAGCGGTGGTGAAGAAACAACAAGAGGCCTGGTCCAAAAGACACCACCCCTGCAATCACGGAAAGGCTGGGGGAAAGTACAGAGCGGGCCATGGCATAGCACCTACCATGTGTCAAATTTGCCAGGAGCTTTGTAAGCAGCAGGTCGCTTAAGCTCCGCAACAGCCCTGTGAGGGAGGCACTGTTACAACCCTACTTTCAACCACCTAGGACAGGGCAGGCTCAGAGAGCTGGAATAACCATGAGGTGCCACGTTTCGTTTCAGGACACAAACACAAATAACGGGAAATCTTTGCTTTTGTTACATGGACAGATACCGCAACTAACTTGAAGCTTCCATAAAATACACTCAGAGAACTGGAATTTGCAAATATGACAAGGCTGAGTTTTTCACAGGCCCGTCTAAAAGTTTTCCAACATTACACTCCACCATAAGAGCAGTTACAGCAGGAACTAGGCTATGGGATCAGGATGAGGTAGGAGGGAGGTTTGGAAAAATTGGAAAAATCAACCTCTAGACCCCATGACAAAGAGCTTGATAAAGCCAGAGGCTCTTCAATTCACATCATTGTCTGAGCTCCAAACCACTTTCTGTGACCTGAGGCAGGGCGGGCAACTGCAGAACACCAGTAGCCAGGAGACCTCTGCTCTGACCCATCCTGCTCTCTCGCTAGCTGGTTACCCTCACCAAGGCCTTAATCTTTCTGCTCCAAGCTTCCCCTTCCGCTCAAACAGCTAATCCGTATTTCCCCTGACTCACCGAAGAGTGAGCTAATGGCTCGTGGAGAAGCCCAAGGCTAGAAGTCAGAAGCACAGATTTCCATCAGGACAGGGACATAGTCTGCCTGGCACCCTGTTATTACACTGCATTTTCTGAATGAATAAAACACTGAGTGAACACTGGCGTACTTATTTCTAAAAAACAGGAAAGGTAACCACTTCCCTACCCCAACTGGGCTCCTTTGACATTCAAATGTGATGACAGATGAAACAAACGATACCGATGGATATCATCACTATTTCACAACAAAAATATCACTGCTAAAGATGACATTATAAGGAATCTCACCTCCAGCAATGTTAAGTGAGTAATGCAGGTTAACAACTTCACATCACTAAGTGATTTCATATCAGTGTGGCTTTTGGTCCACAGACAACCCTGATAAATTCAATTCCCCTTGTGAGTGACTCTGAGCAAATTATTTCATCATCTGTTCTGAGCCTGTTTCCTCATCGCTAAAACGAGAATGTGCTCAATTTCTGTTTGCCCTTCCAATTCTTTTTTTTTTTTTTAAGATTTTATTTATTTTTGTAAGAGAGAGAGAGAGAGCGCGCATGGAGGAGGGACAGAGGGAGGAGGCTCCCTCCTGAGCAGGGAACCCAAGGCAGGACTCCATCCCAGGACTCTGGGATCATGACCTGAGCAAAAGGCAGACGCTTAACCGACTGAACCATCCAGGTACCCTGCCCTCCCAATTCTACTTCCCCCTCTTCTCCCTGTTCTGTGCCCTCCTGTGTGGGCCACATCCGTGGGGGTCTCTGGCTCTCTTGCTTCCAACAGGATTTGCCCCGCTAAGGGCACCAGCAGAAGTCTGGAGAGAAGAAGAGAAATCAGGGTATTCCTCCCCCACCCCAATCCCTGATGGGAAGCTAGGGCTGCACCCCCTGACTAAAGGTCTCAAATGCTCTCAGGTGCCCTCTCCACACAACTATTCAGAAACTGGCCGGTTTTCTCCCCTCATCTCTTTGCGCCTAAAGGTGGACATAATGTCCTGCTGTCACTAGCCCTGAGGTACTGCACCTCCTGATCTCTCTGACCACACTTCAATAAACACAGTAGTCCCTTTATTAACCTTCTCTCAAATTATCCTAATGCTGAGACCCTGGGTTACACAGGAGTTACAAATTAGAAATCACGGTACCAAGAGATGCCAGGCACTGGGCTATTAATTACTGTTACGACAACCACATGATGCAGAAATTGTTGCTCCCAATTTACAGGGGAGAAAGCGGAGGCTCAGAGAAGATCAGAAATTTGCCTAAGCTCACACAAGCATGGACTAGCTACAACTGGGGCCTTAGCCTCCAGACGCTGAATTTCTACCGTCCCATTTCTATCATCATCGTCATTGCTTTGTCTATCACACCGCAGTTCATCATTGTGGGCATCGCTACTGAAAAGAAAAAAAAAAAAAAACCCACTCTCTTACGAGTGCAATTTTATTGCTATTGCTGACCACAGTTTAACGGTGTGGTTAAGAACGGGAGCTCTGGAGTCGTTCCAGAGTTCAAGGCCTGGTTCGCCACTTGCAGAAGTGTCATCTTCAGCTACAGAATTCCCTCCACGAGGAGCCTCAATTTCCTCCCGTAAAACGGGGAATACTCCACTTCCTTCACCGGGTCGCTGCGAGCGTTCAATGGGATAACGCTTGCAAAGCAGCCGGCAAGCGGGAACGCTCAAGTGACGGGAGCTGTGATTAATAGCGGTTTTGCGGCCTTGGCGGCTTTATTATCGCCGGAGACCGGGGAGAAGGGCCGGGGCCTGGGAACCCGAGACAAAGAGCCCGCCGCCCAGCCCCGGACGCACCTGCTCCTCCAGCCGCTCGATTTCCAGCTGGTTCTTCTCCTCCTCTTCGTCATACTCCCATTCGTACTCCCCGGGGGAGCTCTCCGCGGAGGAAGCCATGGCGTACTCCTCGTCCCCATCGCTCTCACTCGCACCTTCCTCCGGCTGGTCCCACCCCGGCTCCACGGCCTTGTACGTCGCAGCGGCCACGGCCCGCGATAACACCTTCCTCCTCGTCCTAGCCGTCTTAACGTCATCCTCCTCGCCCTCCGCGGTGGGCCCAGCCTTGGGCTCAGCCTCCGCTTCTGAAGTCGATGTTGCGGCCGCCGTCGCCATCTTGCGCTTCCAGTGACTCCCGGGTCTTCTCGCGGCCGCCGAAGACCCGCTGAAGTAGAAGCTGCCCGCGGCGTGCGCCTGATCAAACGCCGCTCTCCCTGCTGCCGAAAGAGAAACTGCGAGCCTCGAATGACGGGAAAATCTCGGAATGTATGAAACTTCGTATTGCTTTTACATAGCTGTAAAAGTTCTCTCAGAATAAGAACTCCCCAACACGGCATGGGTTCCGTCGCAACTTCGGACAGATGTTGGGTCTTTGCACAGGAAGTGGAGGCCGTAGAGGAAGTCAGGGAGTGATGATTGAAGTGAAGGGTTTGGCGCCATCTTGAGAAGGTCAAAAGGAATCGGAATAAATGCCCTCCTTACCGCCTAACACGACCTGGCGCGTGGTTCAGTCTCCCCAGCAACGGAGCCTCAAACGCAGAGAAAACTCCAAGTCCCCGGGGAAGGATCGATTGCACCATTCCCCAGAAAAACCTATTTCCCAAAAAGATTCCTTCCCTTTATGTAATACCTGGTGCCCAAGTAAGCGTTAAATACAGGTGTGTTTTCTGCTTTTTATAAAATCATATTCTGCGAACCAATATTAATAAATTCCATTACTAAGCGTTTATTTAGAAACTCTTCATTTCCAGGCATTGTCATGTAAATGTTAGTTTGCTGCTTTATGAAAAGAAATACATGCAGACATATACATACATACTTAAAAAAAAAATCGGGATATGGCCTGTTCGTTTCCTCAGTTAAGCTCCCATTTTTGAGGTAGGAAAATATTGTTATTTGTTGCCTTTTTCCCTCATTAGCAAGGTTAATTATGTAAGGAATTAGTGTTTTTCTTTCTGTTGGACCCCCCAAAGCCTAGTATAGCGCCTTGACACATGACACTTGCTCAATGAATGAATTGTCCTTGAATTAGTACAAAAGCGAGGATCAAGGCTTAAAGAGATGATGTCATTCGCCTAGGGCCACACAGCCAGGAAGGAGCAGAATCCGGATTCTAACTCAGGATTGTCCTTGCTTAAATCCCAAATCCGTCTGTCTGGGACAGACTTGGACAAGTTACTAAACCTCTCTGACCCTCAACTTGCTAAGCTGCAAAATCGGGTTGAGAAAAGTAGACTGGTTGATCCACTATGCCGCATTCCGGCGGTGGGCTTTGTGAACGCAAACTTGGGCCCGACTCCCGCCCGAGGCCCCCTCAGATCCAAACCCTGCACTCCGAACAAACCCTCCAACTTCAGTCTTTTAGTTCAGCGTCCCGCCCATCCCGGAGGGGCGTGGTAAAGACAGGACCAAAGGCAGACACGCGCACGGAGGGGAAGGGCGCAGGCGCGAAGTCGCGGTGACGTAAAAGGGGGCGCGCTCCAGGCCGAGAGCCGACTCGCGGGCGCGTTCCTCCCTTCCGGCTCGCGCTCGGCCTGCGCAGACGCAAGCTCGGAAGATGGCGGCGGCTGGAGGAGCTCGTTTGAGGCGGGCGGCGTCGGCCCTGCTGCTGCGGAGCCCCCGCCTGCCTGCCCGGGAACTGTCGGCTCCGGCCCGGCTCTATCACAAGAAGGTAGCGGCAGATGAGGAGATGCGCGAGACCCTCACTGGCAAGGGGGCGGGAGGGCGAGTACCGCGGAAAGGACCCAGGTATGCCGGCGCTCAGCGGAGGCCCGATCTGGAGACGAGTGGCCGCGGGGTTGTGAGCGGCCTTGGGAGCCCCCCCCCCACTGCGGCGGGGGTAGGGGCCACCCCCTCACTCGACTCTGACTGGACTAGGTTTCCTTCGCTGCGCAGATAGAACTAACCGCTGCGCGTGGGCCCCGCCGCTGGCTGTGATTTCGTGCCTCAAAACCCAACAGCCCAGGAAGGAGGGCCTTGTTATGACCTGCCAGCCTGACTCCAGGGACAGACGCACACTGGCGCGGGCTCCGGCTTCAGCGAGGCCAGTGCCCTATCCAAATGACCTTGGGCAAGTCCCTGCTCTGCGTTGAACGTGTTTTCCCCATTTGTAGAATGGGTTCTTAGCATTTCCCTACACGAGATAGTGTTTGTGGAGTTCTCGGCATGGTGCCCAGCACATGAGATCATTTACGGTGCAGTTACTGTTGTAGGAACTCAGCCTCCGAATGGAATCAGACACGTAATCAACAGTCATAATGTTTTAATTTTGTCCTGTTTTTTTTGTTTGTTTTTTTTTGCCGGGGGGGGGAAGGCTTTGGGGAGTAGGGATAGGTGCATAGTTTGCAGCCCTTGCCTTCCGAGGGCATAAAGTTCCCATTCGGGAACGACTAAAGAATCAACATGGGGCAAAAAGTCCAGAGGAAGTACTATCTTGTAGGTCCTTGGGCTTGGAGTCAAAATCCGTGGTCGGGTAAGTGGGTAAAAGAGACTGGAAGATCGGAGACTTAAGACTAACTAGTAAACAAGTCTCAAGGTTACATTAAAGTCCTCTGTGTGCCAGTTTGAATACGTAACTATTTTGTTCTGGCTTCCGCGTCTGCCTGGGACTTCGCTCCTCCCCCGCGTAGGGGTGTGTTTTGTTGACAATACACGCTCGACGAACGTGGGCTAGCAGCCTTTCAGGCACCAGGGTGCGCTGCTCCACCAGAGTGATTTTTGGCCCTTGAAATCGAGTAATGGGACAGTTACTGTTTTATCATACACAAATGGACACATTCCATAGCATTGTTCCTCGTGTAACATTCTCCTTGAGGCTTCCGGGAAATCCTTCGATTACTGGACCATACTTATTTTTAAAATTCTTAATACTAATCATCCTTTGAGGATGGATTTATTTGGAAATACCAGAAATGTTATTTGAGCCCAAATCTGGTGACTTAGGTGGTAAAGATCAGGTAATTATTTGTGATCAAAAACCCTATGGAGGGGCGCTTGGGTGGCCCAGTCAGTTAAGCGTCTGCCTTCAGCCGGGGTCCTGATCCCAGGGTTCTAGGATAGAGCCCCAGGTCGGGCTCCCAGCTCATCGGGGAGTCTGCTTCTCTCTCTCTCTCTGCCCCTCCCCCCATTTGTGCTTTCTCTCTTGCTCACTCTCTCTCAAATTCTTTAAAAACAAAAACAAAAAAAAACTATGGATTTAAGACATGACTTTGCTGATTTTTCTCCAGTAACTCAAATCTCTGAAGGTAGTTGGAGAAGAGGTACAAAAAGATTGGGTCATAAAGTCCCATTGACATAAGTGTAAGCCTTCCTCCCCAGGTGAAGTTTGATGCTTAGTGGCTGTCTGCCAGGTTCAGCTTGCTGACTTCAAGGAGCTTACCGTCAGGTTGGGGAGACCAGTAACAAAAAAGGGTGATCATAGATTTCTCTTAACCTTCTCATTTCAGGTTGTTGATCATTATGAAAATCCTAGAAACGTGGGGTCCCTTGACAAGACATCAAAAAATGTTGGAACTGGATTGGTGGGGGCTCCAGCATGTGGTGATGTAATGAAATTGCAGGTACCACTGGTTTTTATCTTTGATGGTAATGATAGTGACCCCATTGCTCATACGGTGCTTCGTTGTTTACAAAGCATTTGCACGCACAGCTTTCCATTTGGGCTCTGTATGGATTCTTGTGAGATGATGACATGGTTCGAAGTTAACAATTATTAGGGCAGTAGTTCTCTTGTACACTGTGCTGGCCCCTTCTGGTGTCGCTTTTCTACTCAACTATCAGCTTAAATTCCAACTTCAGCTAAGTAGAAAGTTTTGTGAATTTTACTGATCAAAGGAAAACCACAACCATTCAGTTAGCAATCCCCAGTGAGACAGGAAATGCCACATGTCAAGCCTCCCTCAAATTGGAAACAACACAAAGGTAATGACTGGCGCTTTGAGTAAACCGTAGCTTTGTCCACATCTACTTCATCGTGGTGAGGAGGCAGCTTGCCAGAGGTCTTCATGCCTATCTTGGAAAACAGAAACAAGGCAGGAGGAAACCATTAGATGTCATTTCATGCCAAACTAAAAAACTAACCAGAGACCTTTACTGCAGACTCTCCCAGCATTTAAAGATGCAGATTGACAGAGCAGCTAGGAGCAGAACTTCATAGCCAAAAAGCAGACTAGGGTTGCAAAATAAAGGGGGGGGGGGCATATTTTTCAGCTTATCTTTACCGGGTAGGCCTGTATCATTCTGATGATCATTCCTACATTTAACACTTCATCACTGAGCCCTTTGTGACAAAGCAAATTCAGTAATGTTAAAACTTAGAGTGTGGAAAGCAAGACCAAAGCCCTTGGGGAGAGCCCCAGTGAACCCCATAAATGCAGGTTCTACAGGGCAGTGCCAGGAACCACTGCTTAACTCCTCTCTCTTCTCTAGATTCAAGTGGATGAAAAGGGGAAGATTGTGGACGCCAGGTTTAAGACGTTTGGCTGTGGGTCTGCTATTGCCTCCAGCTCGTTAGCCACTGAATGGGTAAAAGGGAAGACGGTAAGGTTGGTTCCAGATTGACAGAATTAAATCACATTGCTGACAAACCTGCCTCTGAGTTAAGAGAAAGGTCTAGTTATGGGGGCTGATTTTTTTCAAAATATTCTAAGAATTTTTTAAATTTGTCCTCAGGTTTTGATTAAATTCTCCACATTGGGGATTATGGATAATTTTGTTAAGTGTTTCTTATTTGGGGGGTTTTTGTTGATCATTTTTATTTGGGGGTTTGGGTGGTGTTTTGTTTAGGGTTTTTTTGTTTGTTTTTGTTTTTAGAGGAGGAGGAGGGGCAGAGGGAGGGGCAGAAGCAGGCTCCACGCCCACTACAGAGCCCGAGGCAGGACTCAATCTCATAACCTTGAGATGGTGACTGAGCCAAAATCAAGAGTTGGATGCTTAACCGACTGAACCACCCAGGCACCTCTGTTTAGTTTTGATTTTAATTGAATAGAAAAAAAATCTTCACCTCTCCCTCTGTACAAAGAAATCTATGGCTTTCTCCAAGTTTGCTGATTAAAATTTCTTAGGAGTCTAAGGGTGGGAGAGGTTGTACTGTGGTTTGTGTTCTTATTTATTTCCTTCCATCATGTTTCAGGAAGGATTGCAGGTGGCTTGTAAGGATTCATGAAATAACAAACTAGCCTGTGCTAAAAGAGGAATTAAAGAATCAAAAACCGCAAAGATGGAGGCAAAGTGAACAAATAAATCAGAACAGTGATCTAGGTGGCTCGTTGGCAGACCCTCTGAGGGTGGAAATGAGAGGAGCTGGAGCATCTTTTCTGTTCTGTTCTCTGCCAAAGCCTCTTTCCCAGCAGCTGCAGAGGTAGAAGGTCCCAAACCCAGTGAAGAGCTGGAGTTTCTAAAATCCAGTCATTAAAACCTCTTGGAAAAGCCAAAATACAGGGCTGCTTATCTTTGCAGCCCCAAGGGACCAAGTTCAGGGAGCTGAGTCATAGAGGTGTGTGCTTGGGGAGCTGGGCAGCTCTACAGCAATGCCTTGTGCCCCCTGCTTCCTGTGGCTCTGGGCCTTCTGGCTGGCAAGCACAGACCTAACCTGATCTGGAGGAGGTGCCTCTGAAGTGATCTATTAAGACCTGTCCTCAGGGAAAAGGGGAAGTGAGATAAGGTACCTGTGCTCCCAGAATCTGGCCTTTGAGTTGTGATCAGAAAGTGGAGGAAGAGGGCCTTTCTTTGACCTTGAGGTCCTCCCATCTGAGTTACTACGAACAGAACGTGAAGCCTTACCCTTGAAGTCAGCAGAACTGAGAAACTGGGGGACAGATGGGGAACCCCGGCTTTCCTTAAGGCAGCAGCAGGGCTCCGTTCCACGTGCGTCTGCCTCCCATGCCCTTGGGCACTCGAGCAAACTCAGGCATCCTTTTTGGTCTGTTTCAACCAGACAGATTCTCTTTTGGGCAGAGGATGATCCCAAGACCGGTCTGTGCCACTGCCAAGTGCTGGAGTGCCACTGGCCTCTTTGCCATCTCTCTGACCACCTTGATACCAGTCAGCACTTCTAGTTGAAGGGATTTATTCTAAACATTTGGTACAAGGACATCGGTGAAGCTGATGCTCACAAAACCAGAATAGGAAACCACTGCTTTTAAATTTAAAGAGAGACTCCTGTCACTGGCCTCAAGCAGACCCCTAAGAGACGTCTCACTGGCTGGCTTGTAGAAGTGTCTCTGCCGGCCTTGCTTACCCAGCCAAGTGGTGGAGTGTGTATACTCCGTACTGGACAGTCCCAGCTGCAGCCTTGATGCACGAGTGAGCGTCCTTTGGGGTTGTTAAATGGAAAGTCATCCCCCACCACCCTGTCCTCAGGGCCTCTATGGCCTTCCTTGTTTATTGCCTGTTCCTCACGCTAGAGCATCACTAAAACTACTATTTTCTCACATATGCCTCTCAGGTGGAGGAAGCCTTGACCATCAAGAACACGGACATCGCCAAGGAGCTCTGTCTTCCCCCCGTGAAACTGCACTGCTCCAGTAAGTCTCTGCTCCAAAATGCCAACGAGCTTGCACAGCTGGGAGTAATTTTGTAATGGCATCAACTGGCATTTGTGCAGAGTAATGGCAAGTCCGTTTTGGTCGCGGAGTCCATAACCCTCAGGTGGTTAAAGCCCCTGGGTCTCACAGCCTATCTCCAGGAGGGTCTTACAGGAGGTGGTGTGTGCTGGGCATCAGGCGAGCACTTTGTGGTATCATCTCTAAGCCTCAGAATTGTCCTCTAGTCCACAGATGGTGTCATCATCTCTCACTCTTACCAGGAAAGCAGGGCTCAGCTTAAAGCACCCCAGTCACATGGCTTCTAAGTGGGAAAGCCAGGCTCTACACCCCAATCTTTGATTCCAGAATCTGTGCTGTTCCCACCCCGTTGGGAGTCACGTTGGGACCAGTGAAGGAGAAAGTTCAGCTTCTGCCATAATCCTATCTGTCGCATGTGTTACCACTTCCTTCCCAGGTGCAGTTACGTGTATCCGTCCGTCTGCGTGTGTACGTGCACATGGAGTGACTAAGCCCCGTCGTGCGACAGTCCCCTGTACGCTGTCCTAAGAGAAAGCCCAGATGCCTTAGGGCTTACACTTGGCGTTCCAGTTCAGTCTCTGTCTTAAATCTAAAGCTTTTTCCGTCTTTTCTCAACCTTCTAGGGGAAGGAGGGAATGAGAAACAGTAGCCTTAACTTACTGACCAAATTAGTTAAAAATCAGCAGAGAGCCAGGCCTCTTGCCAGAGTAAGACTCACAGGGGAACTGAGGGGCAGGGACGTGCTAACACAGTCGTCAGGAAGTCTGCTAAGACCTGAGTTCTTTCCACCTGAGCTGGGATTCCAAGTACCCAGAAATAAAGGCCATAGCTTGTCAACATTTTCAGAAACCCCCAGCCTTTTCGTTTGGCCTTCTTGGGCACTGCAGCCTTTAGCTGCTGCTCTCTGCCGCTTGCTTGCTTTTATTTTCCCACATAGCCTCATTTTAATATTGACTCCAAAGTAAGAGTTTTCAAACTTGGGATCCCTAAGGAGGATGTGGCAGATGCCACCTGTCAGCAGAGTGGCATGACCTACGTTATGGCAGCTTGCTCAAATAGCATTCAGTACATTTATTCCTGACTTCCGTGTGAGCAGATGAGAACTAACTAACCACTCTTGTGGCCTTCCGACATGTCACTTTATTAAGCCCTCACACTATCCCGGCAAGGAAAGAATGTCCCAGTTTTATAGAACAGAAAGGGGATTCCAGGAGGCTGAGGGACTAGCCTAGAATCCCAGGTATTTAAATCCTAGTCTGCCTCCTAATCCACAGGCAGGAGTAATTGGGCTCAGGAAACAGCTGGCTGGCTTTCCAGGCCTGCTCCTGACCCCCAGCACCATGGCCGGGGGGCTCTGGTAAGCCCTTCCCAGCACCACTGCCCTCCAGCTCTTAAAGATGCGATTCCCAAGACCCTCTCTGTACAGTCTACAAACTGTCTTTCCTTGTGCTCCTTCCAGTGCTGGCCGAAGATGCAATCAGGGCTGCCCTAGCGGATTACAAACTGAAACAAGAACCCAAGAAAGGAGAGGCGGAGAAGCAGTGAGCCCTCAGCAAAGCATCCAGCAGGTGAAACCTGCTGTCTGTCCACCTGCCGCGCAATCACTACAGATGTTCAAAAGCCCCCCACGCTTTAGTAAAGGAGCTCTGAGACACGCATAGCGCTTGCTGGTCACCTGGGGGCTGCCATGCAAGCAAAATATACAGTTTACTCATTCCAAGTCCTGTGCTTTCTTTCAGCCCACTCTTAGCGCCTTAACCCTGTTTATATTTTGATTTGTATGCATGGCCTCAAAACTGAAACTCGTCACGAAGGCTCAAGTGCGGTAGTCCACGAAGTGCACAAATATCTAATTTCACCTAAAACTACTTTGGGGAAGATTACCAATAGAAGGCCGTGGTATGATTATTTGATAGAACCAATTATTGTACATAAAACAGATTTGCATATATATATATATAAGTATATTGCATACGTATATAAAATAAAAGAACGTAAGACCATGTCTTTCTCTGATAAGCTTTGTCTCTTGGATCCCTCATTCACCCCAGGGTCCTGCCCATAGCCCCTTGAGGCTCCCAGGTACAGGACCATGACGATGTGTGCACCTTTCTGAGCAAACTGGACAGTAAAGACCATGGACGGAGCCAGCCAGATGTGTGTCACGTTTTATGGAATGGGGGCAAAGGTGAAAGGAGAGAGCCATCTCTTCGTTGTACTTTACAAAATAGATTGACAAATCAACAGGAGTCCAGAAGATTCTTTTTGTAATTTCACTGGTTTGTGAAATGCTAAAACCTGAGAAACACTGGCTCCGCCAATCCCCTAAAGCTACAGAGCAGCTGGGGGGGGGGGGGCGGGGAGCGCCTGTGTCTGTGGTGGTGGCCTTGTCACCTTCCGGTAGAGGGGTGGAGTTGGTGGCCCCTGGGCTGGGATGAAGTGCGCTCTCAGAGCAGTGAGGCCGAGCCAGGGCCACGGCCACGGTAGCAGCTAGACCGCCCTCTGGCATGGGGAAATTTGTAGAACCTTATGTCTTGCAAGCCCTGAAGCACGTGGAGCCTCTGGCAAAACAAGCTTTTCAAAGTCTACCAAAATCTGCCTTCAGTAGTGGCCACCACAGAGGTGGGTCTAGACCTCAAATGACAAAACAGGAAGCAACGCGAACACAGGCATAAGGCCTACTACCAGCACTACGGAAGAAAGCCGAGCTGCTCACCTACAAATGATGCTCTTAAAATCATCCAGACTGGAAGATCTCCGAACATAGCAGCCAGAGTGGATAAAGCTGAAGATTTTTCTAGAAGGCAAAGCTAAAAGAACAGATGATGAATTTGAAGTTCTTAACTAGTTTGCGTATAGAGGTACCAGCTTTTTATACTAAAATGCTTCAGCTCCAAGTCTTAAAAATGATTTAGCACAGGCTACATCAAAAGCCTTGGTGTCAGTTTCTTTGTGAGGATTTTCAAATAATAATTTTGAATAGAAACATGTATATTACTCATGTAACAAATAATTTGGTACCTACTTCACAGCAAAATGAATGTGCCCGTCAGCTCTCAAGGGGCCCCCAGTCTAGTGCGAGAGTGATAAGCTGGTAATGAAAATCCAATGTGATGAATATTGTGATGGAATTAGCACAGGTCGTTGTTCCTCTCATTGGGAGGAAAGGCTGTTGAGGTTTCAGAGAACTGGCCCAGCCGCTTGGAACCCTGAACTTAAAAATGAATTTAGCCACAACTTTGACCCAAGAAGTTTATCTAGGTATGTATTTATCACTGACAGGATTCAGATTTCATACATTAAAGGCTGTTAACAGTATGATTTTAAAAAAAAACAACACCTAGGGGATGAGTTGAAAATGGAGATTTCTAGGCCCATCATTTTTGGCTTTAGGTCCCTACAGGTGATTCTAATGCCTGTGACTTCTGATGGCCGCCTGGATGGTTCTGGGTAGTGGGGGAGCCAGGCCACAGGGAAGAAACTGCTTTTGTCCATTCTCCGTCCTGCCCTGCACAGGTGTGCTATTCGAGTAGTTCACTCTGAACTGTCTCTCCGTGTACAGTGACGTGAGGTTTAAAGAACATCCATCCCTGGCCCCCGCATGCCTAACATTCTACCCACCGTCCCTCCTGACCCCCATCTGTCCCCCAGGGTTATGGGTATCATTCTGCGAGGTACCCACAGTCCTGCATCAGCCAAAATCCCACTAAAGGAGGCCCAATTTTCTAGCAAAAACATGATCTTAAAGTACCAGCTAACCATCTCAAATCTTCAACTCTTCAAAAGTAAGACGTGTGTTTTCCGATGGTGGTTTTTTGTCCAGGCATGGGCTGGCTGGCTCTTCTCTTAAATATACCTCCTTTGTCAAAAAAAAAAAAAAAAAAAAGAAAAAAAACAAAAAGTCCTCTGAGTCCTGGAGAAGTCCTGAGTCCAGAACTTCAAAGGCCATTCCCTCAATAGCCTGTGGAGAGGGCCACAGAACAGGGCCTCATAAGAATCTCCAATTAGGGCCTCTGGGTGGAGTCATGTCAAATTGTCCTGTGTGGCACATTCTACTATTTAATTCACAATCCCTCTAAGCTAAGCTGGTCTCGTTCCCTTCTTCATTATATATGGCAACACTGCAATTCCCCCACTGCTTTTCTTTGTAATTTAAAAAATGAGACCTCTCTGCCTCTTGAGGGTTGAACCAGAATTCTGCACATCACAGGCCGCTCACAAACAGCTCAGGCAACATTACCAGGACAGTCCAAACCTCAAAATACGTGGTTGTGCAGCTAAAAGAAATGAATTTTTGTGACTTACATTCAAGATCTCCCCCTCTCCCCGCTTTGCCCAGACAAATCTAGTTTTAACCACACGAGGGCATCGTGTACCCTTCAATGAGCTTAAAGTAGATCTGAGCACCTCTGAGTCAAACTTCGGCAGAGAGATGTGGATGTAGAAGTTTCAAGAGTATCCCGCACCCAAGCCCCGTGCCAGGCCCTTACATTGGTATTCTGTTCCTTCTTGTGACAACCCTCTGAGGTGAACGTTCTTTAAACCAACTCAAGCCAAAGCCCACACTTCTCCTTCCTCGTTTGCTTTTGGGAGAACACACCAAAGATTCCGACCGACCGCACATCAGAGGCTCACCTGAGCCTTGAGCCTTCACATGGAGATGATACACCAACACAGGATGAGCCCCAATCCATTCATTTGACCACCTCACCACCAAGCATCATGGCCCTGACCTGGCTGCACATCAGAGTCGTCTGGGAGCCCGGTTTAACCCCGGCGCCTCATTAAATCTCATGTCCTGGAGGTGGGGCCTGGGCACTGGTGTTTTTAAAGCTCCCCAGGAGCTTCCAGTGTGCACCCATGGGTGAGACCACGGTGCACTCTGCAAATCAATTTGCTAAAATGATTTCAGTGGCTGTGCACGGTCCTGTGAGGAGGTGTCACTTCCCATCTACAAAAGAGCTCCTGAGTCCCTTCCTCTCTGCCCCTCAGCGTCTGCCTCAGTCTAGACCTTCCTCTTCTCTCCCGGCTTCCCCACTGGTCTCCCTGCCTCCAGTCTCACTGTTGGGATCCACTTTGCACACGGCTGCCAGAGGGGTCTTCCTAAACAAAAGTGACCTTGTCCATGGCTCCCAGTTGTCCAAACTTTTCCTACCACATCGATGGATTTGCTCCAGGATGCCAAACCTTACCATTAGGCCTTCCCCTTGCTATTCCTTCCGCCAGGAATGCCCTTGCCAAAAGTCTTCCCTTAACCTCCACTCAGCCTGGGAGCCTCATCTCAGGCATCACCTCTTCTGGGAAGCCTTCTAGATTGTCCCAGGCTGAGCTAGGTGCCACTCTCTGCTTTCACAGTCCCCTATTCTTCTTAATCACATATGTGTCATGGACCGCATTGTAATTTGCTGTTCTCTTGTCTTTCCAAATCATTATGCAGACACTGAGTCTTTTTTTTTTTTCTTTCAGTTTTAAATAGGTAACATGCTACAAGAAAAAAATTCAAACAACCTGAAATGGAAGAGTGCTATATAAGTGTCCTTGCCATCCCTAATTCCCCAGTCTCCTTCCCCAGAGGCAGTCTCTGATACTCGTTTCTTAGGTGTCCTTCCAGAAATTCTCTAGGCAAATCCGAGTATACATGTGTTTAAATAGACCGTTCTCTTACTTCTTTTTTACACAGGTGGTAACATACTATACATGCTTCTGCCATGTTCATTTTCCTTTTGACCATATTTCTGAAGGCCATTTCCTATCTGTTCCCATAGACCTGCCGCATTCTTAACAGCTGCACAACATTCCACGTATGAAGGTCCATAATTTAGTTTTCTGTTGATGATTGTGTAGATTATTTTCATGGCAATGTCTTAATTAGGGGACCCAGCATCTGGTAGTTCTTAACGTATTAGGGGACTCCCTAAATGCCTATTGAGTAGATGGATGGATGGATGGATGGATGGATGGATGGATGGATATATGCATGCATGCATGAATGGATTGGTGGGTGGATGGATGGATTCATGGGTAAGTGGATAGATAGATGGATGGGTGGGTCAGTGGATGGGTGGATGGATGGAGCATGCGGGAGTGGATGGTTGGGTAGATGAATGGGTGGGTGGATGGGTGGGTTAGTGGGTGAATGGATACATAGATGGACAGTAGGTGAATGGATGGATGGATGGATGGAGAAACAGGCTCAGAATGGTGGAATGACTTGCCCCAGATGACATAGCTAGGAAGTAGTAGGTTGGCACTCTGCTGAGGTCCTCTATCCCCCTCCCACCCTGTTCAAAGCACCACACCACAACTATGACCATGTCTCTAATTTAACCTTTCCTAGATGTTATTCCCAGATTTTGGCCACTTGGGACCACATCAGAATGCACAGTGTTAGATCCTCACATTAAGCATGTCCTGTTAAAACTAGCTGTCCCTATCCTGGAGTCTTCTTTAAAAGCCAAACAAATGAGGGGCCCCTGGGTGGCTCAGTCAGTTAAGCGTCTGCCTTCAGGTCAGGCCATGGTCTTGCGGTCCTGGGATCGAGCCCCACATCAAGCTCCCTGCTCAGCGGGGAGTCTGCTCCCTCTCCCTCTGCTCCTCCCCCTTGCTCGGTACTCTCTCTCTCTCTCATGAATGAATGCCAAACAAATGAGAGGTGCCTCTTGATAACTGAGGCTCCTTGAACTTGAGGCAGGAGTGCAGGCTCTGTGTCCATCCTCATGGCAGGACAGAATACTTCTAGGTCCCACTGAGTCTTGGCAGAGTGAGGGGGACCCTGCAGATGAGCTCCAGCCCCAACCAGAAGATGGATGTAGAGTACATTCCTCATCAGTGGCTCTTTCTGGCCTATCTGCTGGCTTTCTCAGCCAACCCTCAAAAAGCCACCCCCCGCCCCCAGAGAAGGCCGTCCCCAGACAGGGAGGCACCAGCAGGACAAAGCAGAGTGAGCTGGGAGCACTGGAATCGGAAAGGTTGGTTCAAACACCAGCTGCCACTGGGTGACCCTGAACAAGGGACTTCAAGCACCCTGAGCCTCAGCTTATTCATCTGCAAAATGGGAATGAAAACAGTACCTATGCAGTCAAGTTGACATGACAATTAAATGAGACAATGCAATAAAGCACGTGATACACAGAGCTCGTTGTCGCGGTGCCGGTTATGATCACGCGCAACAGCTCAGCCCTGACCACCTGCCAGGCAGAGTTGCTCGGTGTTGATACAGAGGAGCTCATGGACTCCTCCCAGGAAGCCTCAAAGGCTATTATTATCCCATTTTACGGATGAAGAAAGTAAAAGGTAAAGTGACATGTCCAAGACCACACAGCTCGGAAGTGACAGAGGCGGGATTCGAACCCAAGGCTGTCGGATCCAGAGTCCTGGCACTCTGCTTGCTGCTTCTCTACTCCATTCTCTCCCCTGCCCTGATTACTGTTAGCACTGGTGTTATTATGACCATTACGCATAGTAATTGCAGTTACTCTTACTTCTACGTTGCTGCTACTGTTACTCATTTTAAAATACTAGAACCTTGAAGTTTTCAACCTATGATGTCTTTTCTACCACAGTGGCCCTCACAGTAAGGCCTTCTAAATGCTGCAGAGCCCTCCTAGTCTGGCTGCCCCCATGCAGGACACACACAGCTGTGACTTCTGTCATACATGGCTTGCTGGGCAGGCTCCCTCCGCCGTGCTTGGCCAACCACAGGCATGGCTCTCCCCCAGGTCCAGCCTCAGATACCACCACCACCCTCCCCGCCCAGCTATCCTGGGAAAACTCCAGCTCCTGGTCTCACCTCAGAGAAGCCCAGCTCCCAGAATAACTCCAAAAGGCCCCCAGGGTGAGGACAACTATTACTGGCCTAGAGCTGCTGGTGCCAAAGAAGGTCCAGGGGCCTCCCATCCTGCCCCCAGTACCTCGGGCCAATGGGTCGCAGGAAGCCCCAGTGGGGAAATTGGGCTGGACCCCCCTCTGCCCAAACACCTCCCCACCATACGCAGCCCTGGGTCGCTGGCAGGACAACAGGGCCTTAGGGAGCAGCCCTGGATCGGGACCTGGGGACTTGGGTTCTGATCCTAGCTCTGCCATGATCCCTACATGTGACCTTAAGCAGGTACCGAACCACTCTGAGCCTTGATTTCCCTTTCTGAAAAATCAGCAGAAAACTGGCTCCTAAGTCACAGGATTGTTGTGAGGATTGAATGGATTATCATAGGTCAAGTTAAAAAAACACAGAACCAGGCAAGGAGTAAGCTCTCAATAAATGTTAACTGTCATCACCTTCACCATCACCCCCACCACCACCATGGTCATCATCAGCATCACCATCATCCCCTTCAACATCACCACCATCCCCATCATCATCACCATGATCCCCATCATCGCTACCACCATCTTTGTCATCCCCATCATCACCACCATCCTCATCATCACCACCATCCTCATCATCACCACCATCCCCATCATCATCACCATCCCCATCATCATTACCATCATTGTTACAAGTCAGATTCCCCAGGAAGCTGACTCTGAGATGGAACTTAGCATGAAGGGTATTTATTTGGGAGTGTTCCTGGTATCAACACCTGTGGGAGGGGGGTAAGAAAGCAGGATTGGGCTGAGGGAGGAGATGGACAGCCGTGTACCCCCAACAAAATGCCTGTCCATCCCAAGGGGAGCTCTAAATCGAATAGCCCCTCAGAGTTGCATCTGGGCCCTTGTCGCTTACAATCTCTAGAATTTATCACAATATTGGTTTCAAGCCTTCATCTTCCCACTCGTTTTCCAAAGGAGATGTGTGTATTACAAGAAGAGGAGCCAAGGGCTTACCACCAATGAATAAATCATTAATGGTGGAATTCCAGGCATCTGTTGGGTTTACTATCTGGGGGCAAAGGAGCTTTATGGGAGCTTCTCACACTGTCCCAGTTGCCCTGCAGCCCCAGAATCCTGCTCACTTTCCCACAACAGCGGGGCCCCTGAGACCATCTCCCTTCGAGTGGGGACTCATCCATTCTAACCCCATAGGCTTGGGACACCATGGCCCTGCTTCCTGGCAAGCCTTCTTGGGTGGCCGCCGCGATCTGTCTCCTCTTGACCTTTCCCACTCTTTTTTCTAGGGAGCTGAACCAAAGGATGATCTGCTCGTGCAGGCGAGTCCCTTTCTGGCCAAGTTGATGGAGCTGACGGCCTCAGGGAGAGAGCCTGGGTCAGGGCCGCCTACACTGCATGGCCACGAGCAAGTGTGGGCCCCTCTCATTTAAAAAACCTTCGAGGGGCTGTTACAGGGCAAAATGGGGTCACACAATCAAAGTGCCCAGGACAGCCAGGCACACAGTAGGTGCTTACTAAATCCACAGGACAGGCCCTTAGCAAGCACCACAGGGCAGAAGATGTCAGGATTTATGCCAAGCAACAGCTTGTCACTGAACGTCTCTCTGGCCCTTGAGGCCTACCTGCCTACCTTTTGCCCCACTCACCCCATTCCAGCCCCAATGGCCTCCCTGCCATCCCTCAGACTCACCAAGTTCATGCCCACCTCAGGGCCTTTGCACTTGCTGGCCCCTCTGCCCAGAGCCCCCTTCCCCAGAGCTTCCCAAGGCTGCCTCCTCCATTCTCATCCCGTCCACCCTGGCTCAGGTAGAAACCCGTGCCTACTCACTAGCTCATCACCCTGTCCATTTTCTCCACCATACACAGCACTCTGGATTCACCTTGCTCAGGGAAGGTATGTCTGAGGACTCACCAGTCAATCTCCGATGCCTAGAACAGTAACTGTGTACAATACGGGAAGTGCTCCCAAAGGCCCGTTTTGGCCACGGGTCCTGAAAAAGGTGGGAGGCAAAAGAGACCCATTCTCACTCCCTGGGCAAATCTTTCTCCTGCTCTGTATTTGCAGTTTCTCTGCAAAAGGAGGAGATTGAGCCCAATGATTCCATATTCCCTTCCAGCTCAAACAAAAAGATTCCACAAACTTGGACAACTTCTATTTTAGCCAATAACCAACTCATGCCAGAACATGATTCATCTCTGCCGATTTCGCCTAGCAACCAGCCCTTCTCCCCACATCCCGAATCAACCCCCCCCAAGAAAAATTCCTCCCCCACCACATACCCGCCCCACCTCCCCCCACCCCTCTTCTGGTATCCTGGAGAGGAATGCAAGGCTTCAAGATGCCCCCCGTCTGTCTGCCACCAACATTTTAACGCAACCTCAGAATGTCTCGGGCTATGTCTGGAACAAGCTGGGGGGAACTGCTCCCCCCGCCGGGATTAGGACAGGAAACAGGAGCCGAAGTCAGGCAGGCAGAAAGCGCTGACCCAGCACGGGGAAATCATTTCTATTCTGATGCCTCACCCTCCTCAGGCCTTGAAAAGCGTCTGTGTTTTAGGGAAGAAGAAAGGAGAGACCAGGAAGGCAGACAGGGCGCAGGGAGGCTCCCTGCCCGAGACAAACCCAGCCCATTCAGATGGCCCCAGGGATGTTTGCCTCCAGTTCCCCACAGTGAGAAAAAGGACTTGTCTCATCTCAGCCGATACTGGAAAGCATTTAATAAACTTCAGTACCCACTTGCGACACAAAATCTTGGCAATCTAAGAATAGAAAGGAATTTCCTTAACTTGAGAAAGGATATTTACCAGAAAACTAACAGCAAACCATTTGCCCACTGGAAAACTTTGGAAGCACTATCATTAAGATCAGTCACCAGGCAAGGATGTCCACCACCACCACCTCCTCCACCATCACCTCCACCATCATCGCCACCACCTCTACCACCATCTCTACCATCACCACCATCACCTCTACCTTCTCAACCATCACCTTCTCCACCATCACCCCCACCATCATCACCATCACCTCTACCGCCTCAACCATCACCTCCTCCACCATCACCTCCATCATCATCACCTCCACCTCTACCACTGCCTCCACCATCACCACCATCACCTCTACCTCCTCAACCATCACCTCCTCCACCATCACCACTATTACCATCACATCCACCATCATCACCATCACCTCTACCTCCTCAACCACCACCTCCTCCACCATCACCTCCATCATCATCACCTCCACTTCTACCACTGCTTCCACCATCACCACCATCACCTCTACCTCCTCAACCATCACCTCCTCCACCATCACCTCCATCATCAACTCCACCATCATCACCATTACCTCTACCTCCTCAACCATCACCTCCTCCACCATCACCTCCTCCACACATCACCATCACCTCCACCTCTACCATTGCCTCCATCATCACCACCATCACCTCTAACTCCTCAACCATCATCTCCTCCACCATTACCACTACCACCATCACATCCACCATCACCATCACCTCTACCTCCTCAACCACTACCTCCTCCATCACCTCCATCATCATCACCTCCACCTCTACCACTGCTTCCACCATCACCACCATCACCTCCACCTCCTTAACCATCACCTCCACCATCACCACCACCACCATCACCTCCACCATCACCACCACCTTCACCTCCTCAACCACCACCTCCTTTACCAACACCTCCACCACCACCCCCACTTCCTCTACCACCATCATCTCCACCTCTACCATCACCTCCACATCCATCTCTTCCTCTACCATCACTCCACCACCTCTGCCACCATCACCACCTCTACCTCTACCATCATGACCACCTCTGTCACCATCCCCTCCACCTGTACCAGTCAATATTGATGACAGTCAGGGGACCTGGGCTGGAGACCTGCCTCAGCCATTACCTTTCTGGCTAACTGTGGGTCTCAGTTTCCCCATTTGTAGCTTGAGTGGTAGGACTGTACCAACTGTTTGCAAATGATGCTCCCCTGAGCACTAGGGGCCCCTGCAGGGTGCAAAGGGAGGCAAACAGGTGCCCTCTGGGTAGCCCATCCCCCTTCCAAAAAGCAGCTCTTCTTTTATTCAACTTCTGTTAAGATTCCTGGTGAGAGTTTATTAGAACAAAGGATTCTGTGGCTCGAAAGAGTTGAAAATCAGCAGATACACAATCAATACAAGCGGGGACTAAGGACAGAACCAGGTAATTCATGGGCAAAGAACTCTGTAAGGAGAAGCCCCTTTCTCATCAGCAATCAGACAGCCATACCTAACCGGACAATGGAATACCATTTCTCACCTATCAGATTAGAAAAACACTGAACGCCAGCAATGTTGTCAAGGATGTGGGGAAGTGGAGGCACTCCTAGACCCAAATGGGAATGGAAACTGGCGCCGCATTTTGGACCAGTCATTTGGCAGCACCTGTGAAAAGGTGATGCATGTACCTCTGACCCGGCAATCCCACCGGAAGGACCTACCGGCAGGAGTGCTCCATGCATCTGCAAAGACAGGCACATGCAGGACCTCCTGGGAAATGTGTGAGGACACAGGGCCACCCAGCTCTGCCATCTGTGACCGCCCTTCATGAGGTCGCCCAGGGCCTGCTGTGGCCCCCACATATACCCGGAGGAACTCCGAACTGGCTCCATTCTGGGGACACCCAAAGGCCAGGTGAGTGGAAATTTGGGCTCACACCTCAAAAAAGTGACTTGCTTATGTAGGTCCATCACGCCAGGGCTGCTCCCCGGAACTCAGAGCTCTCTCCCTTCACGTAAGGTGGACCACAAACCACAAGTGTGACCTTGGACCCATCAGCTCACTTTCACCAACAATTCGCCAAGCAGGGATGGTTTTCTCATCGGCTAAAGGAAGCTGATCAAAGCGACTCCATAGCGATTTTTCAAATGAAATCATTTACATGAAAAGCCAATTGGGAAATATTGACTATGTCAAGACTGACACCCACCCCCACCATGTTCCAAGCCCTTGCCCCCTCCCCCGCACCAACCCAAAGCAAATTCTCTCTGAATACCCTCTCACTTGGCAGGAGTACCATCTAGCACTGCATCACTGCTGGGTATGTAGACAGCCTCCCTTTTTTTTCACTTATAAATGACGCCAGCATGAACATCCTCAAAGATCCATGCATAGGCTGGCTCCGGAAAAGAACTTCTGGGGTGAAGGGCAAGGACACGTACAACATTGGTCAATGCAGCCATCTGACCCTCCAAGAGGGTCGTTCATCTTCACTCCGGTCTGCTGAAACCCAGACCGTGCGAAGATCAAATCTGGACAAAGACAAGATGTTCTTATCTTAGGAGAGGTCATGGGAAAGAATTCAAAAGTGTTTCTAACTGGCTCCCCAAGAGCTGGCCCCGTCCTTCCAGCCAGAGCTCTGCTGCAGGCCAGGCGGCGGGGGAAACTGGCCCTCGGGCCCAGCCTGTTAACTTAGGTGTGATAGAAGAAAGGACTTCAGTAGGGAAGCGTTCGCAGATGCTGGAGGCAACCCAAGGTGCCCAACGAATTCCTCTAGGGGTCTCCAGAAACGGGGAGAGAGGGCAGTTTGAGCTCCCTGGGAAGGATTAAAGGGGGCGGCGGGGGCGGGGGGGGAGGAAGCCAGGTTCTCCCAAGACCTTCTTGTCCAAGAATTGAGTGGCTCTTCGTACTTGGGGGAAATGGCATCCTGCAGCGCTTTCCCCCAGGTGCTGACAATAACACCTCACACAGGATCGCAGCGTTTGGAGCCCACCAGCTGGTTGAAATCCAGAGCAAGCCTCCTTCTTCCCTTTGCCAGAGACTCGGCTGTGGCCCAGGGAGGGCAAGCGACTTGCCCCAGGCAGCACAGCCCCAGAAGGAGTAGAGCTGGACCCCCACCCCCACCCCGGGGCACCAGACCCAGAGCCAGCGCCTGCCCAGGGCTTCCCACCTGCAAGTTCACATCTCCGGAGAGCCCCAGGGCTGTGGGCTTGACCTCCAGACCCGGTGGACTCTCAGAATCCCCACACATGCAGCATCCTGGGCAGGACCAAGGGCGCCGGGGTCCCAAGGGCCATCTGTCTGCTTCTTCACCTGCCATATGACCTCAGGCCGGCCCCCCACGGCGCACTCAGGACCGTGGGAACAAAGGCGCCTGCCCCGTGCGGCTGCCAGGAGCTCAGAGACCAGCTCCACCAGGGCCAGCGAGCGGGAGCGTGCGCCCTCTGTGAGCCCGGAGGGCCGGGGGCGGGCTGGGGGCTGTGGTCCGAGGCCTTTTTGCCCCCTTTCCGCCGCCAGACCACGGGCGCCCCCCTGCGGCACCTGGCCACTGTGCTGACACCTTCTGCCCCAGCTGAGCTGCAGGGCCACGTGGAAGTGTGGGCGCCTTGGCCTTGGGCCTCTGCTCCAACCCCGTTTCCTGCATTCATGCACTCACCCATTCATTCATTCATTCATTCGGGAACAGGATTGCAGGCAGAGCATTGGCCATGGGGTCCAAAAGCCTCAGGAGGTTCAAAGCCCCGCTCAGACACTTTCTGGCTGTGTGAACTTGGGCAAATCGCTTTACCTCTCTGAGCGTCCCTGTCTTCCTCCATAGAAGGTGGGTATCTGTGCCTCCCTCAGCTTTGCGAGGACCCGGTGTATAGAGAGTGCTTAGTGCTGGGCCTGCGACGCAGTAGGTTCTCAAGAAGTGATGGAAACTGGACCTGACAGTGGGATTTAAACATTGACCAAGGACAGAAGTAGGAGATTGGGGGCCGAGGGGGGTTTTCAGAGAGCCTCGTCTCAACCCTCCCCAGGGTGGGTGCAGAGATGTCCTACCTCCCAGTGTCACCCTTCCTCTCTGCTCCCCAATCGAGGAGCGACTCGAAGGGAACTCAGCACTCCTTGCTCAGCATTCGTTGAGCACCTACTGGGTACCCAGCTCTGTCTGGGCTCTGACCCGCAGTGCTGGGCAGGGAAGCCACAGAATGTCAGAGATCAGAACGGCCGGCAGCATCCTCTTCGCTGCTTCCTGGCAGTAGGAGCGACAAAGATCATCAGAAAGGCTAACAGAAAGGGAGCCTTTTCTCCACACTGGGTCCCAGAGCCCCGAGCTCGAGGAGCGTTTTCTCGTCTGAGTCTCGCAACAGGACAGGACCTGAGCTTTCACAGGTGAGACGCTGAGGCTCCAAAAGGGGGGCAGAAGCTGCCCAAGGTCACACAGCTTGGAAGTGGAATTGAACTCAGATTTGACTCCAAGTCTTTTAGAATGCAGATTCTACCTTACGTCCTTCCCCCCTGCGCCTGAAGGAGTCTCCTGCCTAGAGTCAGTGCTGAGAAGTATTTGGCTTGTTTCATAGATGGGAACCCAACGGAGAGGGGAGCGGAGATATTCTAGGTCACCCGGCAACTAATCTAGCTGGGTACCTCCCAACCTTTCCCACTCCCCAGAAATAGCCCTGGCACCTGCCCCAGATGGGCCTGAGTCCCTGGGCTCCCTGACCCATGTTGTCAGCCATGCACACTCCTTGCACAGTCCCCCGGACAATGTCTAAGTTCTAACTGGGGTCACCGCACCTCAGAGGGAGACAGGGAACAGCTTCCATGGGACCCCTGGCCCCCATCAGGCGCCAAACCCCCACAGAGGGGCACGCGGGGTTGGGGGTTGGTCTTTGCCCAAAGGGCAGCGCGAGCCTCTCTTCTCTCTAGCCCCATCCTTCACCCCCTCCTTGGGGTTCACGGGACTTCCCTGGCTGCTGGCCTTGTTCTGCTCTTGCCAACATTGCCAGGACCCTCTGCCCTGCCCCCACCCCAAGACAAGATGTGATGACGCTGAAGTTTCAAGCGTCTAAGAATCACTGACCTTATGATTCCGAAGCTACTATACTTAGATCTGGAAAGAAGAGGTGACTCTCAGAACAGCGAGACACTTGGAGACTGACATTTCCCCCTTTTCTTCGGGCACAGCACTTCACAGTTTGTAGCTAACAGCAGCTCCCATTTACTGAGCACCCATGGGGGGGCCTGTTCTAAGCACTGGAAGTGAATGAACTCACCTTCCACCGCCTCTCTGACGTAGGAGCCATTATTCCCATTTCACAGACGAGGAAACTCAGGCCCAGAGAGGTGAAGTGACTTGCCCAAGGTCACACAGCCGGGTAGTGGCCGAGTTGAGATTTCACCCCAGGCCGTGTGAAGCCTGTACCCCTAACCACCACGCCCCGCCATCCTACACATTATAAAGTGCGCTCACAGCATTCTGGGGGGTGGGGGGAGACAGGGCAAGGGCTGTGGTCCCAGGACTTTATATGTGAAGAGCCTGTAGTTCAAAGTGACTTGCCCAAAGTCATGCAGCTAGGAGGGTCTCCTGGTTCCTTATCTCTGTGTCCCACTAGCTCTCCCTCCCCTTGCTGTCCCCAATCCTCCACCCCTGTACAATCTCAGTCCCCCTTCCCCCCTGCAGACCCCCTCGCTGAGTCTGGTTCCCCAAACCCTATGGCAGAGGCTGCAGGTGGCCACCCATAGACCTGGACCCTCCAGCCTTCCAGGGCACCCCAGGTGTCCCTGTGGGGCCCCAGTGGGTGGCGGGATGCCCACGCTGGGCACTGCAGAGGCCTCTGGCATTAGGGACCCTGGCAAGAGCGGATTTACGAGCAGGACTATTTTATACTTTGCAGCTGCCGCTGTAAACCCTGGACCCATTTGGGGAGGGGGAGCAGCTGCGGGGGAACCCCCGTGGGGCCCTGGAGCCAGTGCCAAATCCTTCCTGCTATTTCTGAGCAGCCGGAGGAATCCTGAAATTAAAACCGCCTGAAAAACAATGACAAATCCCTGTCCCCCTCCACATCGGCCTGCTTCTTCCCCAACAGCAGATGAGGAGCTAGAGCTGAAGCAGAGCAGAGCTAGACACAGCACAAGACCGCCCACCAGAGACCCAGATTCCTGGTCAGCTCTGGATGGGCCCCAGTCCCAGTCTGCTCCTTGGATGTCCACATATGAAATGTGGGGGGCTGGTCTAGAGCAGGATTTCTGAGACCCTCTGAGCTTCACAAGTTCCCTACAGTAACTGAGCTCAAACATTCCCACTTTAAGGTTCAATGCTCCCACTCCTGGCTGTGTGACCTTAGACAAGTTACTTGACCTCTCTGAGTCTGTTGTTTTCATCTGTAAAATGGGGACAAATAATGACCATCTCATTAAAAAGGTTGGAAGGATAAAATAAACGAACATCGGTAATTCCCAGCAGCTTTATTTATAATAGCCACAAGCTGGAAAACCACCCAAACGTCCATCAGCAGGTGAATGGATAAACAAATTGCAGTACATCCGTACAAGGGAATACTACTCAGCAGTAAAAAGCAGTGAAATGTTAATACGTACAATAACATGAATAAATCTCAGAACATTCGTGCTGCATGCAAAAAGCCAGATAAAAAGAGTACACTATATGGTTCCATTTATATAAAATTCCAGAAAATAAAAATGAGTCGTAGGGACAGAGAGCAGGTCAGTAGTGGTCTAGGGACTGAGGTGGGGGGGAAACAGCCAGCAGAGATTGCAAAGAGGTACGACGAAACGGTCAGAGGTGACGGACATGTCCATTATCTTGACTTTGGCGATGGCTTCATGAGTATACTCGTATGTCCAAATTATCAAATTGCCGTTTTAAATATGTGCAGTTATTGTGTGCCAATTATACCTCCATAAAGCCATAAAAACTAACATCAGTACAGCACCAGACATGTATAATAGTGCATTTATATATGGCGGCCATTCCTGTTATTAATCACTGTGGTGGCATCTAGATGATTCTTTGATTCGTTTTCATCTCCTCCACTCAAATACAGCTTCAGATCTGTTGTGCCAATGATGCGTCCTCAGTACCTGGCACCGTGCCCCGTGCCAGGGGGACAGTGGTGAACAGCCCCCCAGGCAGTGACCGTTGCCCAGCCGTACCCTTGGACACTCTGATTTAATCGGCCTTGGGGGGAGGGGGGCACCTGGCTGACTTGGTCGGTAGAGCATGCGACTCTTGATCTTGGGGGCGTGAGTTCGAGCCCCGTGGAGATTATTTAAATAAATAAATAAATAAATAAATGGTCTGGGTGGAGCCCGGGAGGTACGACATCACAAAGCTCTCAGATAATCCCAGTGTGCAGGTTGAGACCCCTGCCAGGTAGGGTAGGATCATCTCTTTACGCACATGGAAACGAAAGCCCAGAGAAGTGAGGACATTTGCCCAAGGCCACACAGCTACGAAATGGTAGAGCGGGCATTAACACAGGCAGTCTCCCCCCAGGGCCCAAACTACCCGAACCACCCCAAGAGGGTGCAAGACCGTGTGCCTAGTGCAGAGCTCCCCGGAGACGTGAGTTCTGCCCCTCATCCTCCTGCCTTGGATGTGACCCCCAGCCAGCGAACACCCAGCCCCTTGGGCTGATCAGAGAAAGGGCATGCGGAAGAGTTCCCTCCAGCACCCCGCGGACCCCCCGCACCCCCACCCTCCAGCCCAGGTCTCCCCCTCGCCTGGCCCCAGCCCACACGTACCCCCAGCCCATCTCCCCCCAAAGCTCACCCTCCGCTGGTGCCTGGCCAGATGTGTGTCCACCCTAGAGGGGCTCTAAGCAGGAGTGGGGCCCTGCTCTCTCCTCCCCAAGGGCTTCATTCACGCATTCATTCATGCAAGCAGCTGTCGAGCCCGAGGGAGAAGTCACTCTAGAATCAGATGATGGGGCCGGGATGCGGGCTCTGTGACCTAGGCAACTGACTTCCCCTCTGCGACATGGGAATAACAGCAGGATCCCTCTGCTCGGGTTGGGAGTCTCAATGAGTAAATGATGTTCAGAGCTTAGAGCAGTGCCTGGTGCGTCACAGGGGCTCATCAGCTGTGAGCAATTATTAATAGTATTGAGCCCAGCGGAGTGTGGGAGAGAGTCTGGGTGGGGGCTGTGGGGGAGGGCAGGTGACAGCTAGGCTGGAAGCTAAAGGAGGAGGGGGAGTTAACTGGACAAGGAGGGGGTGTGGAAGGGCATCCTAGGCAGAGGGAATAGTAGCTGTTAAAGCTCAAAGGTGAGGGGGAGGTTGACGCCTGCTCTGGGCTCCAACTACCTCCTGAGTCCCCACCCCCATCAGTCCCGGGGGACACAGGCCATAACTAAGGCCACTCACCTCATGTCCTCTGGCGGGCCCATTAATGGGGAGCCATTGACCAGGGAGCTGCTGATTGCAAAAGTCATCCCTGCCTCCTCCCCAGGAATCTCTAACATCTGCTTCTGTCTTACCTGAGTTTAACCTGTTATGGGGAAGCTTAATGCGTACCCCAGCCACACCCAATCATCTAGGACCCTGCAGGAGCTCAGGATCTAGGAGACAGCCTGTCATACACAGAGAGGTTGAGTGGTTTGGCCAGAGCCACACAGCATTCAGGTATCCATATTAGATTTTCCCTACATTCTTGGGCGGGAGAGGGTTTGGGCTGAGAAAGGGAGGGCCCTTCCCCGCTGCGAGAGACAGAGGCCATTGTGTGTTATGAAACCCAAACCCGGCCCCCTTTGGAAGGGAAGTGGGGTTAGCGGAGGGAGGGGCTGGGGGTGGGGGGATGGCCTCCCTGCCCCCCTCACCCCGGGATCTAGCACGTGCTCCCAACGCAGCCACATCTGGATTCCAGCTGGCAGCTCCAGGGAGGAGGGGGAGCAGTGGCCCCAGGAACTTGCCATCAAAGGCAAGGAAGAGCCTGGCGGGGCGAGGACACAAAGGCCAGGGCCACCTCCAACCCCAGGCCAAGGGTGCCGGGAGCGGGGCACCGTCCGTGAGCCCGGTTCTAGTCCTCGGCCACGCTGTCAGACGGGAGGCTGAAACGGGAGACTGGGCTCATGTTTCCTGGAGGAGGCGGGTGGATCTCCTGCAGCCACAGTGCACAGCAGAACTGCTCTTGGAAGCCGGGTCTCCGTGGCCGCAAGTCCAGGGCTGAGCTCAGCTTTGGGGGCAAGAGCTCCCGCCACATTCCCATGGGGGACCCCGTTCTGCCCTCTTTTCACGAATCATCTCATTCCGCCTCATCTCATTCAGCTTCTCGGGCCTGCCTGATGTGTCTCCCCCAGAAAGCTGCCCCACCCCATGGAATAGCCCAGAAGAAATACCCCCCCCCCAGCAGACTCATTCCCCCTCAGAAAAGCAGCGACGCTCAGGCCAGAATAAAGGTTTATTGTGCTGGTTTGCTATATCTCAGCACCTAAAACATTGTGCAGAGGTTGGGGGAAGCCCAGACGGAGGGATGAGGAAGAGGACCGCCCCCCACCCAAAGCCTCCCCGAATCAGGACGGAGCTCAGGCTCCCTTGTCGAAGGCTAAAGAATTCTGTGAGCTCAGGCTACCAGACACGCATGTAAGCAAAGGGTCGGGGGCTAGGGCCCCCCTGCTCCAGGCTGGGTGTTAGAAACCTTCCCCTACCCACTCAGAATCCCCCCAGAGTGGGACCCCCTTCACACACAGCCCCCCCAGCTTCTGGGCAGCTTTGGGGCCTGACAAGAAAGGTTCGATTCATTCACCCCATGCCCATAGCAGTAACGGGATGAGAAATTCGTCCCCAGGCAAAGATGCTTGGCAGAACTTGAGCGGGCCTGAGCCCCCGGACCCCACAGCCCTAACCCCAGAGCAACCACAAACTGGGGGGCACCTTCAGGAACATTTGGGGCAGTAATTTCCAGAGTGTGCTCTGCAAGATTTTATTCTGTAGCTGTAAAAAAAAAAAACAAAAAACAAGCAAAACCAGATTCCACAGGGGCTTCTACTAGAGTATTTGCAGAGCCCTGGGGTGCTCTAAGGGGGGGGGTTGCAGGGAGTGGAGAGGCAGTGTCTCCTCAACTCACTGGCCCCCAAAATCCTTTTTCCACAGAGTAGCTCGGGGAACCCAGCCTTGGACATGCTGACGTAGGGACCCGTCATGATGTATGCACGGGCCTCTCGGAAGATTCCTGACTCCCCAGACCCACTTCTGCAGTAGCTTTAACTGCTCCCGTCGGATGGGGAGGTTGGGGGGGGGGCCTCGGCAGGTCCCAGTCACCCTCATCCCAAACTCCTAGTTACTCTGACTTTTCTTCCCTACCTCCATGGAAAACCGGCAATGTTGGCACCATCCCGGGGGACCTGTGGCATGTTTGCCCAAGTGACGGGGCTGATTTCGTGGGATATGGTATCATGAATATAGTGGGGATCCTTCCCATCCCCCCCTCCCCAGAGACGTTGTGTTTGGGGCTGCAGGGGCAAATGGTCCTGGAACCCGGGGAGATTCCTGGGGTACGCTGGAGACCAGCATCTCTGCCTGCAGCAGGGGGTGGCCAAGGAGGGGGTGTCGGGGAGCAGTAAGGGTCAAGGGCCTTTCCACACCCATGGAGGTGACCACGAGGAGTCCGACAGTCAGCGCCAGCAGCCCCAGAGGCCTGTTAGACCTTGGGGACGACACTGCAAGCACAGGGGCTCTCGGGGGGACCAGCGGCTCCCCTGGCTTCCTGGGCTAACGAAGGAGTGGCTTCCGGCTCACCTTGGCCTTGGCCGGCCTCCAGGGCCCCCTCCGCCACCGCTGTGCCCGGCTCCTCCAGCACCCCTGGTTTCTCCGCTGGGCTCCCACATCCCTGGGCCTCCTGGTCCGCCTCCCGGCCGCCGCTCTCCTCTCCCTCCGACTTGCCCTCCATCCTGGCTCCGTCTCCGCTGCCCGGGGCAGCTCTGGCGGGGGACTTGAGGTTCTGGGTGGCAGCGAGGATGTCAGCCTGGAGCTGCTGGGAGGAATCCAGGGCCTCCTCGGGCCGGCCGTCGGGAGCCCGGTCGGGGACCTCGCTGAAGGTCCGGGGCCCCCCGGCCTGGTCACTCTGGTCCACATACTTCTTCTTGGGGAAAGACGAGGGGTAGTAGGCCGAGGCCTTGTGCTTCTGGCGGGTGATGAGCGCGGCACAGACGATGAACATCAGCAGGAACACCAGGGAGCCCACCACGGCGATGAGCATCACGTACTGGCGGAAGAAGTCCACGATCCCGTCCAGGAAGTTGGTGGGGGGCTTGGGGCCTGCCAGGGGCGTGGGCTGGGGCCCCACCGATGTGGGACTGAGGGCTGGGGTCCGGGGCGGCGGGAGGCTTGGGGAGGAGGCCGATGAGCCCTCGGCCTCCCCGCTGCCCCCTGTGTCCTCCAGGAAGGCAGCGTGCAGGGGCACGGAGTAGGCCACCGCGGGCAGGACCCTGAGGAGCAGCAGCAGAGAGACCACCAGCCTCGGCGTCACCACGGACACCATCTTGTCCCAGACCTGTGGGGCAGCGAGGCAGGAGAGAGGTCGGGGTGGAACTCCGGGGTCCCGGGGGGCACAGAGCGTATTCTAGCGGGCCTCTTCCCTTGCCCACCATACAGTGGACCCCGTTCGTTCACACGTGGGGTTCTTGTCTGCCCCTCCACTTCATCCTGAGCCCCTGGAGGGACCCCCCCCATGAGGAACCCCACTTCACCCTGAAGTCCTAGAGGGCAGGGACCGATTTTCATTTACCTCAGCACCCTCAGGGTTTCATACCATGTCTGGTATACCGTAAGTGCTCCATAAATGCATCTTGACTGACTTGGCTGAATTAATAATAACTTACCCTTTCATTGCTTACCACGTGCCAGGTACTATTCTGAGTTTCTTACGTAGAATGTCATTGAATCCTGAGAACCACCCAATGGGGGAGGTACTATTATTATCCCCAGGTTCCAGGTATGGAAACTGAGGCTCAGAGGAGTGAAGTCAGGCAAGAGCGGGGGTTTGGAGCTAGGCACGGAGGGAGAAATGGTTGGGTCGGGCTGGGAGAAAGTAAGAAATGGAGCAACGGAGGGAGCTGACCCCTCCTCTTCCAGGGAACCCTCCCCAGCATCTCCCGGCCCTTCCTTGGTCCTGGTCCCCTTCTCCGGGAGACTCATAGGTTTTGAAGCTTCCAGACTCCCTGAGCTCAGCAGAGGGCCTGGATGCCAGGAGCCGTGGCTCACCCTCACCTCAAGGCGCAAAGCAGGGCCTGGAGGCCCAGGAAGGGGTGGGGAGAACCCGCGTGCCTGAGACGAAGCTGGAGCCCGAGTCCTACGGCCACCACTAAATGGGAACCAGATGAACCCCACCCCTCTCTCCCTCCCCCCGCTGGAAGGCTGCTCCCGACATGAACCCCCAGACCCCATCTGGCCCAGACAGCCAGGCTGACTAATACATTCCGCATGGTCCAGGTTTGCGGAGGAGGTCAGCTCCTAAAACATGGGCTCTCCCCGCCAGCCCGAGGGAGCTGGGCCCTCAGACAAACCCAGGAGCCCCTTTCTCTGCACCCTCGTGGGCTGTCTGTCCCTGAGAACCCCCTCCTGACCCGGGCGGGGCTCAAAGCGCCAGGACAGAAAAGCCTTGGGATCCCCTGTCTGACACCCTCTCTCAGGGGACCGAGATGGGGGACAGGGCCCCGGAGGTGAGGGGCAGGCCCAAGGCTACAGAGCGAGGTCCTGGGCTGGAGGCGGAGGTCAGGTTCCCAACACCTGGGCTGTGTGTCCCCTTGGGTGCCCAGTCCTCAAGGCCTGCTTCCTAAAAGGGCTGGCAGTCCCAGCCTCAGGGGTCACCGTGGGGATTTGGGGAGTGAGGTAGTTATGATGTCAGGACATTGAGTGGCTTCTTCCAACTGACCTGAGGCCTCCCAATTAAGTAGCACTAATTGAAATTAATTGTACTGACGTCAGTTTGGACAAACTGGCTCAGATGACCAGGAAAACCCAAAGGTAGTTCCAGGACATAAAAAGAGGCAAAACTACTCAGAGTTTCGGTTTAAATGGGGGGAGCTGATGATCCTGTGCTTTCATCGTGGGGGAAGCCCCCACCCCCTTTGCTGGGGCTCAACCCTAGAGCAGCCCTAGAGCTCCACCCTAGAGTCCAACGCTGTTGAGGGGCTGGAGGTCCCCAGATAGAGAGTGACTTGCCCAAGGACACACAGATGGTACCTATCGGAGCTGGGATTTGAACCTTTGTCTGGGTGAGTCTGAGAGTCCACACGCTCACACCACACACGCGTACATACATACGTACACACACTCACACACCACACATACACACTCACACACATACATACCACACACCATACACACATACACACACAGACACACACACACACCCCGCACACGCGCTCTCATGTGCCCCGGGGCCGGCCCCCAAATGAGCTGGCACCCCTGGACGACACCACGCATCAGCTGGAAGAGGGGGGCCTTCCCGGCACCTCACCTCGAACGTCCTTGCAGACGGCTTTGATCTTCAGGGTCTTCGTCCGCCGGTCACCTCCCTGCCCTCCTGAAAGTCAAGCCTGAGAGAGACTTGGTGGTGGCGGCTGAGGCTTCTCCCCACAGAGGGCGGCTATGAGCGGCCCCGGGGGCTCCAGCTGGGTCCTGCTCCGCGGGCGGCTCCCTCTGGGCCTCACTGTCCTCGTCTGTAAGTTGGGGGGTCGGCGGGGAACTGACCACAGAGCCACACGGCCTGGGGGAGACGACGTGCAGAAAGCGTCTGGCACAGGGTAGCTGTGCACCCAGGAAAGGTCGGGGCTCGAGAGCAGCTCCATTTCGACCCCAGCAGAGCCCGGGACGAACCCCGTCCTCCCACCAGGCGGGCGGATGGTTACCTTCACCCAGTGTCTAGACCGGCTCATCGCCTCCCCCCTCCGGGCAGTGACCAAGCTCTCCACCCTGCTGAGTGAGAGCTCAGCTCTAGCCCCCCAGGAATCCGGGACACGGGCACGTGTGTGTGTCTGCACACACACACACACACACACACACACAGGCAGACACACACACAGAGACACACACACACACACAGACACACACACGACAATGAGCTGGACAGAGGGAAGTGCCCCCTTCTCCCCGGAGCCTTGGGGTCAGGGACAGACGGTAAGGAAAGAGGCCACACAAAGGATCACCGGCTCTTAAGAGGCCGAGACCCCGACTCTCAGGTCCCCCACACCCCTCAGCCTGGCTCCCCAGGAAAGGAGCAGGCAAAGCATCAGGGGTCAGCTGGGCCTCAAAGGCAATGGCTGTGTGGCCCTGCATGATCTGCATGAGGAGCCCCTGCCCTCTGTGGGCCTCAGTCTCCCCTCTGTACAGTGGGCACGCTGGCCCGGACAGCCCCGAAGTGATCAGTCTGCCCATCAGCTGTCCCCGCCACCTTCCGGGACACGATCAGCCTTGCTTCCCGAGCCCTAATGTTTTCCAGGGCTCAGAAACTCACAGGCCACTGGGAGCTGGGGTCAGGCCAACCCCTCTCGTTTTAGCCAAGAGGAAACTCAGGCCCGATACTGGGAATGGCCGGCCCAGGGTCCCACAACCAGGGGAGAGCAGGTTGGAATAACCCCAGGGGAAGTCACCGCCCAGCTCCGTGTCCTGGGGTCGGGCACGTCACCTCTGTGAGCCTCGGCTTCCACATCTGTGCAATGGGGCTAAGGGCCACCTCCCCGGACTACTATTAGGACAAGAAACAGCAGTGCCAGATGAGGAGGAGGTATCACTTTGTGGGCCCCACAGGATTGTGCAGGACCCCCAGCTTGGAGCTGGGCCTCCCTCTAGAGCCCATCTCACTCGGGGTTTGTGGTTTTAAAGGTGATGATGCAGATGATGCAAATCTACCCCTAGGGTCTCGGACCGAGACTGAGGGGCCAGAGCCACTGCCCTACCCCCACCCGGAGACTGGTGGCCGGAGGGGGAGGGGCAGCCCACGAAAACCTGGCTTCAATTAGTGGCTTTGGGGGAGGAGGGTCTGGCTGAAGCGCTACCCCCCCTGCCCTGGGACAGCCAAGGACAGGGACTCGGGCCCCTTGGAAGGGAGGCCCGGAGAGGGCAGGGGAGTCCTGAGGCTCAAAATATACATCCACACAAAGCAGCAGCAGTATGGACACACAATATACGGACACACAACACAGACACACTAACCTGTCTCCCAACACACACACACACACACACACACACACACACAGCAACAGGGACCCACAAGGCCCGGACACCCCACAAAGTCTGCACAGCCCAGCAACACGGACACACAGAGGGCGCACAACAGACCCACAACGGGCTGATTCTCTGGCCACGCGGGCCCACAGACACAACCCCCTGACACACACTCGGTCCCCCACAGAGCACAGACGGGGTGGGGGGAACACCCCGGGCCACGCGACCCTCCGCGCTGACCCTGGGACAACCACCCTGGTGCCCACTTTGCGAGAACACATCCCCTCCCGTCAGACCACAGCTGCACGCGCACTCACACACACACGCACACGCACACGCACGGGCCGGCCCCGCACGCCGCACGCAGGGAAGGTGCACACGCATTCCGCCGCCCGAACCCTCAGCACAGATCCCAAGCGCGCGCGCACACAGCATCCGACACACGCTCAGAAGGCACAGAACTTAGAGACGCCCCCAAAGGGCTTGCGGCAGGCCCCCAGTCCCTAAAGCCCAAGCGCCCCCAGGCTCCCCGGGGCAGAGGGGCGGCCGGGACTCACCAGTCCGTCCGTCTGTCCGCACGCAGGCCTGGGTGCTCCCGCCAGGTGAAGCGACGGGGAGTGCCAGCTGCCGCTGCTCCGGGCCGGCGCCCCCACCCCCGCCGGACCCCGCCCCCCGCCCCCCGCCTCCCGCCTCCCGCCCCCGGGCTGCCGCGGGGCCAGCTTGATTCCATTAAGAGAGTTTGGGGTGGGGACAGGGGAGGGGCGGGGCTGCGCTCGGCCACACACACGATCCCCCCCTGCTCCCAGCTCCCACTCCCGCAGGCGCCCCTCCAGCTCTGCGGAACGCCAGATGGGGCACTTCCTCCCCGACCCGGGGTCCCCAGCGCTGGCCCCTGCGGACAGACAGGGCTGTCCTGCAGCGCCCCTCTCCCCCCCCCAGAACAGCGAGCTGGGGGCCTGCCTCCCTTCCGAAGGGGCCGAGGTCAGGGAGGTTGGCGGGGGGGGGGGGGGGGGGGGGGGGGGGGGGGGGGGGGGGGGGGGGGGAGCGGGGGGGGGTGCCTGGACGTGAGCAGGAACATCCCCCCGGCCCCGGTTCCAGCTGTGACTCAGGTTTTCCAGAGGCTGGGGTACAGGGTGAGAGCGGAGTGTGTTTCAGGGAGAGCATGAGCAGTGGCGGCCGAGGGTCAGGGCCTGCAGCCGGGAGCGGAGCTCTGGCGCCCGCTGTCCCTCCTGCCCTGGTCGGGCTCTTCCCTTGTCTGGGCCTCAGTTAGCTCATTTGCCAGGGTGGGCAGGAAGCTTTCTGGGCTCCCTCTGGCTCTGACACTCTAACGTCCGTGGCCTGACCCGGGACCCCAAATGGAGTAGCTAGAGCAGGAGTCGGTGGGGAAGGGGGGGGCCCATTTCACAGGTGGGCAAAGTGAGGCAGGGTGTAGTCAAGTGGCTCAAGCAGGAAACTGGAGCAAGCCAGTAGTAGCCCCTGAAACTGGGATCTCTGGCTGACCTGAGGACTCCAGTGGGGCAGCGGCCCTTTGCATTCATTCATTCACACGCTCCTTCATTCGTTCATTCAGCACATGCTTAATGAACATCTGTAGTGTGCCGGGCACCGTGCCAGTCAGGTTTACAGAGGCAAATCAGACACACCCCAGCCCCCGAGGAGCTCACGCAGAAAGCGGTCCATAGCAGGAGAGCGGTCAGGCCAAGGGCTCAGGGAACCCCAGAGCAGGCAGAGGTCCCGAGAGGAAGAGGCCGGGAAGTTATCCTGGAGGACATGGCTGTGAGCGAGCAGAGTCTGAACAAGAGACTCGGGAGAGGCATCCCGGGTGGAATAAAGGCAGAGGGGCCGGAATGCCATACTGTAATTATCTGAGGCTGGAGCATGAGGTGGACAAGAGGGAGGAGCAGGTAATGAGGGTGGCAGTCAGCAAGAGCCAGGCTAAAGTGTCAGAACGTCACTCTTCCACAAGGCAGTAGGGAGCCACGGAAGGTACAGGGCAGGGGGCAGTGCGTGAATCCACAGTTCCGGCCCACCCTTTAGGAACCAGGACTCCAGTCTACTGTCATTCCTTCCAATGGTCCCAGCAACCCCTACTCACCTCCAAAAAGGGGGAGGGGACAGTTGTTTGTTTGGAAAATAAAACCAGAGAAGTTCCCATTTTCTCTCGGGATCACCCCCAAACCCTGCATCCTCAAGGGAACAGCCGACCGCCCACCGATGGACACACACAAGCCCCCAGGTGCCAGATGCCGCCCGCACACATGTCGAAGCAGCTGTATCGCTTTCGAGATGGCCAGGGGCCAACCCAGGGCTCCAGGGGAGGAGCCCCTCGGCCGCGTCTGAGGGCTACAGGGACTCTGACACTGAGAAATCAAGAGGAAGCGGCCGCAGCCCTCCCAAACAGGGCCTGCCCCCAGTTGGGATGGCCCAGATGCCCCCTGCCTGAGTCAGGGTCCTGTTCTGTGCTCCTCCTTTGGCGGCAGGCAGACAGACATGGGTTCAAATCCTGCCTCCACCGAGTCCTGCCTCCCACAGAGCCTCTGTATTGTCATCTGTAAACCGAGGACAGAGAATCTCTACTGCTCACAAGGCTACTGGGAAAAGTCAGAGGGGCTGGAAGGCAGGAAATTGCCTGGATGCCAAGTGTATGAGTTTCCTACAGTCGCTGTAACAAATGACCACAAACTCAGTGGCTTAAATCAACACACATTTATTATCTTACAGTTCTGGCAGTCAGACATTAGAAATGGGTCTCACTTGGCTGAAAGCACGATATTGGCAGGGCTCCGTGCATCCCCGAGTCTTCGGGGTGGAGGGAGTCTAGAAGCCACCTGCATTCCTCGGCTTCTAGGCTCTTCCTCGGGTGGCAGCAGGCTGAGTCCTCATGCTACCGTCTCTCTGGCTCTCTTCCAACCTCTCTCCCAATTTCAAGGACCCTTGGGATGATATTGAGCCTACCCAGGTAGCCCAGGATGATCTCCCCATCTACTATCCTTAACTTAATCCCATCCACAAAGCCCTTTTGCCATTCCGGGTGACACATTCCAGATCAGCAGGTTCCAGGGATGGGGGTGGGGACATCTCCAGGAAGAGGGTCATATTCTGTCTCCCGCACTGAGATTGAATATTATTACTTGTTTCCTGCAAAGCTGGAGTCATCCACCCTCCAAAGCGCAGAGTTTTCCTCTCCTCCATAGAGCCTCAGGCCCAGCAGGCTCCATGAGTGCTTCGGGAGAGGCGGAGAAAGAAGCAAAGCCCATTGGACAGATGTGCAAACTGAGGTTCACAGCAGTGTGACCTCACTGGGATCCAACAGCATGTGGGGATCCAGAGCCCTTTCTTCTTCACCAGCCACTGTGTCTTATCTGGAAATGAAACTGCCAGGCCAGTGACCTCCCACCACCAAGGGGCCCGTTCCCCACAGTAGGGCCCCTGTACGGCCTCCATTTGCCCCGTGCAAGTCCCATCAGACCACGTCAACGCACACGCGCACGCACACAAAGACACGCACGCTCTCCTGAAGCCAGACATCCCAACCCACAGTGTGAGCACAGCAAAAATGTCAGTCCCCCCGGGAGAAAAAAGGATCCCTGAGTTCCAGCCCCAGCTCATGCATCAACTGTGGCGGTGGGCAAATCCCTGGCCCTCTCTGGGCCACAACTGAATGGGTTGGACTAGACGTCTGCCGCAAGCCTGCCGACACTGAGGTTCCAATGCTCTAACATTCGTTCTACAAATTTCTCTTGACATTTATTTTATCCCCAGCCAATGTCAGGCTCTGGGAGACAGTGACGAGCAAACACAGGCCGAGAGCTTACAGAGTAGAAGGGAGACCTGCAATAAACAAGTAAACAAACAAATGAATATCTAACTGCACGCTGCGCTAAGAGCTGGGATGGGGCAGTTCTGGCGCTGTAGGAGGCTAATCTGGTCCCAGAACTCATGGGAGCCTCCGTGAGGAGGTAATGGTAGAGCTGCTCATGAAGATGAGGAGGAGGTATTCAGGAAGGCAAAGGTGCAAGAGAATTCCCAGCAGCGAGGCGAGCACGTGCAAAGGCCCTGAGGTAGATGGCACCCAGTACCTTCAGAACAGTTCCTGAAGGTTATTATCAATTGGGAGTAGATGAGCCAGGTCCGCGGGGTCTGTTTTGTGCATGGCCGTATGCCAGCATCTAGGACAGTGCCTGGCACAGAGTAGGTGCTCAGTAAATGCTTATTGATGTGTGTATGACCACTCTGACCTCCCCTCTTGCATTCCCAGGTTTTGACAACCTCATGCTCCCGCCATTCTTTGTCCGGATAGGGCCTCACATTCTACATTCTCCAGTCCCAAGACCTGCTGTGGGGCCCAGCCCGGATGATCCCAGCCCAGATGATCCCTATGGCCCACGCCGCCATGGCTCCAAGGGGCGCGGGCAGGTCTGTGGCACGGAACAGGCCAGGCCACTCGTTTGCAACCTATAATTCCAGCCTTGAAGCCATTCAGAGACTCCACCCTGTGCCCGCCGTACAATTAAGAGCTATGCCCCCGCCCTGCTGAACAGCCATGGCCGAGGAGGCAGAGGAGGGGAGAGAAACCCCCCACAGCTCAAGGCTCTGCCGAGGTCCTCCCCAGTGGAGCCCGGGGCAGGCTGGCCCACCACAGCCCCTAGCTCTAGCCTCTGGTGGGCTCAGAGCCACCTCTGATTACCCAGCCCTCAGGCCACTGGGGCCTGGCCTCCCGGCAAAAATATCCCACGCCTTTCATGTGGCTGGAGAGGCCTGGGCTGTGGCCCCATCACAGCAGACTCCTGGCCTTCAGAGGAACACCCATGGCGTGGCCTCTGGTGGGGTGCTCCAAGGAGGCAGAATGCGCCTCGTCTGGGCAGGCCAGAGCTCTAGGTGTGCCGTGAAGCCTCCCTGGGCCTCAGTTTCCCCACCTGTGAACTAGAGAGGTTTGCTCACTCCGCAGCTATTTACTGAGCACCTACGCATGCCAGGACGTGTAGCGGGCACAGAGAGCCGTAATGCGTTGTCCTCCACGCCCCCCTTGCTGGCCACACCCCTGTGTGTCTTGTAGCCCAATCGTCACTACCTCCAAGAAGCCCTCCCTGACCCCATCCTCTGGAGAAGGAGATCAGCAGCCTCCTCCATGCTCCCGCACCACAAGGCTCCCCACTCGGAGCGCTGAGCACACTGGGCCGTCGTGGACTATGGACATAGGACTCTAGACAGTCAGCTTCCTGGGTCCAGAATCAGGGCCTCTTCGGTTAAGCTCTCCCCAGTACCAGGGCCTGGACACAGCAGGTGCTCAAAAAATGCCCTCTACTGGCTGAATGACTTCACAGATGGGGAAACTGAGGCCCAGGGCGGGGAGACACGGACATTATTTTGCTCTGCACCAGCTCCTGCATAGGAACAAGACAGACCAGGCCCCTGCCTCAGGGAACTCCTAGCAGGGGGGACGGATGAGACACAGGTCAACTGGCAAATCAGGAAGACAACCCCACACTGAGGAATGCCACCGAGGAGATAGAAAGCCTATGGAGTAGCTTAGAAGCAGGTGGGGGCAGGTGCCTGGGCAGCTATTTTAGCAACTGTGGTCAGGGACAGCCTCTCTGAAGAGGTTTCTGAACTGAGGCCTGCAGGATAAGAGAAACTAGGCACTCAAGGAATAGGAGGAAGAGTTTCCCGGGCCAAGGGAACAGCAAGCGCAAAGGCCCTGTGGTGGGAAAGGGCTTGGCATGAGGCCTCTTCCAAGAAAACAAGACTGGGTGCTGATCTGATAAGACCCGGCAGTAGTTAGAGCTTGGAAACAGGGGGACCTGCGTTAGCTCCTGGCCTCTGCTCCTCACACACTGTGTGACCAGAGCCTCAGTTTCCCTTCCTGCATCAGGAAGGGTCATCAAGCTCTGTCATTCAGTGATTCTCAGTAAAATTTCCACTTGTTTCCCCTTGTTTGTCCACCCCCAGCAAACAACCGGACCCTCACCCACCATGGATGGGAGAGAAGAACAGCACAACCTCTTTGGAAAACAGTCTGGCAGTTTTTACAAAGTTAGCCGTCCACTTCTCAGATGGTCCAGCAATCTCTTTCATAGGTCTATCTACCCAAGAGAAATAAAAACACACACCTAAACAAAGACAAAAGTGTCCGTAATTGCTTTAATCCGTAAGAGCAAAAAATCTGGAAACAACCCCAGTGTCCACCAGGAGAAAAAGCGACTGTGGGACGTCCATACAGGGGAGCGCTTCTCAGCAATGAAGGGAAGAGGCGGGACACATACAGCTTGGAGAAGTCCCATAAACACGCCGAGCGAAAGACCTGGACCCAAAAGAACACGCTCTGGGTGATGCCATTCACCTGACCTTCTGGAACAAACGCAAAACTCAGCTACGAGAACAGAAGTCAGAAGAGCAGTTATCCTTGGGGGGCTGTGGGCTGGAAAGAGGCACAAAGGGACCTCCTGGGGCTAGAAGGAAATGTGCAATATCTAGACCTGGGTGGTGGTTACGTGGGTGTGTGCGTATGGAAAAATCAAGGTGCACACTTCAGCTTTGTGTGTTTTACTTAAGTTGTGACTCAATTAAAAGTTTTCTTAAAAAAAAAAAAAGAGAGAGAGACCTCTGCATCCCTCTTTTTTTGAGGGGGGCAGGGGGAGCCTGTCGGATCTCTGGCTTCCTGGGCCCACGGTGGCCGGGCCAGCTGCGGGCTGCCTTGTAAACATTTACATTTCCCCACGTGGTGTCAGCCCCCGCAGGGAAGCCATCCAGGAGGGCAGGAATGTAAACACGGGCTGCGAGCACCAGCTCTCGCTCTCCCCCTCTGCAGACTGCCCACTGGGTGCCCTTGGGCAGGTCGCTCCCCAGGAGTCCCCGCTGCCCCGCCGCACCTGCTACGCCATCGCCATCGTGGGAAGGAATTGAGAAGATGCTTCTGAATTCCTGTGCAGCACTGTTGGAAATGGGGGGCCCCACCCGACTTCGAGCAGAAGGATGCTGGCTGAGAGGGAGAAGTGGGGAGGTTTGGGATTGAACTTCAGGGGGTCCTAAGTCACCCAAACATCAGTGCATCACCCCACATTTCTCCTGCTTCCTTTCTGTCCCCTCACTGTACACTAGGACCTTCTGTCCCATCTTCCTTCTCTCCCTTCTTTCCTCTTTCCCTCCCTCCATCCCTCCCTCCTTCCTTCCTTTCTCTCTCTCTCTCTCTCTCTCAATACTTACTGAGCACATACTACATGCCAGACGCTTCCCAAGCCCTAGGGCTATGGCAGAGAACAACACAGATGAAAATCCCTGTCCTCCTGGAGCTGACATTCCAGTGGGACAAGGAAGACAATTAAAGCGGTAACTTAGTAATATCTATGTGGTCTGGCCGGGAGAAAAGTCAGGGACAGGGTGATGTCCCAGCAAAGCCCTGAAGGTGAGAGAGACAGAGTCAGAGACGATCAGAGGAAGAGCATTCCAGGCAGCAGGAAGAGCAAGTGCAAAGGTCCTGAGGTGGGGGGTGCCTGGCATTTTCAAGGAGTGGAAAAGAGAAGTGTCTGGTGTGGCCAGAACAGAGTGAGTGAGGGGACAGTGGGAGGAAGTGAGGTCAGAGGGCACCAGGGCCAGATCATGCAGGGCCTCTGCGGGCACTGGCAGGGGTTTGGGCTAATATTGTAGATGAGGACGGCCAACCATGGGTCCCTGTGTGTGCAAAACCCTCCACCACTTCTCTCCTTTCCTTGCATCAAGCTCTTCTCCTCTTTACCCACCCCAACACACACTCAAGGACACTAAGAGATGGTTCGAGGTCTCATCTCTGGGGAGGAGAAGGAGCTCCATATGAGGCCCCCACGAAAGCCACACAGATCCCCAGCCCTCCCTGTGGCTCCTTCCGCCCTGACCACCTGCTGCTGACTCAGCTGGGATGGGAAACTTGGCTGGTGGGGGCCCCTGCTGAGCCACCTGCTCCCGGCAGCTTCCCTGGGTTCATCTTCAGCAGCCGGGCCCGAGGGCATCCTCACAGAGAGGGCCCTTCCACAGCACCCAGATCCGCCCGCCATGGTGGAAAGGGCCACGTGGGGGGGATGGCAAGGAGGTAAAACCCAAGACCACCTGCCCTTCAGGGACCTCTGGGATCTGCTGCTTTGAAGCTGCGTGACCTGGGGCTAGGTTACTCAACCCCTCTGGGCCTCAGTTTCTTCATCTGTAAAATGGCAGTTATAGTAATAAATAAATACATAAAATAAAAATAATTATTAAAAAAAACCCACATCCCCGGGATTATTATGAGGAATCAATGAGCCTTGGCACCAGGCACTAAATAAATATGCTAATAATAATAATAACAGCAACCAAGTGACACAAGGGACAGAGAATGGGAATCACACCATCTGGACCGCAGCAAACACAGAAGCCTGGCAAACAGCAGGCGCTCCATAAGGCTACTGGATGGAAAGGGCAGAGCAATTAGCCCCCCCCACCCCCATCCGCCAGCAGGTCAGTTTGGCAGGGGGTGCCCCCATCCTTGGAGGGGTGTGCATGCAGGCCCGGGGCTCCCCTCCACACCCCTGCACCCGCCACAGAGCTGGGGCTCCTGGGTGTGGGCAGTGGGCTGCTCTCCCCCGGGGTTAAGCCAGACCTCCCTGAGCCGGGACACAAGCGGGCGCTGGCCAGGGGGGATGGGCCCCGACAGCTGGAAACATCTGGTTTGAATTGTCGGTTGAAAGCCCTGGCCAGGCAGCCAAGGAATTTGTGAGCTAATTTTAGGCCAAAAGACAGAGAGCTCAGCAGGGCGGGGGTTTGCTCCCCAAACCACAAGGATGGGGCTTCGAGGTTGAGGGGGACAGGGAGGCCGCCATGGTGCAGCTCAGGTGGTCCAGGTCTGCCCCGAAGCCAGGGACCATCTCTCCCCAGATGGGCCGTAACTGGGTACCGACAATGTGCCAGCCACATGTGTGGTCACCTCCCTCGGCCTTAGGGTTAGCACCGACTCATCTCCCCATTTCACGGGTGTGGAAGCTGAGGCCCCCAGAGGTTAGAGAGTTGCCCACCGTCCTGCAACCGGTACGCAGTGGAACTGGGATTCGAACCAGGACTGCCTGACTCCAACCCCTACACCGGACGCTCCCTTGGTCTCCGCCCCCGGTGCTTACATTTTTGTCAGCCCCATCATTTTGCCTCCCTCCCCACGCCCTCGCAAAGCCTCCCTTGCGTGTGTGTTCATTCAGTAAATGTCCCCTGAACCTCTACTGCCAGGCACTGGGCAGTGACGAGGGGAGAGTGAACGTGAGAGACAGGGGCCCCCGAGCTTGCACAGCAAAAATCGGTATCTCAACATTACTACAGGCAGTCATCAGCGCCTTGAGGGGAAAAGGGGGTTGTTGGAATGAAGACCTATGGGCAGGGCTGCAGAGAAGGCCTCTCTGAAGAGGGGACACCAAGCTGAGACCAAAAGGATGGGACAATGCCAGCCATGCGGACATCTGGGAAGAGAACATCAGGTAGAGGAAACAGCAAGTGCAAAGGTCCTGAGGCAGGAGCATGTGAAGAAGAAAGAGCAAGAAGGCTCATGGGGCCAGAGCGCAGTGAGAGGGAGACTATTGTCCTACGTGTTCGTTTGAACCCAGTGATTTGCGGAAACTCTGCAGGAAATCACATGAAGCCTCTTCCTCCGGAGGGGCCTAGCGGCTGGACAACAGGGTCTCAGGAACGAACCACCCCCAGGGAGCACGGGGGCAGCCTGAACCAGCGCTGAGGCTGGAGGGGAGGGTGGTTCGCGGGCACATGGCTGCCCTGGCAGGGTTCATGTGCCTTGCAAAGGGGCCTGTGTCTGTACCACTTCAGCACTCCGGTCTCCTGTCCGGAGGCCCATTTCTCTCTCCTTTCTTGGGAAAGGCAGCCCTGAGCCCATCCCGCCGCCCGCTGACCTCGGGCATGGGGGTGCAGCTCTGCAAGCTCCTGGGTGGCAAGAGTGAGGGCAGCCCCAGCCCCAGCCTTCCAGCCACCAGGAGGCTACTCAAGGTGGCTGGCACACAGAAACCCCTCTGCGTCTCCAGAAACCTCTGGGAAGGGGCCTTCGGGGCGTCTCTCACTGCCGAGTGGGGATAGCAGGGTGTGTCCCCCTCAGTACTACTGGCCTTTTGGACCAGGCACTGCAAGGAGGGGGGGGTTAGCTGCAGCCCTGACCACGTGTTCGATGCCAGGAGCACGACCAAAGTATCCACAGACAGGTCCAATGTCCCCGGAGGAGGGCAAAGTCGCCCCCAGGTGAGGACCGCGGGCTCAAAGCCTTCCTGTGTGGGCAGCAGTAAATCGATGGTTTACTCACCAGCCGGGGAGGCTGGGACCCCCAGAGTTCCCAGCACTTATGGTTTTATTCTATTTGTTGAGAAATACGAAGAAAACAGAAAAAATCTGAAAGAAGCAAAGAAAGCTCAGCTATCATTGCACACCGGGTGGCTAGCCTCTCAACAATTTGGTGGACTGCCTTCTAGTCTTCCTTCCACTCTCGATAATCCTAATAGCTGTGATCTACTGAGCACTTCCTCGCTTCCAGCCTCATTTCATTCAGCCTCCCGACACCCTCAGCGGGGTGATACTGTTATTATCCCATTTGCCAGAGGAGGAGACCGAGGTTCAGAGTCCACATGATGTTACATCATGGGCGTTTTTCCCTGCTGTCCTTCAAAAACACTTTCATGCCTATCCCACCAACGTTGTCCAGTCACCTGCTTTGTGCCGGGGTCATGCTAGAGGCTGAGTCCATGTCCCTGCCCGCGAGTGCGCCGCCTCCCAGGAGTGAGCGTGGGGGCCAGAGGCCGAGGCTGACAGCTGCGAGGGGGGGGCAAGCCTGTCCTCAAGGCCGGCCCCGTTGGGACCCTGAATCCACACACCGCCTTGCACACAGTGGTTTCAGCTTTTGTGAGCTGCCCACAGGGAGAGGCACAGGAAAGGGTGGTCCCCACAGGAGCTGTTTGTCATTCTGTTTTCTGCCCGCTCTGTGGGGACCGAGAGCATCCTGGCCATTACTAAGCGGTGCCATGTTGAAAAAGGACCACACTGTCTTCTGGGCAATCCCATTCCTGCCCATAGCTTCGGGTCCCACGCTCCTTTGCAGCCGCCGAGCGCAACATGGCACCAAGGATGGGCAGAGCCCAGTGGCCGCTTCCCAGCACCTCCCGCCCTCCTCTGTGGGCTGGCCTCCGGGGTGGACTCCGCTCTGTGGCCGAGGGGCGATCAGGTCAAGGGTGTGGTTTTGAGCTCTGGAGATTTTGGGGAATTCTCAGCCCTTCCTCAAGGTGCCCCCTGAGCAAGTCTAAGAGTTTAATCCTGGATCTGTGATTTTTCAAGCTGTGTGGCCTCAGGCAAGTCATCGAACCTCTCTGAACCTCAGTTTGTTCCTCTGTAAAACGGGATTACAGATAGGACCTACCTCACAAGCTGAGGATGAAATGAGGAAACACAGACAACAAATCCAGCACAGAGTAAACTCACGGTTGGCACCTGGGAGGGAGCTGCGGCTGTTACTTCTCCCGCCATTGTGAAGGTTACCGGTACCCCGATCGTTCACGGTCCAGGGGTAGCTGACCGTGCCTGTGTTAGATGAGGACTCGGAGGCTCAGAGAGACTACAAGGCCAGGCCCGGACTGAGCATCATCTTGAATTCTGTCCCTTGCTGAGCCTTCTAGGGCATGAAAGACCCACAAGACCCTGCCTCGTGCGGCTCCCACCCGAGTGGGAGGAACAGGTGAGTGAACAGTGGCCGCTCAGTGGCATGAGCAGACACGCGGATACCCATTTCACAGACGGAGAGATGGAGGCCCGGAAAGGAGGAGAACAACCTAGAGTTACCTTTTGGCCAGTCAGGCTGATCTCTGTGCCCAGAGCTCAGGGCAAAGAACCGGGAAGACGAGGGACAAGCAAACAGGGAGCCCAGAGGCATGGCTGGATCAACCTTGAGCTCAGAAAGTGCTCGGGGCCTGGGGGAGCTGAGCTGCAGAGAGAGGCAGTGGAAGGGGTGATGGATCAGAGGCAGGAAGCATGTGTGAGGACGAGTGAGGAGTGACGAGGTCAGTCTGTCCGGACCATGAAACATTTAGGTCAATGGCCAGCAAATGACAAGATTGGAAACTTCTTTTGTCCTCGGGCACCAGGGAGTCACTGAAGGTGTCCGAACACAGTAGCAGCCACTAAAGGAAAGGAGGAGCTGGGGTGGGGGGTGGCCCCAGGAGCGGTGGCCTCTTCCGGTCTCTCTGGGGATGTCCAAGCCCTCCACGCTCACGCATGCTCCTTCACCTGAGCAGACCCACAGGCATGCCCAGGCTCAGGAACCCACTGCCCGCCTGCTTGTTCATCTGCTTGCACTGGGGCACAATTCCCACACGGTAAAATGCACCAGTCAGACGAGAAGAGTCGAGTGAGCTTCAGTAAAGGACGATCCCATGTGACCACCACCCAGACCAAGATGGAGCATGATGTCCCCATCACCCCAGAAGCCTCCTTCCAGCCCCTCCTACGTCGTCCCCCAAAAGGGTAACCACTGGTCTGATTTCTACCACTCTGGATTGGCTTTGCCTGTTCTTGGACTTTTTATCATTGAAGCCACATAGTATACACATAGCCCTTTGTGTCTGGCCTCTTTAACTCAGCATGTGTTTGAGATTCGTCCACGTTGGTGCATGTACCAACCGTTCGCTCCTTTTTATTCCGAGTAGCGTCCCGTTGTTCATTTATCCATTCACCAGATGATGGATCTCTGGATTGTTTCCCGCTTTTTGGCTATTATGAATAAAGCTGCCATAAACATTGCATACAGGTCTTTGCACGGACACACATCTTCATTCTTTCGCAGAAATACCTAGGAAAGGGATTTCGAAGTTGCCCGGATGTGCAACTTGGTGCAAATATGCAGGATGCTAAATACATGTCTAACTTCGTAAGAAAGCGCCACGCCGGCTTCCAAAGCGGCGGTTTCCTGTTGCATTCCCAGCAGCATGTGAGTCTTCTAGCTTCTCCGCATCCTCATCGGCACGTGCACTGTGGGTCTTGAACGGTAGTCCTTCTGGTCGCGTGAGGTGACATCTCACGGTGGCTGTCATCTGCATTCCCCTGATGGCTAATGATGTTGAGGGTCTTTTCCGGCAGCCTTCTTGACACTTGGCCTGGAGATTGACCAGACCCTGGAGACTCTCCAGGGCCAAAGCCCATCCCACCACCCAACCTGCTCCTTCCACTGATGACACCCACGTAGGAAACTTGAGGTTTCCATTTCCTCCCCTCTTCATCACCCTGCCCATGCATCACCAACTCCTACACTTCCTGCTTCCCAGTTATCTCTCGATTCCTCACCTCGTGCACCCACCACGCTGGCTCAGGCCCCCTTATCCTCAAACAGCCGTGCCCGCCCCCTGCAGCCACTCTGGCTCCTTCCCGCCGCCCTAGACTCTTCCATTCTCCCAACGCCCCCACCCCGTTCTATACACTGTCCTCAGTGCCTGGAACATTCTCCTCTCTACACCCACCCTCAATAACTCTGCACCTGTCCAGCCTCAAACATTGTCCTGACCCCTTCCCCACCTCACCCCCAAGGTCCAGCCACATTGCACATGCTCTGAGCCCCAGCACCCCTCCTTTGGGGCTCTGGGCCCAGCCACGATCTCCTATTTCTCTAGGTGATCATTTGATGAATCGCTCTCCCTCCAGGCCAGGAGCCCCACATGGCATCCCCGGGACCTAGCATGGTGCCTGGCACAGGGTGGACACACCACGACATTCGAGTTATATGGCCTGAGTGGCAGATGGGGCGAGATATAGAGGGCAAGCTTGAGGAGCCTCTGCCCAGATCAGCTGCCGGATGAACCATTGCAGGGCTGGCAACCCCAGCCCGGAAGACACAAGAGACCTAGAGTAAACTTAGTATGCGTCCCCTCCATTTCCTGATTTCCTGTCTACCCTCCTTCCTTCGCTGCCGCCAGAGCTGAAGTCAGCAGAATCTGCTTTCTTAGCAATGCAACCTGCTGGCGCAAGTGAATTAGCCTCCTGAACCTCAGTTTCCCCAGCAGTAAAATGGGATAATAATTATACTCACGTCCCAGGTGGTTGTGAGGCCTGAGTAGATCCTGCAGCTGAAGTGTTCGGCACGGGGCTAGACGTGCGCTAAATGCCCAGGGCCCCCCGCCCCCCGCCATCTCTCTGTGTCCTGGACCGCAGCTTTACTGCATCCTGCTCTCTGCAAGGAGGGAGCTGGCTTCGACCCTGTCACCTTCCCCAGGACCAGTGCCTTCCCTCAGCCACCAGGAGCTGCAAGCGTGACTGCTGGGGACTTCCAGACGCCAGGACAGGTCAGCAGCAGGGAGAGTTTGGGGCACGGCATTCCCCCCGGAACCCTGCTGGGACCTCAAGGACAGCACGACACTGTGGTAGGAACAGGGTTTTCTGATTCAGGCCTGGGTTCCAGTCCCAGATCCTATGTGTGACCTGAGACAGGTGACTTGGCCTCAGTTTCTCCCGTAAAATGAGGAGAATACGAGTCCTCCTTCCCAGGCTGTTTGAGGGGACTCGGGGGAGATGTTGCAGATGTTCGTGCTCAGAATATATGTGCCGAATGGATGAACGGGTGATTCAGGCGGTGATGTTCAAGGTCGAGGGGAGGTGGGGGCAAGAGGAGAGCCCAGGGGTGTGCAGGAGTCAGCCTATAGCCGTCTCCCAGGGCCCACTGTTAGATTTTCAGAATTCTGTAAGCCAGTTGTGTCATAAGTTAAGTTATAAAAAACCTCCAATACTCAACACTCATCACTTCCTAATTATTTTACTACATTCTGCTTTTATCTATGTTCTTGAGAAGATTTATATTTGTTGTATCATTTATTTTATACATAGTTGGTGGCTCAGAATCAGCCCTGGGAGTATTTACAACAAGGACATTGGCAAGCACCACAGATCACCGCCTGGGTACAAATGTACCCAAGGAGCCCGTTGTTGGGGGTCTGCAGCCGGTCCCTGGCTCAGCAATCCCTGCTCCTCAAAAACTGGGAAGGGCCAGCCTCTCAACGGCTCCAAGAGCGGGTGGCGGGCGCCCCCTGGTGGCTGCATCAAGCACCTGTCATCCCTGACGCCCACTTAGGTCCAGGCCTTGGAAAAAGCCGCCAAAGGGGAGCCCCCTGGGGCTGCAGTGTCCTCCAGCGGAGGGGGAGAACCCGGGGACCTGTTCCCTGCCCAGAAGGATGGGGTGACAAGGCCCCACGGAGACTGCTCAGATGTCCCCCAAGTCCTTCAGCCTCTGGGTCCCCAGCTCCACGATGTCAAGTCCCCAATGTGATTTTTCTCATCACTTCCAAAGGGTGAGGAAACGCACGTTTCTCCTAATGCACGATCCCGCCTTTTCCAGGGTCAGCTGCCCCCGCCCAGGGTGGACACCCCTCTCCCACCAAAGCGCCCTGAACGCCTTCCTTGTGTGTCATGCTGGTTCTAGAGAGTCAGGGGGCCGGGGGCCGACATTCTTCCACTTCTCACTGACTCTGCCCCCATGGCCTGCCACATTCCCTCCTGCCTGTCCCCTGTCTCCCCCCACTTCTCCAGCTGCAGCCAATACCTACCGGAACTCAACCCTGTCTTTGAACTTTGTCTGCAGGCCACACCCTGAAGTGAAGGGATCCGTGGCTCCCAAAGAGGCCGCGGGAGGTATTTTTCTAGAAGAGAAAAAGCCCACCAAGATGAGGCGTATTCCTGTCCCAAAAGGTAGAACAGAGCGCTTGTAGCAGCAGCTCCTTCTCCCGGTACCCAAGGGACAGAAAAGCTTCAGGAGGCAGAAGATCCCAGGTCTGAATCCGGGCTCAGCCACTGTCGAAGCTTTGGCACGGGGTCAGCGTGGGTCCGAACGCGGTAATGCAGGGACATGGTGAGCGTTGCATGAAAAGGGCAGCCAACCGTCCCGATTTGCTGGGCCTGCGGAGTTGCCCCCAAATGGGGCTCCTAGTGCTAAAATCACAAAGTCCCACACAAACCGGGCCATCTGCTCACCCAATGCTTAAATCAGGGGTCAGCAAACATAGAGCCTGCCGTCTGTCTGTAAATAAAGTTTTATTAGAACCCAGCCAACCCCATTCATTTGTGACACAGTGTCCGTCACCACATCCGATCTACGAGGACCGAGAATGGGGTTGAGAAGTTGCAGCTGAGACCACGTGGTCTGCAAAACGTAAAATATTTTTGGTCTGGCCATTTAAGAAAAGGTTTGCTGGCCCCAAACTTTGTACAAAAACCTTGTAGGCTGCAGCTGTGCTCAGCCCTGCGAGGAGTGGGTGTTTAATGGGAGACAGGCCCCCTGTAGAAGGCAGAGGTCAGGGTGGGTTTCCAGGGAGGATGGCCCTGACGTTGAGAGGGCATATTTGTCTGAGATTTGGTGGGGGAGGGCACCAAATTCTGTAGGTTAGAACTGGGTCATGGGGGATGTTGAATAAAGTGGATTCGGGGACCAGCCTCCCTCTCACCCCAAAAGCCTAAAACCTTCCCCAGCTGCCCAAAGATGTACCAAGATGTTCCCAGTGTCCAAGAGACAACACTGAAGTCAACTTTAGGCCTATACAGGGAGCTTCCTGGAGGGGGCTGGGGGTGAACAGCAAAGCACCAACTCCCCACCAGAAGGAGGCACCCTGATACCCTGAAACATTCAGCCATCATTTGTTTATCAAATATTTATTAAAGGCCTGTGCTGTACCAGGCCCTGGGCTGGGGGGTGGGATATTCAGTGAACAAGACAGAGCCCTCCCTAAAATGTAGGCATAGGGGCAGACGAGAGAGGGCAGGATAGGGGTTACTCTGTCCCCAGGAAGAAGCTCATTGGTCCACACAGCCCCAAAGAAGGGTATAGCCCTGGGCTCTCCAAGTATACCCCAGACCTCACAGGCCAGGATCTCACCCTGGGCTCCGTGGGGAAACGCCCAAGAAAATCCAAGCTGCCGCCAAGTGGGGGGGTGACCAGGAATGGCCTCAGGAACCCAGGACTCCTCCCCCCAATGCCCCCTTCCTGTACAGTGACAGCAACCAGAAGACTGGGTGCATGGGGATGAGACCTCAGCAGTGGGAGGCATTAGAGGGAGCCCAGACAGGTGGGAGACAGGGAGGTGGAGGGATCTCTCCGGCCTCCTCTGGAGGGGGAGGACAAGGCTGCTGGCTCACCAATCCTGCTTTGGCTGCAAGAATTCAGCCGCTTTCGGTCCTGTGGGGCAACCAGGGGCCCTGTTCTAAAGGTCCCCATCCCCAGGGGGCCCCAAGGAAACCCAGACCTGGAACAGAGCCTGGGTGCTTGGTTGTGGCCCGGCGGGCCTTGGAGGGAGCGAGGAGGCCAGGGTCCTGCTCACATGGACGAACGGAGGAGTTAAGGGAGGAAGCTCTGCAAGGTGAGGTCGTCCCCATCTCGGCCCTCCCCAGGCTCCGCCTTTAGGCCCTGGCTCTTGGCATTGGGCAGGCCCCCATTGGCCGTGGCCGTGGGCACTTCGCCCCCCTCAGGCAGCAGGGATGAGATGCAGACCATCTCGGTGGGGGAATAATTGCGCACCGGGTACATGTGATTTTTGCGGGAGAGGCGGACGGCCAACACCACTGTGCACACGAGAAAAGTCGTGGCTACCAAGGCCAGGATGAAGATGGCCAGCAAGCACTGCTTCACGGGGATGCGGTCCAGGGCCCCTGTGGGGATGGGGGCCACAGAGCTCTGTGGGGAGAGATGCTGCCGATTTTCCCATCGTTTGGTAAGGACATCAAGCAAATTGCCTCCTGCCACAGTGGTGCTGTTTTGAGGATCAGAGGTCACAAGAAGGACCGTGGCTAGGCGCCCTATGGTGGCAGGTCCTGTGGACGGGACCTTTGTGGTGGCTGGATCTGTGGACAGGGCCTCTGTGGCAGTGGGCTCCGTGGACAGGGCATCCGTGGCTTCTGGCTCCGTGGACAGAATCTCCATGACAGTAGACTCCATGGACAGGGCCTCTGTGGCAGTGGGCTCCGTGGACAGGGCGTCTGTGGCTTCTGGCCCCGTGGACAGGGTCTCCATGACAGTAGACTCCATGGGCAGGGCCTCTGTGGCAGTGGGCTCCGTGGACAGGGCGTCTGTGGCTTCTGGCCCCGTGGACAGGGTCTCCATGACAGTAGACTCCATGGACGGGGCCTCTGTGGCCACAGGTTGCGTGGTCGGTGCCTCTGTGGCTGCTGGCTCTGTGGACGGGGCCTCAGTGGTGGCCAGCTCTGTGGATGGAGCCCCCTCTGTGGATTGAGCTTCTGTGATAGGAGGTAATGTAGTGGCTGGTTCTTTGGTCAGTGTGTCCGGTGTGACAGGAATCACCTGTGTGGCCACTTCCATGCTCAGATTCCCTAGGGCCACCCCTCCTGTGTCCAGGCCAGCAGAGTCCCGTGTGGCCACCTCCAGAGTAGCTGGCTCAGGAGTTCCATGCCCCAGTGTTGCCAACTCAGACAGAATGTTAGGGGTCAGGGCCAAAGACCCAGGTTCATGTATAAGCATTTCTGGAGGCTCTGTGCCTTCTGTGACATAGTCATATGAGTCCACTTCGTGGTCCTCATCCACTTGTCTCCGGCCCCGGGCAAGCGGGGTGTCTGGGGCCTCCTGGGCTCCATCCTTCTCTAGCTCCCACAGCTGGAGGCTGCTGCCAGGACCCAGCAAAATCAGAAGCAGGAGAACTTGCAGAGGCATGGCACCTGGCGGGAGACACAGACAGAGGGACATGAGGATAGCTTCACCGCTGGGCCTGCCAAGCGCCCTCTACTGCAATCATGTGGACAGCGACAGCCAGGGGGCCAGGCACTTAGCGTTTAAGCATCCTCATGACGCAACACGTGCCTGGTACACGGGAGCTGCCCAGCAAATTGCAACTATTATTATTTATCAACATCAATAGATCCATCTGGAGGGCCCCACAACTCTCCTTATATGTTGCAAAGAAATTGTATTTGCCTCCCTACCCTTTGTGATTAAAACTTCAAAATTGTGGGCAAGACAGTCCACTGGGGTATAGAAAGAAACTATTAGAGCTTCTAGTTAGACTGTTTTGTCACCCTTTTGTGATTTCTAGTTTTGCACACATTTATAATCTATCATGAGCCCAGGAGTACCTGCTTACAGATAGATCAATGTACATATATTGTCCGCTGATGGCGTCCATGAACCAAAGAGTCTGTAGACCACAGGTCTACAGGATAAAGCTGCTTGTTTGGGCCTTTGGGGCCTTTTGGAGTCTGTTCCTGACCCGTCTCTCCATGTCCCTCTCTCCTACTTTCCTTCGCCTTGGCTCCCACCGTACACAGTGCTGGCCTGTCCCTCAGGTTCTCAGTTTTCCCCATCCTCTCTCGGTGTCCTGGCTTGGTTTTGTCCTCACTTCCACAACTGGGATGACAGTACCTACCTCATAGCTTATTGTGAGGTTGATACAAGCAACGCCTAGAAGCCCTTAGCACTTTGCCCCATCGCCAGCTCCAGCAAAGGGCGGCTACTTGGGCTCCATCAGTAAGCCTCTCCCGTAAGTCCTCAAGGGCCCAGAGCCATCAGCTGTGCTCTCTGTACTATCTGAAAACTCCCATCTCTTCAGAACGGTCCTGCCCTCGGGGAGCTGACGGTCATCTCATTTGCTTGGGGGCCCATTCTCCTGTGACCCTTCGGCCCCCTGACCAGCAGCCAGAAAGGGCAGTTCCTCTCCTTGGTCTTTCTTCCTGGCATGGTGGACATCCGTGTTTTCTTGACAGATCTCCCTCCCCTCACGCCCCCGCTGCCACTGGTGGGTTGTTTGCGGGATTCAGAATAGTGCACCTGAGGATCCTGTGGGGAGTAACAGCTGTGTTCTGGGCCAGGATTCAGGTATTCCTGGTTTTCTCAGACATAATACCCTCAGCAGGGTGCAATCCCAAGCACTGTGTCTGGGGCAGAGCCTGGGTCATTTCCAAAACTTATCCTCATACTTTGCATAATTTTGAGCAGAGACCAGTTGCTCATTCTTCCTTGAGTGACTGTAACTTACTCATAAGCCCCTTGGCTTCTAGGCTCAACCTGACCTCCTTCACCTGTGCACTCATGTTGGTTTCTAAAATGCCAGTCTGATTCTGTCTTAAAATAATTTCTTAAACCAAACTTTATGATATTTGCTCAGACACATCAGGCCTTCACAACTGTCTTCATTTTCCTAAGGAGGGGTAAGGCTCTGACAGGTAAAGCAACTTGCCCAAAGGCACACACCTGACAAGTGGCAGAGATCAGATTGTAGCCCAGTGAAGATTCAGGAAGGCTTTGGGGAGAAACCTGACCTAGCTAGGGGGGCAGAAGGAGCAAAGACTTGGAAGAGACCTTAGCTTGCTGTTTCTGTGGCAGGGGTTGGGGACCCAGTTGAGAGAAGGAAGGCAGAATAAGAATAAGAAGGACCTTGGGGCGCCTGGGTAGCTCAGTCAGTTAAGCGTCCGACTCTTGATTTCAGCTCAGGTCATGATCTCAGGGTCATGGGATTGAGCTCCCCGTCAGCTCAGTGCTCAGCATGGAGTCTGCTTGAGATTCTCTCTCCCCCCCTCTCTCTGCCCCTCACACCTCAATAAACAAATTAATCTTAAAAAAAAAAAGAAGGACCTTGAGGGCCATCTCATCCAGAAAGGTCAGCCCCATACCCATATGTATCAGGTGCTATTCAGGGCACAGGATTGAGAACACAGACTATGGGGTCAGACAAAAAGATGTTCAGGTCCCAGCTCTGTCCCTTATAAGCTGTATGACCTTGAATTTCTGAGCCTCAGTTTTCTCATCTGTAAAATGGGGATACCAATCTGCATCTATCTCATTGAGCTGTTAAGGGAATGCAACAAGATGATGAACTCAAAAGTTCCAGGCTCGCAGTAGGTGCTCAATAAACGTATCACACACACACACATGTGCGTATGCACATCCTTTGCCTCCCAACCTGCCTTTAGGAGGCAGAGCGTCTTTGTACAGGGGGGATGTTCCTGCTTGGGGGTGATCTTGGCCTTGCTTTCCCGGGGTGGGTGGGGCGGGGTGGACTTTAGGATCCGTATTTCAAAATTACAAAGACTTGTACCCACTCCCCACCCCCCACTTGGGCAGTTCTCAGTTCCTGGAAGGCAGAGCCCTCAGCCACTTCCTGGAAGCAGAGAGGGTGGGGGCAAGAAAAGGCCCCACCCGCCGGTGCCTGGGTGGAGGAGGCACCTTGATGAGTCAGGACCTGACTTTCTGCAGCCCAGAGGCAGGGAGGAAGGCATGGAAGGGGTGGCTGCCCTCTCCCTGTGCCCATCCCCACCGCCCCCTGCATGCGGAGGCAGCTTGGAGGAGAGACCACTCAGCAGCTATGTAACCTGAGTGGGTTGCCGCAGTTTCCCTATCTGTAAAATGGGCAACCTTGCTTCAGAGAATGGAGCTGAGAATCAAATAGCGTGCTGCAGGGAAGGTCCCTGATATCTGGCATCCAGCAGGGATGTTTTACTGGGGGAGCCTCTTCGGGGCTGTGGACAGAGATGCAGAGGAAAGAGAGAGCTCAGAGTCAGGGAAGATATGGACGCGACAGCCTCCCTACCTCCCCCAGGGGCAGTGAGGGACGCTGTGGGGTCCTGCCTGAGAGCAGAGACCCCCGCGTGTGTGGAGATAAGACAGGGCACATCGGGAAAGCCCCATCTCCCAGCCCAGGTCTATTTAGGGCGACCACCTCGTCCAGGGTGTTCCCACTTTTAGTGCTGAAAATCTCTCATCCCCTCATCCATTGTCCTGTCGCCTCAGTCCCAGACAAGCTGGGCTGGCTGGTCACCCCAGCCTGGTGCCTGCCACCCCACGGGCTTCAAGGGAGAAGGACCACGGAGACCCCAGCCACGAGCCAGGCTGCTTGGCAGGAGGAAAATCCGGCTCCCGGGCGTTCTGTTGTTCTGAGGGGGCCGTGCAGGTGCAAGGACAGGGCTGGAATGTGAGCGCTGTGGCTGGCAGGTGGGATATGGACTTTACTATTTGCTAAGAGAAATGTATTGTAATGCAATGAGCACGGCGTATCAGAAGGCTACCACTGCGGCTGGACCATTCCACACCAGCACTGGCTACTACAACTCCCATTATACGGATGAGGACAGCAAGGCTCAGAAGAGTGAAGGCAATTCCTCAGAGCTGTGAAGTCCCCCCCTTACACCTTTCTCCCCCCAGAGGCAGGAAAACGGTCACTTACCACAGGAGAGGGGCTCTGAGAGAGGGGCAGAGAGCTGCCACGTCCTATCTGTCTTCCTGCTCGCCTAACGGAGTAGGTCAGATACGGCCCGTTTCCTGTCTTTTACCCTAAAACCTGGTTGCTCCGCCGGGGCCCCACCCAGGCTGTGGAGGGGCAGGCCACGGGCGGGGGCCCACACCCTGCTCCAGGCTCGGCTGCGTGCGGCCACCCTGCTCGGGAAAGGCACCGTGGCAACTCCAAGAAGCTTGGGACTTGACAGTCAGAATCTTGGATCCTGGGAATCCCAGCACTCAAGAGTTTGGAAGCTTAGGACCGGAAAGACTGAGCATCTCAGGGTGTGGGTTGAGCAGCCGGTCAAGAGAAGGGGGGGCTCCAAATCAACGGTAGGTCAAACCAAGGCCCAGGTTTCCTCCCCTGGGGCCCCAGGGCTGTTCTCAGTCCTGGCGGCCAGGACAGGCCCTGGCCCTACTCGGGATCAGGTCCAACATCAAACCAGATCGAGGCCCAGCTCTGGCACGCATAAGCTGTGTGACCTTGGGCACCTGAACTCACCTCTCTGAGCCACAGGTCCCACATCTGGAATAAAAGGACAATGATAGCACGTACACTTCATGGGGTTGTTGTGGGTTGAAGGGAGCTGGTTCAGGTTGAGTGTTTAGCACACAGTAAGTGCTCAATAATGGCCAGCTGTTGTCTCTGTCATTCTGCATTCAGGGCCATATCCCGGAAAAATCCCCAACCCTGGAACAGCTTTGACGTACCTCTGAGTCAGAGAGGGCCGGGAGAGAGAGCCCTAGAAAACTGTCTCCATGGCAAGCCCCAGGACAGCCCTGGCTTGCAAATCACAGGTATCAAGTGTAGACCATGTTCCAGGGACTGATCTAAGAGCTATACATGAATCACTAGCTCACTCAGGCCCTAGCACCTCCTCTACTAACCGCATGTGAAAGATGGGGAAACCGAGACCCACTTGGCACCTAGAGTCACATACCCAGTAAGAGAGGGCTCAGCAACTTGCCCCTGGGTGTTCTCGCTCCAGATCCAACTCACAGTCACAGCCTCCTATCATCCATTCTCCAGAGCTAAGCAAATGGCACCTCCTCCAAGAAGCCATCCTGGATTGCTCAGGCACAATTAGTGGTTCCCATTGTTTAAACCGTTTAAAATGTTGTTTACTGTCTAAAACTCCATTCCCATTGGCCCACGCACTTCAAAAGGACAGGAACCACAGATGTCTTGCTGCTCACACCCCTTACCCAGGGCTTAGCGGACAGGCAGGCACTTAGCCGGCGCTGTGACATTGGCTCAGTGGGGCGCGGGCACGGTGGCTGCCCCACCAGCGTCTCCACCAGGCTGCAAGCTTTTGCAGGGCAGAGTCTCCACTGGGTCCCCAGCCCCGACAGGCCTGGCCTCCCGGGGGCTCATGAAAGGCCCGTTGCAGGAGGGGACTAGTGAATGGGACAGAAGCAACCAGCATGCAGGTTCTTGCTCTGGGCTTGCCGTCCTGCCCTTCCCGACCTTTTCTCATCATCGCCCCTGACCCCCCTCAAGGAGCCCTTTACCTAATTACCACCCATCCCTATAAACCGCGATACCGCAGATACACCTGTTTACTGTTCCATAGCCTTTGCAGGAACAGAAGCCCCAGTGATGGCTGATTTTCTCTGCCCCCTGCCCCCACCAAAAACAAACAAACAAACAAACAAAAACAACAAACCAAAACCAAAACCAAAACAACTTTCACCTTCTGGACCCCGAATTTGCTAGCCTGGTACAGAGGAGGCAAGACATTTTGCACAAATGAATTTAAAGAGACCTACACCTGGTTTTAGTTTAACAACTGAGGATTGTCTGAAGAGTTGTCTGTGTAAACAGGCAGATGGACCAGCACACAGACGCACAGCCAGCCATCCTATCTCCTTCTAGCCTGGGCCCTATGTCCCCCCACCATCCTCTTGCTCAAGCTTAGCAAAAGAGACCGAGAGACCATGGCTGGGGTCACCCTGGCCTCCACGAGTTTCCTGCAGCCAGATGAGGGCTGGGGAAGCAAGTCCAAGGCCAGCCACCTCCCAGCCGGGCCACGATGGGCAGCTGCTTCTCCCCTCTGAGCCTCGATTTTCTCATCTGCACAAGGGGAGCACAGCATTCCTGGGTGATTCCCCAGCCCCTCGGAAGGCCCTGCTCCTGCCTGGCCGAGCTTCCCAGGAGGCGCTCAGCCTGGCAGCCCGGCCCCTTCCGCCATCCGGGCTTCAGTCTCCCCTGGCCGCTGGCCAAGCCTGGTGACAGAGGCATCTACCATTTCGGGTGTGGCCAGGCCAGCCCCAGAGGAAGTCGCTGAGGGGCCTGGGGCCAGGAGAGTGACCCCCTGGGCTCCCTGCCCATCCAGAGGACTGGTCTCAGGGGGCTCGAAGTCACAGATGGGAAAAGAAGAAAACAAGAGGGTCCAGGAAGGAGGAAGAGAATTCCAGGCGACCGGAGTCCTGATCATTGTTTATGGGTGATTGTGTGCGCGTGTGCGCGCGTGTGCATGTGCGCGCGTGTGCGTGTGTCGGAGGTCACTGCTTTAGGTACCATCCCCCGCCCGCCATTCTCATTCCCCTTTATGCCCCTAAACCACCCCAAATACAAATTACTAAGAGTATTCTAATTATGATGATTATTTTCTCTTTGGCTAGCAATATTAGTTAGTATCCTAATTCTAGTATTTTCATAATTTGCTACGGACCAGCGTCATTTTCTCAACTTTATGAAAAGCATGAAGAACATCACTTTGGAGACAATATTGTTATGGATCTCTAGCCTAAGTGGCTTCAAGACACATCCCGCACCTGCTCTCCCTTTCTGGGATCACCCAGATCTAACCCCAGCTCTGCTCTGAGCAAGTCCCTTCACCTCCCTGTGCCTCGCGCGCAAAGAGAGGCAGCATGATTTTTAGGGACATGTTCCTGGTTTCTCTGATTTTTTTCAAAGTTAGAGCCCCTCCCCCTTCTTCAAGCCAGCAGCCCGGTGGCCAGCCTGATGGGGAGGGTAGGATGGAAGAAGCTGAGGGAGCAGGATCCAGAAGATACAGCCAAATAAGGCCACGACCTCAATCCCCAGCCCCCGGGGCTCTGGTTCGGAGCTCAGGTCCTGCGCCCGGCCGGCCCTCTGCTGTCAGGCGGGCCTGCTGGTCCCAGAGGCCTCCCAGCTACTCCCCGTGGTTTGGCAAGCGGGCACTTACCGTGCTCAGCAGAGCATGCGACAGCTGCCTCGTGGGCCCAGGAGAAGTGGCTTCTCTCCCTTAGCGACCGGGATGGGGCCCACGCTGCCAGAGCACTGCTGTGGACCCCGGACCCCGCCAACCCTCAACGGCCTGTGTGAAAGAAGGAAGCGAGAATGTGGTTATTCAGACGCGGCCACGTGACGGCCCACACCCCCTTGTTTGTGACAGCTTTGGTGGCAGTGTGGATTGAGACGGGGTGGGTAGTGGGAGCCTGGGACCTGCTGAGCCTCTTGGGTTCTGGTAACCACGCGCATGCCGAAAACCACATGCAAGCTTTCTGGGAAGGGCTGGTTGAGAGGCACGACCCCACGGTGATGGGAAGTAGGGGTGAGGGGGACCCCACCCTGGAAGGAAGGGAGGGACCACATGCAAATAAGGATGGTTCTAGATCCTTGTCCAAGTTGGGAATCAGGGTGGGAGAAGCCACGGAACACAGACTTTCCTGAGGTTTGCAAATATGATGCAGCCATTCTTTCAGGATCCATCTCTAGGTGCACAGGTGATCCTTTTAGCCACAAGCAGTAAGTGCTCTGAGGAGCTGCATGGCAAATTCCACCGGGGCAAGTCCTGCTTATTTTATTTCCCCATGCTGATTCGTTCGTTTCACCAACCCTGGCACCCCACTCTGGGGGCCCTGAGGTCCAAAAGGCAAGCAACTCCAGGCTCTGGTCCTCCCGTAGCTCTTCATCTGGTGGGGAAGCCAGCAGGTGAAAAAGTGAACAGACCATTACACACAGGGATGTCACCCTGCGGTGAGCTAGGGAGGGGCCCCTACCCCATCCTGGGCAGGAGAGGGGGTTGTCAGGAGAATCTTCCAAGAAGTGGCACAGAGGATGACAAGGGTGGGCTGGGTGAGCAGCCCAGGAGAAAAATAAAGGCATCCCAGGCAGAAGGCACAGCATGGCCAAAGGCCCGGAGACATAAGAAAGCCCAGAACTCTCAAGACAGTGAAGGAAAGCGTCATCTCTCAGGGTCTGGCCTGTGGCTCCGTACAAGGTGGGGTGTGGGACATAGGCAGACAGGGGTTCATACACTGCCTTACACACAGGTTGTTTTAAAATGATAACAGGAGGCCCAGTGGGTGTTCACCACGACAGAACCTCCATTCCAGGGTCGCCTGGGTGGCTCAGTTGGTTAAGCGTCTGCCTTCAGCTCAGGTCATGATCCCAGGGTCGAGCCCCGCGTCAGGATCCCTGCTCTGTGGAGAGTCTGCCTCTCCCTTTCCCTCTCCCTCTGCCCCTCCACCCAACTTGTGCTCTCTCTCTCTCCCTCTCTCAAATAAATGGATGAATACAATCCTAGAGAAAAAAAAAAAAGAACCTCTGTTCTAGAAGTGGCCAAAAACTCCCCCGGTCTGTATAGAGACAGGAACACTGAGACCCCAAAAAGGTGAGAATGTTAGAACTTCCCACTCTCCCCCAGCAGGTTTGGAAATAGCCAGCCCTCAGGAGCAGGGATTGAGAAACTGAACAGACCCCTGCCGGGGCTGGAGGCCACTCTCAGGTGATAGGCATTCCAGATAGATGGTTTAGCCTGAGTCCACAAGTACATTGGAGACAGGACAGTCCCTCTGCTGGGGACTGCCTTGGGCCCCCACCCCTCACCCTCTAACCCAGCTCATCCTGCACCAGAGCCCATCACCAGATCCACAGTTCTGAAACCAACGGCGAGGTCCTAAAGATACAGAGGACATGGGAGGGTGAGCTACCTTCCCAGTCTGCCTGGGACTGAAGGGGCTCTGGGGTCAGGCTTAAAACTGGGTAAGTCCCTGGCAAACCAAAATGACTTGGTCACCCTAGAGTGGGGGCCAGCCCCTTCCAGGCCATGGGGCCAGGGGGAGCTGGTCATTTGCTAAATTCTGAATGGGGCGGCGTTGGAGGCTGTTACCCCACCTGCAGCACTGGGGTGGGAGAATTGGGGGGGCGGTTCCGGAGCAAGCAGACACAGAGTCCCACATCCCCCAGATGCATCCCTTCCTCCCTGTCCCAGATGCAGCCACAAAGCTGCTTCTCAGGAGGGTCGGGCACAACCTGGGGAAAAGGAAACCGTACCACAGACCCACCCCTGGTCCTTTATGCCATCTGTGAGCTTTGAAAACCATCCAGGAGCAGGGCCCTACAGGGGACAACACTCAAGGCCAGGGGGCTGATAACTGGCCTCCTACGAGCTGCATGACTTTGGAAAAGTCTCTTCTCTCGAGCCTGGGCTTCCTCCCGTAATACAATGTTTAACGTTTCCTTGGCCTCTGCCACACGCCAGACGCTGTGCATCATATCAGCTCATATAACGCTCAGAGCAGTCTTTTGGTGAAACTGAGGCTCAAAGCGAGGCTGTGCTTGCTCAAGGTCACACACAGAGTAGGGGGCAGAGCCAGGCCCAGGCAGCTGGAAAAGAAGCCCCCTGTCTCACCCCCTGGCCTGCGATGCTGCTGGCTCAGTACCTGCCCGCAGTGAGTCTTCCCTGCACACCAGCCAGCTGTCTGTGAAAGGGAAGGGAACAACTCAGGGGCGGGTGGGTGATTTCAAGGTAAGACTTGAGCAGCAAATATCACTACGAGGATTCCAGCTCGTGTCGTCTGTTCAAAGACCAGAAAAACCGCATCTCATGACCCCTACCACCTGTGAGAGTCAAGCATTCAAAGCGAGCGGGTTTCCACTTCTATAGGCGGAGCCCAAAAAAGGGCTCCCAGGATGCGTTCAGAAACCCCGGAAAAAACATACAAGTCCCGTCCTAATGGAAACCAGCCCCTCAGAGCGTGATCCGGGCGTGAAAGTCGCCTGCACGCTGAACGCGTCCAGAACGCTCACGCCTCGTCAGTGGAAAAGCAGGTGTAAGGATGTGTGAACGGCACTTTCAGCTGTGAGTGGGTGCTCGGAGGAGATACCGAAGGAAATGCTCACAGCGCTCATCTCTGGGCGGCCCAAGGATGGGCGGCCCTTCTCTTTCCCATACATCTTCCTGCCCTGTATTTTTAGATAGAAAAATGTAAATAACGACATGAATTTCAGCTCTACTATCAGGAAACAGAGATTTTAAGCAGCGCAAGGCCTTGATAGACACCCTAGATTTCAGGATGACTTGACATTTACCCCCTCTGTCTCCACCCTCCTGGGGTGTTTGGGGGACGGTCCCTCCCACGCCCCAGCCCTGTGTTTCCCGGGGCTTCCAGCTGTGGTTTACCAAGGCCCTTTGGCCACAGCGAAGGGGCCAGTCACATCACTTCCTCAAATGTTCCTCAGCCTGACTCTGGAGGATTCTCTGGAGGGGTTTAGGAACCTACTCAGACATCATAGACTAACCCCCCAGAGGGCGACTCCTTCCCTAGAACAGGATCAAGGAGCTTTTTCTGTTAAGGGCCAGAGACCGCATCTTTTCAGCTTTGTGGATCTGTCCCAAATATCCAGCTCCGTGGTGGTAACATGGAAACAGCCATAGTCCATATGTAATAAATGGGTGTGGCTGTGAGCTAATAACATTTTCTTTGCAAAAAATAGGCAGAGGGCCAGATTTGTCCTACAGGCTGCAGTTTACTGGCTCCTGACCTAGGAAAATGAGAGACATTGGCTATGGGGAGAACCAAACTGGAAGAAGAAGTGAATGGGTCCCCGCAAATGGGCAGAATGAAACACGGGTCCCCTTAAGACTACGCCGCTGGCTTTCTTAGGGCAGGACACATTTATTGAGCCCTGAGTGCCAGGCACTGGGATGAGCCGCACACAAGACACATACAGTCCTTGCCCTCTGGGAGCCTCCAGATTAGTGGCCCGGTCAAAAGCCACCATCCTGGGCCACTGAATGTAGCCAGGTGGAAAAGCAGGGTTCTGAGAATGAGGAGAATTGAGTCCTTGCCTCAAGCCTGCTGTGTGGCTTTAGTGAATTCACTTGACCTCTCTGAGATTGTCTCATCTGGAAAATGGAGCCACAAATGCTTAGTGCAAAACAATGCAAGGAATAATAAAAGTCTAAGAGTAGATTGGGCTGCAGATGTAGGCAGAGCCCAATCGCCTCACCTCTGACTCCCTGAGTCCATCTATCCTAAAACTTGAGAGCAAAACCCTAGCCCTCAATGTATAATCCTTGCTCCAAGTGCAGGAACTCTCTCCCTACGTAGGATTCAATGGCTCCCCATTGCTTTTATTTTATTTTTTAAAGATTGTATTTATTTATTTGAGAGAGAAAGAGAGAACGAGCAGTGGGGAGGGGCAGAGGGGAGGAAAGAGAGCGAGCGAGAGAGAGAGAAGCAGACTCCCTGCTGAGCAGGAAGCTCAATGTGGGGCCCCGATCCCAGGACCCAGAGATCACGACCTGAGCCCATGATAGATGCTCAACCAACTGAGCCATCCAGGCGCCCCAACCCATGACTTTTAGAATAAAGACTCAAATCCCTGACATGGCGGCCAATGCCTTGACCCCTCTTCCCCTCCAGCTTCATCTCACTCACATGCCCCCTTGTTCTCTGCTCCAGTGCCTTCTTTTAGCTCCTCTTATGTTTCCTCCTGACACAGGACCTTTGCATGTACATTCCTTCTGCCTGGAGCATTCCTTACTGCTCATCACCTGAGTAACTCCTGCTCACAATTTAGACCCAGTTCACGCACCATCTCCTCGGGAAAAGCCTTTCCTGGCGCCTGACCCTACTCCGAGATCTCAGAACACTGCACCCCTCTCCAACATGCATGTCATTCCTTGACACTTATCTCTCTCCCTGGAAGCTCCAGAAGAAACCCATGTCTGTTTTGCCCACCATTGCATCTCCTGGGCCAAGCACAGTGTCTGGCATATATGAATAACAATGGCTAACATTTATCAGGTGTTTCTTCATGCCAGGCACTGTCCTAGGCTCTTGACACATTTGTTCGTCACAATTAAACAAATTGGTAATTTAATTTGTCACAGTTGCCTCATGAGGTATTAATAGTATTCCTATTTTTGGATGGAAAAAAAAACAAGACCCAGAGAGGTTGAGTAACTTGCCTGAAGTCACACAGCTAGTAAGTGGGAGAGCCAGGGTTTAAACCCAAGCTCTCTGATTATGGAGCCTAAATTGAATCACAATAGATGTTTGCTGAATAAATATACAAACCGTCACTGCTTCTCCTGGCAGACACTGCCCGTTACGATTGGTCCAAGGGGATGCAATGCTCCCCACCACTCTCCAACAGGATGTGAACCGCTGTGGAGGTGTGGAGCTGGAACGGCCATCAGCAAAGCCGGTGAGGGTTAGCTTCCTCTCCACGTGGACCCCGGTGCCTTTTGGCAAACATGGGCTCCGAGGGGGTTCACTAACCCATTGCTGCTGGAGCAGCCCCATTTTAAAGCTCACTGGGCCCCCCACTTGGACAACCAAAGATCTGATATCCGAGCAATCTGCCACCTCCTATACCTGGACACTACTAAATGGTCGTCCGTACACTAAATGCAGTTTTGCTTACCTTAGCCGATGGGTGACAATGCTTGTAGCTGCCACGTGAGGGTGTTCACCCCAGCTGGGCGGGGGGCCTGTCTGCTTGCATTTCACTCCTCTGTTGCTTCTGCTTGGGGAGTGGAGTAGGGAACTGTTCACACCAGTGACCAGTACAGCTGCCATGTAGAGACAGAGGAAAGCCAGCAAAGCTTAACTTTGACCTGGTATTTACCAGGCGTAAGCTGGTCAACCGTGCATTCCACCTGACAGGCCAGGTATAGCTGAGATCTGAACATCTATTTGTAATTTGCTGGGAACTCACTGTGGCCCCTGCCCGCACCTCCCCCCGCACCTCCCCCCGCACCCAGGATGCCCATTTCCCTGAAAATGGGGAGAACTGTAGGAAAAACCGGGTCACATCTCCTAGAATCATGCCTGCCCTCGAAAGTGGCCACTCTGCCTCCTGGGAAGCTGAGGCTCAGGGAAGGGCCCTGGTGGACTTGAGTCCAGGTTGGCCAGAGGAGACCACAAAACCTACAGCTTCCTACCAAACAGGCGTCCAGCTGGAAAACTACCTGCCGTGCGTGTCCTTTGTTCAAAGGAAAGCAAGGATCTCATGGAGGACAGAGCTGCTTTAATGAAAGGGAGGTGGTGGGGGAGGAGTCATACCCAAGGGCCTGCCCTCCCCCCTTCTCCAAAACACACATCCTCTTTGATTGAAGGGAGGGCTCACAGGCTGTAATTTGCCAATTTGAACCATCTAAAGGGGAAATGGCCACTATGGGGCCCACCGCAGCTGGGACGCAATTCCCCTTCTCAGATGGAAACAGAACCTCGGGGAGCCCTGGATTCTGGCTGTCACTCTGGGCAGCCCCAGGAGCAGCTTCTGGGATGAAGGCCTGCAGAGTGAAGCTGCTCCTTCAGAGTAAAGGAGAACAGGGGCTCCCCGGGGCTCACTACGTCAGCGTGGGTGCTGGAGAGTGGCCAGCATAGGGGCTGGTCCCAGACCTGGAAGGCCAGAGGGTAATCAAATAGAGAAATGTGCTCCAGACTCAGTGGTTTTTCCGACAGTGGCAGTTGAAGGATCAATGCCTCCGACGGCCACTGGGCCTGATGGTACAGTGATGGAGGACTCTGGATCTCAGACCTCAAGGGGCTCTGATGAAGGAGGAATACCGGCATGAGGAAGGAGTCTTGGCTGCAAACTCATCTCAAACTGGCTTAAGTGGCAATAGGATTCCTGAGGTAGCTCATGGAATTTGAGGTTAGAAATGTAGCTGGATCTTATGCATGGATTCAGGGAACTAAAGGGACCCAGAAGCCTTTTCTCCATCACTGCACACCTGCTCTGCCTGCTTGCTCCCCAGTGTCCCCAAATCCCAGGCCTCTGTAAAGGGAAACCCACATTTGACACCTCAGAAGGTGGCTCCAAATGGTGCATTGGCCCAGCCAGGGGAAGGTCACATTCTGGAAGCAAAGTACTGCCATGCAGACAAGCCAATAGGTGTCCCTGTCCCCAAAATGTCTGTTTTCATTCATTTACTTAGCAAATATTTTTAGTTTTTACTATTTTTTTTAAGATTTTTTTTTTTTAATTTTATTTGACAAAGAGAGAGCGAACACAGGCAGGGGGAGTGGCAGGCAGAGGGAGAGGGAGAAGCAGGCTCCCCGCGGAGCAGGGAGCCCGATGTGGGGCTCAATCCCAGGACCCTGGGATCATGACCTGAGCCGAAGGCAGACGCTTCACTGACTAAGCCACCCAGGCACCCCCCTAGCAAATATTTTTATTTTTTTATTTAAATTCAATTAGCCAACATGCAGTACATCCTTAGTTTCAGATGTAGGGTTCAATGATTCATCAGTTGCGTATAACACCCAGTGCTCATCACATCACGTGTCCCCCTTAATGCCTGTCACCCAGTTACCCCATCCCCCCACCCACCTCCCCTTCTGCAGCCCTGTTTGTTTCCCAGAGTCAAGAGTCTCTCATGGTTTGTCTCCCTCTCTGATTTCTTCCCATTAAGTTTTCCCTCCCTTCCCCTATGATCCTCCACGCAATTTCTTACATTCCACATGAGTGAAACTGTACGATAATTGTCTTTCTCTTTCACTTAGCATAATCCCCTCCAGTTCCATCCATGTCGATGCAAATGGTGGGTATTCATCCTTTCTGATGGCTGAGTAATATTCCATTGTATATATGGACCACATCTTCTTTATCCATTCATCTGTTGAAGGGCATCTTGGCTCTTTCCACAGTTTGGCTATTGCGGACATTGCTGCTATGAACATTGGGGTGCATATGGCCCTTCTTTTCACTACATCTGTGTCTTTGGGGTAAATACCCAGTAGTGCAATTGCTGGGTCATAGGGTAGCTTTATTTTTAACTTCTTGAGGAACCTCCATACTGTTGTCCAGGGTGGCTACACCAGCTTGCATTCCCACCAACAGTATAGGAGGGTTCCCCTTTCTCCACAACCTCGCCAACATTTGTTTCCTGACTTGTTAATTTTAGCCATTCTGACTGGTGTGAGGTGGTATCTTGTTGTGGTTTTGATTTGTATTTCCCTGATGACAAGTGATGTCAAGCAATTTTTCATGTGTCTGTTGGCCATTTGTATGTCTTCTTTGGAGAAATGTCTGCTCATGTCTTCTGCCCATTTCTTGACTGGATTATTTGATTTTTGGGTGTTCAGTTTGGTAAGTTCTTTATAGGTCTTGGATACCAGCCCTTTATTTGTAGTGTCCTTTGCAAATATCGTCTTCCATTCCGTGGGTTGCCTTTTAGTTTCGTTGACTGCTTCCTTTGCTGTGCAGCTTTTCATCTTGATGAAGTCCCAATTGTTCATTTTTGCTTTTGTTTCCCTTGCCTTTAGAGACGTGTCTTGCAAGAAGTTTCACTCTAGCAAATATTTTTAAAAACAATCTGCCAGATCCTGGGGATAACAGTGCATGACATGAGATCCTGTCCTTGTGGAGTTTATATTCAATTTGGGGGAGACAGTCAAAATCTCAATTGAAGTTGCTAGATCTGGTGGAAATAAGGTGATATGGGGAAGATGGCAGGGGAGGGAGAGCGAAGTGGTGAGCCTCGCAGATTCTGGGGGTAGGAGGGAGGATGGGTGGTCTGGAGAGAGCTGTGCATGGAAATATCAAAGGTAGGAAGCCTCCCAAAAACAAGGGGACAAAAGGAGAGGAGGTCAGGGAGGCAGTGAGGCCAGCCAAATACGGGGAGGCCAGCTTTTATTCTGAGTGGGAGGAGAAACCATAAGGGGTTTTGACTCTAAATATGGGGGTCAGCAAGCTTTTTCTTAATGGGCCAAATTGTAAAATATTTTAGGGTCTGTGGTCATAGAGTCTCTGTTGCAACTCAACTCTGAAGGTGTAAAGGACAGTCATTGATGTTGTGTAAACAAATAGGAATGACTTTGTTCCAATACTTTATGCTCACTAAAACTTGTATTTCACATACTTTTTACTTGTCACTATTCTTAAGTTTTTTCCCCCAACCATTTAAAAATGTGAAAAACCATCCTTAATTTGTGGGCTCTACAGACACTTCCAGCAGGGTGGATTTGGCCTGTGGGCCTCAGTTTGCCCACATCTGCCTTAATACCTTACGTGGTCACTCTGGCCATTGTGTTGAGAACAGAGTAAAGCAGGGAGCAGGAAGCTTGGTCTGGAAGATGTGATAGTACATTTTATTTCAATTTTTTTCAGCCATGGGGTACCTAGATTATTTGGGCAAATATTCTGGGTGTGTCTGTGAGGGTGTTTCCAGATATTAACATTTGAATCCCTAGACTGAGGAAAGCAGATTGCCCTCCACAGTGTGGGTGGGCCTCACCCAATCAGGTGAGGGCCAGAAAAGAACAAAAAAAAAGGGGGGGAGTTAAAAGGGAACTCCTTGCCTGACTATCCCTGATCATTGTTTTCTTTCACTGCTTTTGGACTCAAATGGAAACATCGGGTCTCCAGTTTGCTGACAGGAGACCTTGGGACTTGTCAGTCCCCATAACTGTGAGTCAGTTCCTTATAATGAATCTCTTTCTCTCTATATACGTACACATCCTATTGGTTCTGTCTCTCTGGAGAACCCTAACACAGAAGCTCAGTCCACATCAGAGATGACAGGGACATGGACTAGTGGGTTAACAGTGGCAGTGTGAGAAGCATTTGGAATATGTGCATATTCTGAAGCTACAACCAACATGAGTAGCTGACAGCTCATGGTGGGGTATGAGAAAAGAGATGGGAATCAGGTGGGGTGGGAGGCAGGGAGCAAGTCAAGGGGGCTCTCATAAAGGAGGCTGAAAAGCATGGACTTTATCCTGGAGACAAGGGGACCCACTTCTGTCCCCCTCAGAGATCTTGACAGATTCTGTTCTAGAAACCATTACTCTGGAAGCAAAAAAGGGAACAGGTGGGTGGTGGTAGAGGAACCAGTTACAAGGCTGTTCAGACAATGGTCTGTTCTCTCTACAAGGGGAAGTTTCTGGCAGGTGCCCAGACAGCTATATGGGATTCTCTTCCTTGCCATCTTTTGTGGCATTTCCATCCACAGCCCTTAGCAGAAACTGGCCACGGTGGGCATTTTACTGTCTTGGGGAACCGTAGTTGAGGGTGACCATTTGCAGTCCTGCAGTTTGTTAACCGTGAGGTGCCCTTTCTACCTTCTACAACCCAAGTATCATCTTGGCACGGAAATGAACCTGCAACAACTTCCTGTTATTTATGGGGCAACTTCCCACTTCTCAGACCTCTCAGTGCAGCCCACAAGCTTGGATCTTGTCGCTTAAAATACTGATGGTTGATTTCTCGATCAGGGCACACAGCTTCAGTCTTAACACCGAACACAGCTGGACCACTTGGTCATTTGCTCAACTACAATTTTCTCCAGGACTTTCATACCCTCACCGGAAAAATAAGTATTTACCCACTGAATGCCAAGATGACAGAATCATGACTAATGTGTGCGGTGGGGGTGGGGGTGGAGAGAAGTAATGAGAAGACAGCAGGGCTATCATGAAGGCAGGGCCGCCACTTGGGACCAGAGAGGCACCCAGTGGAGGTGAGGCTCGACTCATCTGGCAACCCACCCCCTCAGCTCCTACAGCCCCTCAGGGCCCCCAGGCACTGTGTGACCTCTTTACATTGTAATCTATTTGCATCGCCCAGACCAGTTGGCAGCAAAGGTACTTTATTTGTATCTGAAGTCCTAGCGCACACAGCACCTGGCACCAGATGAGCTCCTTCTCTTTCCCTTTGCAACACTGATGACTGCTGGTCTCATTCAACCCAAAGCTTTCCCCACACCCCACCACCTGCCTGCTAGGCCTTTGTCTGAATCATCTCTCTCCAGCGCTGCTGCAAACCCACCGCTGTCATCCTTTCCAAAAATATCCATTTCGTCTTTAAGACCAGTGTGAGAAAGCTTCTCCACTTAAAAAACAAAAAACTAAGCACCCCGTGGTTTTGGTAACAGAAAAGACCTGGTTTTCCGCCCTCCTGAGTCAAGCATACTGCAGTGATTCACTTGCCTCCCAACCCCAGGCTCCCTGGGCAGTGGGACGGGCAGAGCTTTCTGGTCACCCGGTCACCCAAGCTGTGCCCTTCACCCAAACACGCCCCCCGCCCCACACTAACTCGGGCCCTTACCATCTGTTTTCTTACCTGGCTGCATTTCCGTACATACAGTAAAGCTACACTGAACTGCAGATTCTAGCAGCTTCTCCAAACTCCCCTTTCTCCACATTTCAGCCAACCTAACAAACTTAGCAGCCACCTTACCCATGAGTACTTCTGAATCTGGAGCAGTATCTCCCTTGCACCTTTTCCAGAAACTTGCCATCGGGGAACAAAAGCTCATTCTGACTAGTGTCGCCTAGCAATCTCCTTCCACCTCTGTGATAGACTGAACTCCTGGGGGCAAGGAAGGAAGGCCGATAGGGGCACATCAGCCCTCTCGGCCTCACAGCTGGACACAGCCCACCAGGGAGGTGAGATCACCTCCACTTCAAATACAGCAGGCAGCTGGGACTGAGATTAAGCATATTAAAGTATATTGCTTCATATCATATTGGTTGAAAATCTATTTCCCAGCTTCCATGACCTTCACTTTGACATTTTAAAGTCTTAGGTAATTTGATTTTTATGGAGCCAATCTAGCTTCTCCTTTGTGATTTAAAAAGTTTTCCCCAGACTAAAGTCTAGATAGAAAAGGACTTTTTCTTCTTCTAAACTTGAAAATAAAATTTCTTTCCATTTAACTACTAACTCCATCAGGAACATACACTGGTGTCCCGCTGGGCGGCTCTAAGGAGTCCCTGCCCCCCAGAGCTACTTAATGTCACTGCACCACTTCCTTCCCCCACTGATTTAGGATGCTTGTTTCAATGTATCATTAATTCATCATTCATACATTAATTTTAGTAACTTCTCTCTGGGAATAAGGACATTTATGGGAAATACAAAATTCAGTAAAATCTAATTAGATAAAAATTACCCACAGCCAGTAACTCCACATAGCAACAAAACTTGCATTCAACGAGTAAATATATATTGTATATATTCATATCCTTAAGAGGGCTTGTCATAAGCAATCTGTCCTGGGCTGGTTAATTAACCCTGCTAAACTAATTTTTCCTCTGCTAATTCCTGAATAGATCTCCCGCTGGTTTCTTTGGGGCAAAATTTCCAGAGGTGAAAACCCTGGGCCAAAAGGTAGGAACGCTGAAGACTTCAGATGTATCGTGTCCCACTGCCCTCCGGAAAAGCTGTGCCGATAAGCATACACCCCCTCCAGCCTTGCAGGAAAGGACTTTAACAAAGGGCACTGTCCAGCACTGCCTGTCTGAAGGAGGAAAAGGTGTGTGTCCTTGGCCATGGCTCACGTTCGAGCCCGCTGCTGGCTTCAGGACATTCTAACGTGCTAGCAGAAAGAGAAGGGCCACTTAGAGTTAACAGATTCTTAAGAGCCAACAAAAAGTTTTTCTGGACACAGAACACCAAGAACGACAAGGGAAGTAGCCTTTAAAAAAAAAACGGAAGTCCTCCCTCAATGGGGCCTGGCTGGCCGTCTGGGGCTGACATGGTGACCTTTAGGTTTTCTGGCATAGAAGGCAGGCCGCCGGAGAGAGAGAAAGCCGGTCGTCAGCACCTCCCACAGGCGCCTGCCCCCTGACCGTGGGCATCCTGGAGGGGCACAGACAGCATCTGCCCACCCTACTTCCTGCAGCCACGCACGGGCTGACCACAAACCCGGCTGCCGTCCTCCTCACGGACTACAGCAACTTTAGGAGAATGTCCTTGAGGAGGGGGAGCTTTGTGCCAGTTATTCATCATGTTTACAAACCTTCGGAAAAACCAAATGGTGGGGGATTGTTTGCTACAATCACTGAAATGTCATGAGATGCTATTTTGGTGTGAAAAGGGAAGCTAAAAAGGCCATGAAGTTCAAATGACCCTGAAAACCCTCTGTTGGAATAAAAATCACAGCTAAGCTGAGAGGGCTGCGCTTGTACTGAAGAAAACAATGCTTTCAAAGGCACGGTCAGGGACTCAGCTGGTCTCACTGTCAGCCATGCACAGTGGCGAGCACTCTGTGTGGCCAGCTGCGGGTGTCCCTCTTCCACACGACATGGGATTTGTAGCCCTCCTTCAAAGCAGGGAAAGGGACGCCTCAAGACGAGGAGATCTGCCCCAGATCCCACCCCTGGTAAAGGCTGGAGGCCCGCTGGAATCCGGCACGTAGCCCTCCCTCCGCTACACCCCACCCGACCTCCCCTGGGCTGGAGCGCAGCGGCCCACCCCCACTTCCCCGGTACTCACCCTCAGAGAGGAACAGTCGCCTGGTGGGTTCCACTGAGTCAGAGAGGCTGTGGGCTGCCTCAAAGACAGCTGAGGTGTGAAATAAACACGGACACCATTTTGTAATCAATGATTTTTTATCTTTGAAAATGGAAGCAAGTGTTTTGACAGAAGACTATGGCCGCTCTATAAGAGCCGATCTAGGAGTAATTCACTGGTTTTCCTCTGGGATAGCACGGCTTTAAAAAGAAAAAGAAGAAAAAAAAAACCAAAACAAAAAACGACACAACAGGAAGAATAATCCACAAAGCTTCAGGCGCCGACTCTGAGCCTGGCTGGGCATCCATTCATTAAATAAGTCATAAGCTACACACTAAGATCAGGGTAATTTCTCCTTGCTCTGTCTTCTCTTTGAACCACATTCCCTATGGTGTTCCACCACCATCAACAGTTTTGTTTACTTAATTTGATTTCAGAACCTTAAAACATTTCTCAATCTTAAAAATGAAGATCCTCAGCAGATTACGTTGATAAAGAAACATGTACAGGTTTGAATATAAGTCACTGTGATTCTTGTTTTCCTTACATCTCACTATCCACTCCAACACACACACACACACACACACACACACAAAACCACACCAAACGTTCAGATGCCTGGAAGTTGTGTAGACAGTAATCCCAATACTGGGTAAAAACATGGTACCTTTCCTATGCGGACATTAGCCCCAGCTCGGCTGTGCACTCCAACCCACTGCCGCCACCCTCCACCTCCATCCGGGCTCCCTGTTGCAGATGCTCCCCGCCAGTCCTGTCCCACACAGGCAGGAACAGGCACGCGAGCCCCTGGGTGGGCCCACTGGCACTAGACGTTTCATGTTCAAACACAGACACTCACTCAGCCCTTCCCAGAGATTGCTTAAATCTTGCTCCTCAGGCATGCAAAATGAGAACATGGAAATGGGAGAGAAGTTCGAGCTAACCTAGGAATGGAACAGGTATTCAGAGCTCAGTCGCTGGCCCGTGTGTCTGGGGAGCCTGTGTGTGAGCTGGAGGGGCACGGCAGGCTGGTTCGTGTGGCGAGCACAAAGGGACGAGTTAGTACACATTAAAGGTACAGCAGAGCCCTGCGCTCCTGGTCTTGCATCATGCTAGACCGTTCTCCTCACCCTCAGTATTCAATAGCACTCTCTGGCCTCCTCTTAGCTGAATGTGGGGAGGGCTGAAAGGCAGGGAGGACAGAAGGACTGGCTGGGGGAGCCCTGAGAGAGGCGGCTGCATCCATGAGACCACAGGAAGGACAGGGGCTCCAGGGGCACAGGGAGAACCACCCCTGCCTCCAGCACAACACAGGAACGGCATGGGATGTGCGTGAGAGCAGAGGATCACGTCGGGGCACGCACTCCCCTCCGGGTTCCCCAGGTCTCCGTCCCCTACTGTACTCAAGAGCTAGGCAAGCTGCTGAAATGGGCAAGAAGGAGCACTCCACAGTGGCTTCTGTGGCTTCTTGTCCCGGGAACCCTTGTCAAGTATTGACCGAAACCTGAAACATGATGTTTAAAGTGATCAATGCAATAGATTCTATGTGTATAACAAAACTGCAGAAACACATGCTAGTTTAGGTTAGATTATAATCATCTGAAGCACAGGATAACCAAGAAGTGAAATTCCATTCTGGTACAACCACCCAGTTTCTAGAAAAGAGAAAGGGAAGAAAGGAAACAATACAATAGGAGCTTTTTTGATCAGAAGACTCCATGAAAGGAGAGGGTGGTGATGCGAACCCACGTGATTTTTCAAGTCTTCCTTCTGTACAGTCACGAGGATGACCAGGTTTGTGCTGCAAACGAGCCAGCACCATGTGGCTACTGCTCTGATTGTTCTCAGATGAACGTGTATACAAAATAATATCTTATCTTCATTTAGTTTATAAACATACACAGTGCTGTCCCTTTCAAATTAAGGAAAAAAAACACACACACACAAATACTGCAAAGTAGTAAAATACAAGGGGGGGGAGGAAAAAGCTACTTTTGGTTTTGGCAACATTAAAAAAAAAGAAATATAAAAAGCAATGTGGCATTGGTCCCTGTTCATAAAAAAAAGGTACTTGGGCACGACACTGAATCAGAATTGGTTGGTTTTCTAAAATTCAGAATATCTGGGATTTTAAAAGTAGCACTTTTGCTTTTAAAAGTTCGACAAGTCACATAACACTTAAAACATCAAAAAAGCTTTCTGATAAAAAGCTCAGCTATTTTAAATCACATTTTGTTTCTGCAAATTTGAGAGACGAATTGAGTTCTTACTGGAATGTGGCCTATCGCTGGTTGACAAATGTGACACAGAATGTCTCCGAATGGCAGTGCCTCCCTTTCGCCCTCCCTGGGACCACGCCAACAACCAGCTACCAAGCACAAGTTCCTGCTCCCATTTTGGGGGTGGGGGGGTGGACCTTCAGGCTGCGATCTTCGCCATCTGCTGTTCTAACTTGGAAATGCGCTCATCTTGATTGCAGATTGTGTCTTTTATAGATTTGATCTCTTTTAAAATCTCATCCAACTTGGCTTCGTTTTGCTAAGGAAACCAGAAAGGGGGGAGTGGAGAGGGAAGAGGTTACTAAAACACAGTAAACGAAGCTTACCACAGTACAATCTAATTTTCTACTTTGGAAGTGGCAAGCCACAGCCACCAAATTGGGCCTTCTGAGAAAAGTACTGCCTGCTGGTCAGTCCACCTGCCGCCCACAGCAGAACCAGGGTCCCGCAGCGCTACTCCCATTCCCCGTGCCTGTGCACTCACCTGGACTGACTCAGGACACAGTCAAACTGTGGGACAGGACCGATTCTTTCAGGCCTGCCTCACAGCCCAGCCATCCCACGCAATGCCATCAGGAGTAGCTTCTATGTGACCTGGGTCGGGGGTGACCTTCCAGAGGCTACAGAGCTCCCACCATCTCCCAGGGAGAGTCCTTCTTAGAAGCTAACCCCTCCTGCCCTGCTTGCTAACTCTTCCAAAGAGGCCTTAGTCTGTCCCAGGTGGAGGCAATTCATTTGGAAACCCTGCAGGCCACGGCGCCTCACGTGGCTTCCTCAATGACGGCCAAAGCACCAGCTCCTGCAGGTACCTTGGCTCTTCATTCCACTCACCTTCTCACTGACACCTCACTGCCCGTCCTCTGGCTCCCTGGGATCCTGCTCCACTCCCGCCAACTCCCCATGCCTGTCCTCCCTAGTCAGACCCCGCTCTCTCAGCAGCAGCCCGGGGGCCATGCGGGTGTCCAACATCAGGCTTTGGTTCCCACCCTCCACTGAAACAGTTCTTGCCAAGAGGCCCAAGATCAGCTTTGCTGCTAAGTCTCACTCACCACCAGACGCTTGTCTCTGGAACACTCAGCAACACCTGAACCCTCTTATCACTCTTTCCCCTTCCTGGGACCCTCTCTTTCCAGCACCTGTGGCCCCACACTCTTGTGTTTCATTTCTACCCCAGTCAGACATGACTATAAACACTGGGGAGAAACAGTTCAGAAAACACCGAAGCAGGGGCGCCTGGTGGCTTAGTCAGTTAAGCGTCTGCCTTCGGCTCAGGTCATGATCCCAGAATCCTGGGATCGAGCCCCACATCGGGCTCCTCGCTCAGCAAGGAGTCTGCTTCTCCCTCTCCCTCTGCCCCTGGCTTGTGCGCTCTCTCTTTCGCTCACTCTTTCTCTCAGAGATGATAGTAGATTGACTTCTACCCTGGTCCTTACAAAAAAACACAGTTAAAGGAGACAAAAGTGGCCACAAGCTCACAAATGTCATGTGACCAAGAAGGTCCTTACAAATAGTACATGTTCTCATTCACTAAAAGCCCTGAGCCCGGGGTGCCTGGGTGGCTCAGTCAGTTAAGTGGCTGCCTTCAGCTCAGGTCATGATCCCAGGGTCCTGAAATCGAGCCCCACGTCGGGCTCCCAGCTCAGTGGGGAGTCTGCTGCTTTCTCTGCCCCTGCCCGTGTTCTCTCTCTCGTTAAAAAAAAAAAAAAAAAAAAAAAAACTTAAAAAAAAAAGGTAAATCAAAGCCCTGAGCCAGCCAAGCACACCCCCCACCTCCTGCAGGCCTTACCACACTGGCCATGTCTGGGGTTTTCTTAGGGACATTGATCAGGTCGCACTTCTTATTTGCAGTGGGCTTGCTATCCAGAATGTTCTTCTTGACCACCTTGAGATCCCTGTTTTTGCCGGGAATGTATCCATGCTTTAAGGAGATGAGGACTGGCTCTGCATTCCTCCCCTCAAACCACTCCTCTGCCTCCAGCGCTGCTTCAGGCCCCGCTGTGTCAGGATACAGGTCATCTTGGAAAAGGTCGGACTACAAGAGACATTTTGGGAAAATCCTTAAAGAAGACAGACCTGGAATTTAAAAAATCTTTTTAAACATGGATTGCCTAGGAAACCGGGCACTCACCTTCCTGGGAACAGTCATGATAATAGGCTCACACTTTCTCTCATGAAGTTTGAAGAATCTTCAAGGGGGAAATAAAGGCAAAGTTGTATTAAGTGAAACAGGAGGCCAGGTAACAGGCTTCATGACTGACAACTAGTCTTCTATCTACATTGCTGGATGAACACAAAATGCTTTGTCTATAACCTTAGCTGATCTACTCTGGGGAGCAGGTACAATTTGTGTTCCCATTTTCCAGGTGAGAAAAGAGAAGTCAAGAGTAACTATGCTAGGAAATGGTGGACTGGAAACAAGAACCAGGAGCAGAAGTTTATACTTCTGGGGATGGTCCAACTCCAGTCATCTGGGGGCTGACCAGCCATGGTGGAAACACCACCACCGACGATGATTCACTTCTGGAAAAGTGACCAAGTCAGCAGGCAGGAGAGAACAAACACCTAATATTAATAGCTTCTATGACTTGGATGCCAGGCCTTCTGCCAACTAGAGGTAGTTGAACGTTTGTCAACATAAATAGGATTTTTAAAAAGGAAAAGAAAACAATCTTAAGATTAAAATTTTGGCATCCAAGCAAACCACATCATGTCTAACATTCAAGAAAAATCTGAAATTATCCAAAACGTGGCAAGAGTGGGAACCTCTGCAGCCAGCTTGGCGGTAAAACAGACTGCGCTGGGACTGACAGCCAGCTCAAGGACTGCGTGTGGCGGCCTGTTTAGCACAGTGCCCAGTGTCTAACGAATGCTCAAGAAACACTTCATATGTAGGAGGTATCCTGAAGGATTGTGCTTATAAGTCTCTTAAACTTCTAGATGACAGTAAAATAAAGGCTTTCCCAAATACTGGAGGCAATCTTAAGTTTGGATTCAGTCTATTTTGAACCAGATTTTGATGAGATTGGTTTACACCATAATTCTGAATTATCTGTGACAGCTTTCCTTCACTGCTCCAGTTATAGAGAACTGAATGTATTTTAAAAAGAAACTTACAATAATTAATGTAAAAAGGGGCTTCTAAAAAATTATTTTTATTTTTAAAGATGTGTTCATTACTTGTGTGACCAGGACAGCATAGTTAGGCAGATGTCCATAGAAATGTAGTGTTGTGGGGCGCCTGGGTGGCTCAGTTGGTCAAGTGCCTGACTCTTGATTTTGGCTCAGATCATGATCTCAGGATCCTGAGATCAAGCTCCACGTCGGGCTCTGCGCTCAGCAGGGAGTCGGCTTGAGAGCTCTGTCTTTCCCTCTCTCTCTGCCCCTCCCCCTGCACGTGCGCTCTCTAAAATAAACAAAATAAATTTTTAAAAATTAAAAAAAAAGAAGAAAGAAATGTAGTGCTATACAAATGTGCGGTATGACTAGGCCTGATAGTGCTAGTCATTCTGTTGTTTAAAATGGTCACTGGGGTGCCTGGGTGGCTCAGTCATTAAGCATCTGCCTTCAGCTCAGGTCATGATCCCAGGGTTCTGGGACTGAGCCCCGCCATCGGGCTCCCTGCTCAGCGGGAAGCCTGCTTCTCCCTCTCCCACTCCCCCTGCTTGTGTTCCCTCTCTCACTGTGTCTCTGTCAAGTAAATAAATAAAATCTTTAAAAGAAACAAAAAAAATACATGACCAAACTGTTTAAAAAAAAAAAAAGAAATGGTCAGTCATTCGTGAGTCTCATGAACTATCATTTGTTAACCAGCAGGACAAAAAAGCCTACCCTTTAGGAAGACCACTAGCATTATGCAATATAAAATTTTAAATCCACAGTAGTATAGAGAGGCAGGAATTATATAACATAGCTGAACCTCCTAAATCAAGCTAACCCAACACCCAGCTATTGGTCTTTGGCTTCTCTAACTTAGGATCCATGAGGTCTACAATCCAGTTTGGAACGTATTTGTCCCCCCACAGGGCAGAAAAACCATCTCTTCTTTCCATCCCAAGGGCAGGCCCTCCCTGCTTGCCTCCCAGGGAACACTGGCCACAGTCTCAGCCTGAAGACAAGAGATGAAGGCTTTGCTATTTAAGTTAAGTGTGCAATATGCCTCGGCTAACCCAGTGCACTGCAGGTTATGTAGTGTGAAGAATAGGGAGGGACACAGTTCAATTAAATGATTTTGAAAGGTTCTTCACTGCTCTAAAACTCCATGTTCTGGGGCACCTGAGCAGTCTGCCTTTGGCTCAGCTCATGATCTCCGGGTCCTGGGATCGAGCCCCATATCGGGCTCCCAGCTCAGCTGGGAGTCTGCTTCTCCTTTTCCCTCTGCCACTCCCCACTGCTTGTGCTTTCTCGTCTCTCTCTCAAATGAATAAATAAAATCTTTTAAAAAAGTAAATAAAACTCCATGTTCCTAAGTGTGGGCAGGAAAGGAGACACCAATTCTACACCACAACAAAGGGCACACAGACTGGCTCCACAGCATGACTGGTAGATGTACTGTTCTTGTGCGGTGCGCACGGCACAAACAATGTGAAGACTTTACCAGACCAATTCTTTACCTGGCAATCTCACATTTGTTAACATCAAGTCCCCTCTTGGGCATGTAGCCCATCCCTCTCTGAGGCTCCTTGCTGCTGAATGTGTTGAGGTAGTGGACGTACGGGGATTCATCTGTGATCTCAAAATAGCGGATACTGCTGTCACCCTACAAGAAATCAGAGACAAGTTTGCGTTGGATGTTACCTGAAGCACCTGGCTGAAGTGGGGTCTCTCTGCCCTCTAAGCCCAGCATTAACCGGGACTCCGCCTCAGTGGCCAACCTTTGCTTTCTCTTCAGAGGAAGAGGATACGATGGTTTCTCTTCCTGGCAAAGCCAGCCCTCACTTATCAGATGCTAGCTTGTCCTTTAAACGGTCTCCTCTGCCTCCTACTGAAGGCTCAAATTTTACTCCACTGAGCTAGACACCAAGTCGGAGTCAGGGCAAAAATGTTAACACTTCTGGCCAAGCAACTGCAATTGCAATTCAACTTCAAAAAACAAACAAAAGTCTAGTAGGACTGCAGAGAAGGCAATGACTGATTCTCACTGGCAATGGAATGGTGGTGTTCACAGGCCTGAGGGCACTAACACTGGACCATCAGATGATAATAAAAAGTAAGATTTTTATAATTAAGAAACATTAAGAATAAATGTTCTTAATCATTATTAATTCATTATTCTTAACTCATAGTAATTCTTAATTCATAATTAAGATACTTACTAAAACATGAGTATCCTTTCACTTTAGAAGGTAGTGCTATCTCGTAGCAGTGTGTCAAATTCTATGATAATTTTGCTTAGAAAGGTCAGATGTTTTTGGAGATCTGAAGCATATGCTAGTCTCTCCAAGTATAACTGTCACACAGTTATACCAACCTGAACAACGAAGGCAAGGCTGCCTGCTAGAAGCAGTGTGCGTGTGTGTGTGTGTGTGTGTGTGTAAGATATAAATAACCAGGCAGTATTATGCCTTGTTTACAAGTCTCATTTTGCATGGTTTCCACTTGTTTCAATGGTGTAAATATCTAAAGCAATGGTAAAAAAGCTAAACACAGACTGTTTCCTGCATACTCAAAATAACTTTCCACCTCGGGTTAATAATATCTGGGTAACCGCTCCTGTTATTTGTTTTGATGTACTCTATGGCAGTTGTGAACATCTGAAGTAAAATGACTTTCAAGGAAACAGACAAGATCCCAGTTTCTAAGCAACTGATCTATGACAACTATGAGAAGTGAAACATCTCTGGTTTTACCTAGCAAGGGGCTACCTAACAGGTTTGGGGGAAATGTATCAACAGCTCCAGCTGCATTAATTCATTTATTTCAACTACAAAAATTCTAAGGAAAACAGAACCTACAAAAGAATATGGAACATTAAGGTTACTGTCCACTAAAATAAAATCCTCCTCCTCCTCCTCAAGCTGGTAACCCTGTAATTAGAGAGATCATTAAGGCAGGAAGGTAGGCTTTCTGATTTTAGTGTGGGGTCTTCCTGTAACAACTGTCACCTCCTGAAACTAGGCAGACCACACACTTTCAAGCCCAGGGCCCTAATGCTGGAACTCCAGGAACAAGAAAAACACCCTGGAGAATCTCTGAGCCCTTCAAAAGCTCCTATCCACAAAGCTCATGGCATGTGGTGATAAGTACCTACATGCCAATATAGGGCTACCCGGTGGATTTCAGCATTAGATGTGGCTACCTCGTTACTCACTCGTCATACCATTACAGAGCAATCTAAAATCCCGGATCACATGGCACCAGAGGTGAAAGGAACATCAGTGTGTCCTCTTTTTTTCATTAGAGTGCCTGAGCAAAGACATCCCTGTCGGCATTTGCCCCAACACCAGATCCCCACCCCTGCTGCAGTCAGAAGTCCTGAACACAGGATGTTATTGCCACACAAATGACAAACTCAAAGGGCCCAGTCTCAAGACCGAAAACACATTAAAATCACTGGTCCTTATTTTAGCTTAAGACATACACACAATAAGATAAATCAAAATATTAAAATGATGTAATGCATTGCCCATCTACTAAATCTCTGAAGGATACTTTTCCTCTTACAAGATTAAATTTAATATGAAACATTAAAATGACTGTTTACCTTTCCACATAAGTAAATGATACTGGTGTCGGGGTCATAGAAGGGCAGCAACACCCCATTGCTAGTGTCCATTTCATGAAGAGCGATTGGTTCCTGCATATTTTTCTGGGAAAAAAATACAAATATATATATTTGTATACACACACATTTTTACAAGGTGAATCATTCTTTTATCCCTAATTATGTGAGCAATTTCCTAGAGTAATGAAAAGTTGAACAATGCACATATAATATTCATACATGTAAATACCAATTCATACACATAAATACCAATTTTCCAAACCAATGAAAACTGTCAATTTGACAACCTCATCAATGTACACATCACTGTGATTCCAAGACAGACAAAGATGAGACAGACAGCCCTTCCCCTTTGATTTTTTTTTTCTTTTTTAAAAAAATTTATTTATTTAAAGTAGGCTCCACGCCCAATGCAGGGTTTGAACTCATGACCCTGAGATCAAGAGTCACACACTCTACTGAGCCAGGCAGGCACCCTATTTCCTTTTTCAAAAGAAATGTTTCTTATTGTAAATATACATTCTTTAAAGTTACAGAAAGACTATAAAAATCATCCCATATTCCATAATCCCACAGTCCAGTGGGTGGCAAAAACAATGACTGCTTTTGTCTACTTCCTTCCTTCCAACATACACACACACACACACACACACACACACACACACACACACACAGATTGAGATCATACCGTATATTCAGTTTTGTTATTTTTTTCACTTATGCTATTCTCGACATTTTCCTAAGCATGACTATTTTGATTTAAACATTTGATCATATAAAAATAAAGTTCAGAACTTGTTTCCCAAGTTCTAAACACTGGCTTCTTTGTGCATTCTTTTTAAAAAACGTAGTCAACACAGACTACTTGAGAGTATCAAGAATGCATTTTTGTAATACATTTAAGCAATAAGTCTCCAGTGAGGATAAGAACGTAACATCCAATTTAAGACCAGCAGGAGTTCAGAAAACTACACTAAGAATCCTATAATCCATTTACCCACCCAAAGACCTGCTCAGAAAAGAGAAAGCTCAAATGTAAGGCAGTGGAAAGGCTGGGAAGGGGCGTACCGGATTCCAGAGAGCCAGCTGCCGCTCACTCATGCGGCTGAAACCAGTGGTAAAGACATTCCCGTCAGCCAGAAAGATGGCTCTCATAGGTCTTGCTCCTTCATGTGCTTTCTCCTTCTCCTGGGGGACCAAGAATCATAGGCATATTATATTCAAACTGCAGTAAAGGTGGGGTGGGGTGGGAGAGTGGGGGCTCATACCTGAATCCAACCCATGCCCCCCATGCCATTCAGATTACCAGGCGTGCACGTGTGTGTGTATGTGTGTGTGTGTGTGTGTGTGTGTGTCCTCCCAAAATGAGAAAACAAAGAGACTATGTAATTTGGCCAAGGTCCCTCAGCTAGTTAGCAAGCAAGAATGCCAGGAGTTGACTCAAAAGCCTCACTCCTTCCACCATGCCCTGCTGCCAACCCAAGTCCATGCTCTGTAAAAACAAAAAACATGAAAGGACTCTGCCAGATGTCTGTTTCTCAAGAGGATAACCTGAAGTTGGATATACCCTACGGTTTCTACCAAATTCACTGGACAGAAGGAAGTCTAGTTCAGTTAACCCCTTCCTTAATCTCATTTGTTCACTGAGAGTGCACTAGTTGTGAGCCCTGAAGGTTCTAGTGGAGAAAGCCCTTTGCGCAGGGCCGGGCAAGTCCCCAGTGCTCAATAAGCACTAGTCATGACCGCCACCCAACTCTTAAGAAGTAAAACTGCCGAGAAACCAGCACATCCCAGAGAGAGGCAAATGCAGGACCAGAGACCGGGGCTGATGCAAGACACTCTGGGATCCAGCACCTGCCGTTTCAACCCCAGCTCAAGTCCCAAATGCCCATCTTCTGTCACAATGGGTGACCTGGTGAGGCCTACTCTGAGTGGCAGAAACTAAGACATGGAACTGAAGAGACAACCTGTGGCATCTCTGTGAGGTACTCTGATGATGGCTGCAGGAAGGGGCAGGGATCAATCCTCAGCACTAAGCCAGGAATGCAGTTAATAGTTTAGGTTAGCTGATCTAGACTTGTAAATTCTCAAGGACTCTAGCGAACTGATGAAAACTTCATTTCTTTGTGAAAAGTGGTCCCCAAGTGAGAGAGAAGACTCGTGTAAATGCTGGAACGCACAACTCTGAAGAGTGGCTGGGAGGCAGAAGCCTGAACAAGGCTCTTCGGATTCACGGTTCAGCGTCTGGCGTCTGCACACAACGAGGCTCCACTGACCAGGGCGAGGCCTCTACAGCCTGCCTTTTAACAAGCAAAGTTCACTAAGTGCTACAAAGATGGGGCATTTTGTCCTAAGCATACTTACAGCAACAATCTCTTGTTTCCTAGGATCGATTACTCTCACTTTCTTGTCTTTGGAAGCTGTACAGATCAGACTGCCGTTCCGGTTCCAGCTTACGTTGTAAATCATGTCTGAATGCATAGCATCCAAGTTTATAAGGGCTTCCCCCGTCCCCACATTCCAGATGATGATGGCATTATCACAGCCTGAAAGCAAGCAAAGCCACGCCCCTCAGAGATGAGAAACACCTGTTACAGCAACGCTTGAAAGCTGCAAATACAGTGAGGAGACATACGCACAGAAAGAAAGACGCTGATTGTAAGTGGCTCTATTTACTTGCTGGGAGTTAAAAACTCAAGTGACAAAGGAAAAAGACATCTGTATAAAAGAAATGTGTTAAAGGGAAAATACGGCTTGCTAAGTTTGGGTTCATATGAAACAAACAAAAAGCAATGACCAAAGAACTCTAAGAAAATAAAATCTATTTTTTTGAGAATTAACTGGGACTGGTGGACCCCATGTGATCTTAATCTTCCCTTTTCTAGTAAAACCAACATCAGAATGAACAGTTTATTTCTTCTCCAGCAGAACTAAAAATAAAGTTTAAATAGCTGTTTAGAACACTCAACAAAAATGTGGGACAGCAGGTTATTCAAATCAAAAATGCTGTAAAACATGGTCTTACATTAAAGCATGGTAAATCAAGTAAGCGGAAGGGAAATGCATGTGTGCTCAGAGCAGATCTTTATCTTTAAAAGGGGAGAAAAATAGGTCAAGACTGGGCTGATCTGAGAAGCCCAAACTGTAATCAAGTAGGCATGTGGATTCAGAAGCTGATCCCAGAAGAGGCCACAATGCTGATGGAGCCACACCCCTCTGCTCATTGACTCCAACTTCCTTCAAGCATTAGGCCCAAGGCCCCTTTATTTTATTTTATTTTTTTAAAGATTTATTTATTTTAGAGGGGGGGGAAGGGCAGAGGGGGAGAGAGAATCTCAAGCAGGCTCCCTGCTGAGTGTGGAGCCTGATGAGGAACTCAGTCCCAGGACCCTGAGATCATGACCTGAGCCAAAGGCAGACGCTCAACTGACTGAGCCACCCAGGTGCCCCACTCAAGACTACTTTAAAAAGCAGGTGCCACTTGTTGCTTCCAGGACATTAGTTCAAGGATGAAGCAAAATAAGGGATGGATACCCTGAAGATAAATTCTTGCCAATAAGCCAATTTTGCAAGCACTTCAAAAAAACTCAGCCACTGATATCCAGACACGTAGGTTGTCTATGGGATGGAAACAGGAGATTGGGAAAAAGGCCTGCACAACAGTAAAGCTGCACCTGAACCCTGGGGTGAGACCTGACCCTCCCTCTGCCTTGTGCACCACAAGCAAACAGGTAACTTTAGCCACCATGGATGGATCACGTAGCCTGAAAATACGCACAACACTGCCATCAACCATTCTCCTTGTTTGTAAAAGGCAGAATGGGGATCAGTCGGCTGATGATGCCATATGCTGGGCCTCAATGACAAGGGGCAGCAGGAAAACTTCCATGATGGAATTCCACCTCTGGAACTGTTTTCTCTCCTTATCAGACTGAGTAGAACATCAGAAGGTTCCCAGGTTTAGTCACTTGTGATTTTAACTAAAAGAGAGAATTTTATATAGCATCTTTTTTGAAAAGTAGTCCTTGGTTTCAATAGGTACCTGGTGTTAAGTTTTTTAATTTACCTTATTACATCATAAACACCCTCTATTCCTAGTTAAAAACTCAACTGCCCCCTTCCTTTTTACTGGTGAGCAGAAAGATCTTTAAAATTCTACTACTAAGTTTAGTATTCCTTTTTTTATAAATCAATTTTATTACAGTATAATTTACATACAATCCAATGCACCTATTTTAAGTATACATTTGCTAAATTTTGACAAATGTATATATTCATGTAGCCATCATCACAATCAAGATATAGAACATTTCCACCACCCCATGAGGCTCCCTTGTGACCTTTGTATTGCTTCTATAAAAGATAAAATCTCAAACTGTAGGCAGAGGACAAGATTTCTGTAGGATAACACTTAGAAACCACTCAACTGGCAAACCAAGAACACTAAATCTTGGCTTGAGGGTTCACTGCAGTGCTATTCAAAGGTGTAAAAAAAAAAACCCCAGGAAACCTCAATGTCCCGAAATAGGGGCCTGATTAAATAAATGAAGGTATCCAGACAGTGGACTATTAATGGTGGTGTTAAAAATATCACAGGAATGGGGCATCTGGGTGGCTCAGTAGGTTAAGCATCTGCCTTCAGCTCAGGTCATGATGCCAGGGTTCCGGGGTCGAGCCCCGCATCAGACTCCCTGCTCAGTGGGGAGTCTGTTTCTTCCTCTGCCCCTCACCCTGCTCTCGTGCTCTCTCACCCTCTCTCAAATAAATAAAATCTTAAAAAAAAAAAAAAAACAGGAATAACATTCAATGGCACACGGACAGGACCATAGTGCACCACTAAGCACAGAAAGCAGAAAGCAGGTCACATGTAAAGTTTCTGAACCTATCTTTGTGGGTAAAATCATTTATGTGTGTGCACAAAAGTTCTTCTGGAAAGAAACATCAATGATGATATTCCTTCTGAGTAGGTGGTAGGATTACAAATGATTTTATTTTCCCCTTTTGTTTATATATTTTTTTCTATAACATACATGTACTACTTATATAAGGAGAAAAATCAAAGTATCTTTTTCAAGGAAGGAGATTTGCCTAACAGGATCACCCCAAAGCTGGCAACAACATTCAGAGCGGGCACCCAGGGCTCCTACCAGGGATCCTCCTGCTATCTCAGGAATAACTGAAACTGTGGTCCAGGAAGGGCCCCAGCAGGAGCCATGAGTCTGTTGGGATTCTAGGTAAGAACGTATCTGTTCCTTTCTCTAGGCAACAAGTCTTGAGTCAGACTGCCAAAGTGGCCTTCACACATAGCCATGTGCCTGTGGGCACGGGGGCTGGGGAGCCACCGTATCCCGGCCCCTCACTGTCAGTTCCCGGTGAGCTGCTTCAGATGCGCCCTGCACACATGGAAACACACTGGCTACAGTGCCCTCCCCCAGTGCTGAGCTCCCACCTGCGCTAAGAAGTACATTGCGGGTAGTCGGATGCCAGGCCACGATGCCGACTCTCTTTGAGTGGCCTTCTAAAATCACCACCGGTTCGGTCAGGGAGAGGGTAAGTCCATTTTCTGGGATCTGCCACACCTGTTGGGAAAGGAAGCAAGAGGGACCATATGAGGGGTGACCTTTCATTGTCACATTTCCTGTGACCATCCAGTTTGCTGACTTGCTCTGTATAAACAGAACACACACTGGCTTTTGGATGAAAGGCAGAATATTGTATGACTCTAAGCAGGTTTTTTAAAAATGGAGTAGGCTATTAAAGATCAGAACATCCATCAGGACTATAAAATGTTGCCTCTCCACTTTTACTTAATAGTTGAGATTTTATTTTAAAATTCCCTGTTAAGTTCAAAATCTCCAGTTAGAAGCGTGCCAAAAAAAAAAAAAAAAAAAAAAATCAAAGAATAGGAAACACCTGAAACACCCGTGAGACGCAGCACTGGGGTGACAGGCCCCAGCTGAGCCCAGGGTTCTGGAGGGGAGAGCAAACGCCACACACCAGGGCTCCTGGGGGATGGTGCCATTTTTAAAACATCATGTTTTCTGTGATTTTACATTTGGAAAATAAAAATATACATAATAGTTCTGTAACATCTAGCATAGAAAAATCTTACAAAGAAAAAAAGATAAATCAGGCCTCATCAAAATTAAAAACTTTGCCTTTCAAAGAACACAATCAAGATGGTGAAAAAGAATATATAAAGACCTCCTAACAAATCAATAATAAAAGGAAAATAACCCAATTTTAGAAGTGGGCAAGGAATTTAAGTAGAACACTTCTTCAAGAAAGATATATAGTTTTCAAAGGCACATGAAAACGTGCTCAATATTATTAGTCATTAGGGAAATGCAAATCTAAACCACAATAAAACATCAGTTCATACCCACTGGGAGGCTATAATCAAAAGACAGATAGTGAGTGCTGGTGAAGATGGGGGGCAATCAGAGCCCCCTACACCACTGGTGGGAATGTAAAATGGTGCAGCCACTTTGGAAAAGTCTGGCAGTTCTCAAATGATTTAACACAGAGTTACTATATGGCCCAGCAACATCACTCCTAAGGTAACCCAAGAGAAATGAAAATATATGTCCACACAAAAACTTGTACATGAATGTTCATAGCAGCATTATTCATAAACGCCAAAATGTGGAAACAACCCAAATGTCCAGCCACTGAGAAACAGATAAACAAAATGTGATATATGTGTACAAGGGAATATTTGTCCACAAAAAGAAATTAAGTACTGATTCATGCTAAAACATGGATGAAGCTTGAAATATTATGCTAAGTAAAAAAAGCTAATTCCAAAAGACCACATATTGCAGGATTCTGTGTATATGAAATGTCCAGAATAGAAAAATACATAGAGACAGAAAGTAGATTAGCAGTTGCTTAGTGCTGGGGACTCGGGGGCAGCGATAGCTAATGAATACATGGTTTCTTTTTGGGGTTGATGAAATGAGCTAAAATTGTCTCTGGTGGTAGTTTTACGTATCTGTGAATAAATTAAGACCATTAAACTGTACACTTTAAATGGGTGAACTGTATGTGAATTACAGCTCAATGAAGCGGTTTTAAAAAATCCTCTTGACTGGTGAATACACACAGAAGATTCATCTTATCTTAACTGGGGACATGCCTGGGTGGCAGAGGGGGACGGGGATGGGAAAAGCATTAGACGGAAGGGACAAGAGACTCTGACAGTGGAAGACCTGAGTTTTAACAGGTTAAGAGACACCCTCTAAGAAGAAAGAACCGAGTCACCACTAAGCTGAGTAGCACGAAAACCCTGTAGAAAACCAGACATTCAGTAATATTTGTTTGTGAAAACGCTAAAGTTTAAAATAATTATCTTCTTATATACGGAGATTAAAACACATTAAATGAGTTAATATATTTTAAATATACAAATATTTAAAATATATTAAACAATTCAAATGTATTAATATATTAAAATAAGTAAATTTACCACCAAAAAAGATTTTAAGGAACTAGTTCATGAAAAATTTAGAACTTGCCAGTGAAAAATCATGCTCAACAGTGGAACAAGTGAGAAACAGAATTTTCCTTTGTTGGGGATTTTTAAGGAGGAGACAAACAACTGTCTGTTTTCAACTGCTTAGTGGAAGGCAGAGATCTGGATTAGATGAGTGTTTAAGGTTCAGCTCAGTTCTGTTGTCCTGCAAAAAATTAGAAGAAAAAGTTTGCCATCCTGAAGAATGGGAAAAAGTCAAGAATTCAGTGATCATTCATTCTGCACAGGCTAACTATAACCCTGGTTATAGTATATATAACCCTATAACCGCTTACTAAATTCTGCCCAGGCTAATTATAACCCCTTACGCCAATCATGGCCAAACAAACGTGACTTCTGACGGCCCAAGCTTAGGATGTCACCTGATTTCCCCTGAACCCTCATCATTGAGCAAATTTTAAACAATGCAGTTGTGAACAAGCATAGATGGCACAAGAAAACCTACCTTGCCTCTCTTCACCAAACAGACTCTGACCCGTGCCTCTCTTCCCTGGGGGTGTGGCTATCTGCTTACCACCCCCAGCATTATTGGTTTGCTTTCATCCGGATACACACTATTTTTAGTGAAGGGTTTATGATTAGTCAAACAGCTCCAAATTGAACTTAACTATCTGAATGTAGAGCAGGTCTGGGGTTTTTTTTTTTAATAGAAGGAACGGAAAACTGATTGGATCAAAGCCTGAAGTCACTGAGAAACAATTATGAAATGGGACTTCAGTGACTCAACAGGAAATGCATTTTCCAAGCTGAATTCTGACCCGGGCTTCAAAGTGGAGAAGCAGTAACGCCACCTGCCATCTCCAGATGGCACCACGACCACGGGTTGCTGGCTTCTCTTGCAAGGACTCTAACCACAATTAAATACTGTGTTTTCTAAATCCCTGATGAGGCGTGGAGTGATGGAAGGCTTTGTTTACAGTCAGCATTTCCAATCTTAAATATGAGGGTGAAGCAGAGCCCATAACGGGACTTCACCTTTTCCTGTCTCTAGCTTCTCCCTCCATCCATGTTTTCCTTGGATTGCAAGGAAATTTTAATGATGGAGCAAAATTTATTACATAATTTTTTAAATGAGGATACTCTCTTCCTTTTTTATCTCACCTTAGCAGAGTCAATGGTTCCTAACCCATTTTACCACCTTGGTCACTCCTTCACACAACACATCTCTCGAGTAGCCTCTACTTAAGGCAGGCCCATTACCAGGCAAGAGGGGAAAGGGTGACTACACACAGAGTCTGCTGTCAAGCGGTTTACAGTCTAACAGAAAGCAGAGACTTCTAAGAGACCAAAAATCGAAGACAAGTGGTATGATGTAGAGGCTTGGGGCATGGGCTCCAGAGCCAAACAGACCCCGCAGGGTTCAAATCCTGCCTGGGACACTTACAGCGATGGTCCTGGGCAAACAACTCGACATCACTGGGCACAGAGGAAACATGAGTACTTATACTTTCTAGGGCTGCTGTGGGGATTTCTAAGCCCTTTATGTACATGATTACATTTAATCATGTACATAAGTCCTAGAACAGTGCCTGGCATTCAGTCAGTGCCCCGTCAGATGCAGAGACAGAACAGTACAGTGGTTAGGAACATGGGCTCCAGAACTAGAACAGACTGCCCAATTCCTGATTCTGCCCCATATCAGCTGCATAACCTTGGAGACAGTGACCTAAACTTTCTGAGCCTTAAGATTTCCTCATCTATAAAACGGGAAGAGTAATGAATCTGTTTTCACTACAGGTTGTTTTGAGAAGCAATGTGGTAATAAGAGTCTAAAGTATTTAGAATAACGCCTGTCATAAGGCAGGCTCTTCCCAAGTGTGAGCCCTTGCTGCTGCCTGTGTAATGTGCCCGGAACCCACACAGCACGTGCAAGCAAAGCTACGCTGCTATACGGCAAGGGCTACACGAAAATGCAAGTGTCATGAAGTTACCGTCTTTTTTTTTTTTTTTAAGATTTTATTTATTTGACAGAGAGAGACACAGCGAGAGAGGGAACACAAGCAGGGGGAGTGGGAGAGGGAGAAGCAGGCTTCCCGCCAAGCCGGGAGCCCGATGTGGGGCTCGATCCCAGGACCCTGGGACCATGACCTGAGCTGAAGGCAGACATTTAACGACTGAGCCACCCAGGCGCCCCATGAAGTCACCTTCTTGCTATCCAGTCTGGTGCATCCAGGAAGACTCTGGGCAGATGACCTCTAACAATGAACAGGAGTTAGGTGACAGGAAGAAGAGGAAAGAAGGAAGGAGTAACACAGACCCGAGGATTTACAGTGGGAGGTGCCAGTGACTGGAAAAGTCTGTGAAACTAAATGAAAAGATGATGGAACTCTTGCCTTTGCTGGTAAATAAAGGTGGTGGTGTTCTGCGCTGTGGACTGTGGGAAAGAGCTGGAAGACCTGTCAACTTTTCCATATAAAGCATGCACGCCGCTTGGCTGGTGCCCACTGGCCCTACTCACAGGCCTGTTGTTATGTGGCTCTCTGCCCTTTGTAGGGTTGTCTGAGGCTTCCAGGCAATGGCCTTCCTGTTTGGACTGAAGAGGTCTTGCCTCCTGAAGCGCAGGGACAACAAAGCAGAACCCCCAGTTGGTACAGGTTTAGTCTTCTTGTGCATAATCTGGGACACAGCCTGGTGCGGCAGAAAGGATGCTGGCCTGGATGCCAGAAGACCCGGGCTCCTGACAGAGCTAGGACACTAACTGGCTGTGTTCACATTAAGAAGGGACTTCACTTCTGGGAGCTTCAGTTTCCTTGTTTGATATGGGGCCAGCATCCGCTCTACATACAGGCGTTAAAGGACACATCAGAAGAGCTGAAACATTCTGCATACCTGAAGCACGCCCCTGATGTGAGATACTGCAAACAGGGTGACCTTTGGACAAACCAGTTATTGCCTAGGCTGGTGTTCTAAGCTGTAAAATGGGACACACTCTTGGCCTTACTGTGCTGTTATAATGATTAAATGTAATCATGTACATAAAGGGCTTAGAAAACACAGCTTGGCCAAAAAAAAATGCTTACTATGTTCACGATTATTCTTCTTGCTGTTTACTATGACCCTGCATGTATTTTTAGGTGTGAACACCAGGATTTCTTTGAGTCTTGTCTTCAAATTAATTCAGCACTGTACCCAACTATTTAATTCACATGCAAGATAGGATGTGTGAAAGCGCTAGTACATGCCTAGACCAATCAGCACAAATGAGAACAGCTCTGATTTCTATGCAGGTCTATTAGCTTTTCTCTGTTCCATGTTCAGCTGCTAAAGCCACTACTCTAAACCAAACAGCTTTTTTTGAAAAAAAGTCAGTGAGTAGAGAGGAAAACAGGCATCAACCATCCTCTGTTGTGCCCAGACTGAGCATCTCAGCACGGCAAGGATAACAAGCTATCTCTCTCCTCCACTTGATTTTTTGCTTTATGTTTTTTAAATAATACTGTGTATTCCTGAAATTTTCTATTTGGACTAGACATTGCTATGGCAATGTTTTGTTTAAATCAAAACAAAAAAAAAAAACACGTAATCAGTCCCAAGGGCTTCCAGATGAAAAAGCGAATCAATCAGTAAAAACCCATCATGGTTCTGGAAAAAAAATAACTTGAAGCACATGTTCAGGAACTAATGTATCATTGGAATCCTTTTCAACATGTGAAATTCTGAAAATGGAAAAAGGACAGCTCGAGAGAACAGCTCCAATAAGAAAAAAGTGATGAACAGGGCGCCTGGCTGGTTCAGTCAGTAGAGCATGCGACTCTTGATCTCAGGGTTGGAGTTCCAGCCCCACACTGGGTGTAGAGATTACTTAAAAATAAAATCTTAAAAAAAAAAAAAGAAAGAAAAATAAGTGATGAAAATTAAGAAACTTGGGTTTCTCTTGAAGAGCAATTTTGAAGTGCAATTCATTGATGGTTTTGTTTCTCAAACACAGTGCAAATTTAAAGCACACACAAAGCGTTTCCAGACACTGCTTCCCAACTTCAATCACCCCTCTTGAACTTGCTACTGGTCTAGACACTAGAGTTACAGCCATAAAAAGGGCTATTCCCCCCCAAAGGCCCTATTTCTTAAATGCTAAGGAGACCAATTCCAAAGGGAAAATGAAGAAAAGAGATGATCTGAAGAGACAGGCAGAGGCTTATAGACTCTGTAGCAGCTGCAAAACAGCAGAATCCCCTACAGAAACTGCCTAAATGAACCAGGCCGTGGAAAACAACATTAGTTTTGGGAAAATCAAGAACTGAGAGCTCATTTCTGATGTGCCCAGGTTATAATAACCACTGGCAAACGGCCCGGATGTAATCTGCACAAAATGGAAATAACATGAAGACCTGCAGAATGACTGAGGAATTCACTCTTATCACCAACTACAACATCACTTCCATTTTTATTTCAAGGCAAAAACTGTATTAGGAAAATCTGTCACAGAAGCAACGATGTGCAAAATAGGGAGTTTACTTCTGTTGACTTCTAGTGTAAGACCGATCTGGGAGAAGGGAAAAATGTCCATTTGAACTTCATTTGGGACCGCTCAGAACATATAGCCAGAGACGAGTAAGATAAATACTCTGTTTCCAAGATCTTTCCCTCTCCCAGATTCTGGAAGAAGCAATGACTGCAACCCACTGCTTGAACCGGCCATTTCTTACATTTGTGTTTGTTTACTCCCTGCAGATAAGGAACAAACAACAGTGAGTCAACATCATTCACTAAACTTAACTTGGCTGCTCTTTGTATTATTTAAAACAGTAATATTTTCTTGGGGCTAAACTTTTCCCAAGTCAAATACTTAGTAGCCACAACCTTTAAAACTCTCTACGAGAAGATATTGTTGGAGAAAAGAACTCACAGTATGAAAAGTCTGGAAAACCTAGAAGCAGAGTATAATTTCTGGGAGGAGGATTTATAGAATTGATTTCTGCCAGTATAAGACACTGCTTCAAAAAGTAATACATTAAAGGTAAGCTACACCAATATAATTTACTTTCAGACTGCTTAAAAAAGTCATCTGTATGAATGATAAGGAAGATGTGATATACACACACACACACACACACTGGAATATAATGCAGTCTCCAAAAAATGAAATCTTGCCATTTGCAACGACGTGGATGGAACTGGAGGGTATTATGCTAAGCGAAATAAGTCAATCAGAGAAAGAATTATCATATGATCTCGCTGATATGTGGAATGTGAGAAAAAGGCAGAGGATCACAGGGGAAAAGAGGAAAAAATGAAACAAGACAAAACCAGAGAGGGAGACAAACCATAAGAGACTCTTAATCTTAGGAAACAAACTGAGGGTTGCTGGAGGGGAGGGGGGTGGAAGGGATGGGGTGGCTGGGTGATGGACACTGGGGAGGGTATGTGCTATGGTGAGCGCTGTGAATTGTGTAAGACTGATGAATCACAGACCTGTATCCCTGAAACAAATAACACATTATATGTTAATAAAAAAAATTAATTTACTTAGAAAATCTTAGTCTACTGTATAGTGCTGTCTGCTGTTCTTATAACAAGAAATACAGCTAATTTTTTTCCCACAAATTAAAAAAAATAAAAAGTCATCTGTAAAAGATGAAGGAATGTACCATTAGCCTGAACCTACAATCAAAAGGACATCCTGTCACTGAATCAATGCTTGCAAAATTAAATCAATGCTTAAATGCTTAGGACTTAATGGAATTAGAACTATAAATACAACAAGTTTTAAAAATAAATTTAGGGGGGGGCGCCTGGGTGGCTCAGTCATTAAGCGTCTGCCTTCGGCTCAGGTCATGATCTCAGGGTCCTGGGATTGAGCCCCACATCGGGCTCCCTGCTCAGCGGGGAAGCCTGCTTCTCCCTCTTCCATTTCCCTGCTTGTGTTCCCACTCTTGCTGTGTCTCTCTCTGTCAAATAAATAAATAATAAAAATAAAAAATAAAAATAAATTCAGGGGCACCTGGGTTGTTGTTGAGTGTCCGACTTGATTTCGGCTCAGGGTTGTGTGATGGAGCCCTTGCGACAGGCTCTGAGCTAGGCATGGAGCCTACTTAAGATCCTGTTCCTCTGCCCCTCCTCGCTACACACCCCCCACCCCGCCCCCGCCCCACAGCATGCATGTGCTCTTTCTAAAAAAAAAAAAAAAACACTTTAATTCTTTTACAGTTCATTTGACAAAGTGGTTCTATTGTATTTTTTTAACTATTTGCTAAAGATATTCTTACTGCTATGAAATCACTATAGGTACACTGTAAAAAATACTAACTCGTTTTATATTTATAGCTTCCTTCCTGTTGTTATTGTTATTATTATTATTATTTTACCCGTAAGGCAACTGAGTTTGAGGGCATGTAAGCGGCCTACACACGCTCTAAATCCCCATCTTGGGCTTTTCTCGGGATTCTTCTCCTACTAGAATGAGGCCTTGTTACACTACCTACTATTTGTAGCTCCTGGGTTACTACCAATAGCCTAGGCTTGGGAAACTACTGAAAGCATTTTGCTTCAAAAACAAAATGGTATTGGGGCACCTGGCTGGATCCATCAATAAAGTGGGTGGCCCCTGATCTCAGGGTCATGAATCGAGCCCCACAGTGGGCGTGGAGATTACTTAAAAAATCATCATCATCATAGTAATAATAACGTAAAAATTTAAAAAAATGGTGTTGTGTTTGAAACGGATAGGTCTATCATACAGTGTACTTTTACCTTCAGGAGAGCAAAGAGGAAAATGAGGTATTGAGAAGGTAGGGTAGGAAAAATCAACTATTTCTTTAAAATTTCATTTCAACTGCTAAGCTATAAAAGCTTCTTGTAATTGCTCCAGTAACAATAACAAATGATTTGGAGGATATTAAACAATTAAAATATCAGTGCCATACTTAAGGGCTTAAAAAAAAACAAACTAGGAAGAGGATTTATCTCAAAGCATTATTTAACTTACAAAATGTTCACTCTAGCAATACCAATAAAAGGGAATAGAAGATTCTGGAAGGATGGTGGTGTCAGTGGCAAGCACAGTTTTGGGATCTTCTTAAGTCTCTCTGTAAAAACACAGAGCAAACAGATAACAAAACAAAAACCCAGAACTAGGTGATAACCCCCAAATGCAAGTGGGAGGAGGAAAACCACCAATAGCCATATGACCTATGTATTATGGGTCTCTTGTGTGGAAAAATCATGGGGCAGCAATGGGGTGCTTCACAAACCTGAGAGTAACAGTGGAAGCAGTGAAGAGAGTTACAGTCATAAAAAGGGCTATTCCTCACAAAGGCCCTATTTTTTAAATGCTAAGGAAGCCAAGCATGAGAGAAGCGAGAAAGAAGCAGTGGAAACTGGGAAGGGTTTTGCCCCCTCCAACAGCAGGCGGGGACAGGGACCAGAAATACAAAGGTCTGAAGGGGCTGGAGCAGTCTAGACCTCAGTCTAGACCCCATACTCTAGAAGTGAACCAGGAAGGGCTCCTTTCTGAGACAGGACCCACAATAAAGAGAAATTCCAAGGACTGGAATAGAATCTGAGAAGGACAGAAATAGAGGGACAAAGGAATGAGAAAGGCCAAATAAAAGCAGGCCAGGAAATCTCAGAAAGCAAGCCACCACGTTTCTGAACACTACCTGAAAAGGAAAGAAGGGGGAGCTCTGTGAAGTTAGGTTGGCTATATGAACTGAGCCACCTTTGGAACAACGCATATAAAAATAAGAAAAAAGGGCGCCTGGGTGGCTCAGTTGGTTAAGCAACTGCCTTCGGCTCAGGTCATGATCCTGGAGTCCCGGGATCGAGTCCCGCATCGGGCTCCCTGCTCGGCAGGGAGTCTGCTTCTCCCTCTCCCACTCCCCCCTCTTGTGCTCTCTCTCTCTCTCAAATAAAAAAAAAAAGAAAAAAAAAGAAAAAAAAGCCAAGGCCCCCCAAATTACTATAAGAAACAAAGAGAACAGGCACAGAATAGTGTCCTATAGACAACAAAAGAATGCTAAGAAGGTGTGCTCAACTAGAAAAACAATCACTATTTCAAAACAAAATAAAATCAGAACTTGAAAAACTCAAAAGGTAGCAAAAATTTTTTGAAATTAGAAACAAAAGAAAAATCACTTTAGAAGTGAAGACTAACCAAAAAAGAACACATTATCAAAAACATAATAATGCCCCCAAAGAAATAAAAGGTAAAAGGCAGAAAAAAGATTAAAGTTCTAAAGCTAATGTAACAAACACTATGTGTCAACTATACTTCAATTAATTTTTTTTAGGGGAGCCTGGGTGGCTCAGTCGGTTTTGAGCGTCTGCCTCCAGCTCAGGTCATGGTCTCAGGGTCCTGGGATCGAGCCCCACATTGGCCTCCCTGCTCAGCAGGGTGTCTGCTTCTCTCTGTCACTCTCCTTCTCTGCTCTCTCTCTCAAATAAATAAAAAGTAAAATCTTTAAAAAAATTTTTAATTAAAAAATAAAATAAAATAAATGAACAACAACAAAAAAAAGTTGGGAGAGAAACTGACCAATATTGAAGACAGGTAAAGAAGACAAAGCATATGGATTAACAGGAGGAGTCCCTGAAGAAGAAAACCAAAGCAAAAAAATAGAACAAATACTAAGGAATATAACTGAGAAAACATTCCTGGGAGGGAGAAAAAAGTCCTGAAACCCTATACTGAAAGAACATACCACCAGCCTAGGAATTCCAAGTCAGAATAACCAACAATATTCTAGCAAGATTACTGTATTCTAAGAAAAAAAAAAATCTTATGAACATCTAGGCGAAAAGAACATATGGTTTATAAAGGAGAGAGAACTAAATTATCTGGATTTTTTTTTTTTTTTGACAGCAACACTTTATGCCAAAAGAAAATGGAATAATATATTTAGATACCTGAGGAAAAACTGTGAGCCAAGGATTTTATATTCAGAAAAACTCACCTTCAAACCTATAAAGGTCACAGACGAGCTACTATCTATATAGAAGGACTTAAAAAGTACTGTTCCCCTGAGCCTTTTCTATTTGATTCCATTCTTTGCAATCTTTCCTCAATGCGGGGCCTGTCCCAGAAGGAAGCACTCTCTGGTTGGGTTCTAGCATACTGGGGTCTAGAATCTACTAGGGAAGGAGCTTTAGAGGATCCAAATGACTAGATAGGGGTGGATATAAGGACCTACGGAGAGCACTAAATATAGTGACTTACGGAACTAAGAAGGAGAGGCTGTTAAATGTAATGGCTATGTCATCTTGGAATTACAGAGTATATCATTTTTAAAGAGGGAGAACAGAGATACCATAGATTAAAAAGTTGTGGCTTTTTAAAACTATTTTTTAGTAATCATCAACCAGTACTCATAACAGTATTTTTGCTCTGAGTCTGTCGTATCTATAATATGATAAAGCATGTGAGATCAGGGCTCTCTAATTCACCCTCTGAGTCCTTGAGAACCCGGATTCTCAGTGTGGAAGAAGACAGATAAAGTTGCAAATTCAAGAGCTTAGGTTAAAACTAGATAGTCCAGAATTTGAACAAGGAATATTAAGATGAAGTCACAAGGTATTTTATTCTTAAATATATATGTATATTCTAGCCCCATTTACTGCAAAGTCTTAAAAAAAAAAGAAAAAAAGATCATCAAAGGGGTGCCTGGGTGGCTCAGTCGATTAAGGGTCTGCCTTCAGCTCAGGTCATGATTCCAGAGTCCTGGGATCAAGTCCCACATCGGGGTCCCTGCTCAGCGGAGAGCCTGCTTCTCCCTCTCCCTCTGCCCCTCCCCCTACTCATGCTTTCTCTCACTCTCTCTCTCAAATAAATAAAATCTTTAAAAACAAATGATCATCACCATGGTAACAATGAGCATTCCTAGCATCCAAACTGATCTAGAAATTCCATTTTCCATTAAAAGAAGCCAGAGCTTCTGGGAGAAATGGCTGATATGAAGTGTGGGTGAAGAGATGTCCAAGATGAGCCTGGAACACCTTAACATACCAAATAGCAGGGAAGCTACCAAAAACGAGGGTTTGTCAAAAGAACTCAGGAAACTCAAAGAAGTTCACATTAACAAAGACTGGATGACCTAAGCTTTGAGATAAGAATTGTAATGAACCAAAACCCATGAAATATGTTCAAATCCATGAGCTCAAAATGAAATGAAAATGGGGGTGGAGGGGTGTGGGTGGGGAGAACCAGTTAACTGGTCATCTTCTGAGAAAGACAGAACCAATTCATTATCTTGAAAACTGGGTAAATAAAAGTTAAGAATCAATCATCTATCCTACTTTCCTATATGAACAGTACTACTGGGCAACCAAATAGTAGATAAGAGAGGGCATCACCTTACAATTTTTACCAGCTAAAAACTGAAAACAAAATAACAGAATTTCACATTACCATTTTGTGACCCCTAAGGATTTGTGGGATCTGAGCGGTGAGCATCGATAGCTGCACAAATCAAAAAAGAACAAAGACCAGACATCTCGGTATCACGGGCCTCTTGATGGAAGAACGTAACACTAGCTATAGTCTTGCTGAAAGGATTGAACCTGAATCTGATCACACTTCAGGATCCAGCTGCCAGTTTGCAGGGAGTTCAGAGGACAGAGGAGCATGTTGAACTGCACCATTAGCGTGCAATCACCAAAAACTAGATGCAGGTCAGAGGTCAGGCTTCTTCCTCAGATTCATTGTTAAGGACAAGAAAACAATGGAGGAGGAACCTACAGATTACAAAAGACTTACAAGACATATTAAGTTCTTTAAGCTAGCAAGACTAAGCTATAGTGTCTAGAAATGCATGCTGGGGTGATTAAAACCATGAAAAACAGCAAGGAAGGAAGTATTCGAAGAGTGGGAGTAGTGGTTACTTTAGGAGGGAGGGAGGGGTTATGACAGGGATGCAGCACATGGAAGAGTCTGGGAAGGCTGGCTAAGTTCTATTTCCTGACCTGGGTGGTGGCGAGAGGGTATTCCCTTCACTGAACTTCCTTCCCTGTTTAGCATGTTTTGTAATTAAAAAAAGGGTGTTTTTAGATGACTCAAACCTACTTCTTCAGGAAAAGTTAAGTCTCAGTTTAAGATTTTGGCATCAGTGGACTAAATAATGTTCCTTTCCCTTAGTAAAATGTGTCTGCCGCCATGAAAATGATCAATTTAGCCAGGCACACTAAGCGGAACAATTCCTTTTAACAAAGCAGCATATTTCATTATAATCTGACTTGGCTGCCAAAATTATGAGATCACAGGAGGAGTTATCCTCAGCCAAAAGTCCATGAGGAAAAATGGGTAAATGTTTAACTGACACAGTCAGGAATTAATTTGTGTTTATGTAAAATAATTTTAATTAATAAAACTTTCCAATGTCTCTAAGTCTGGCTCAGTCCACAGAAAATAAGGAGGGTAGTGTGGGTCTCCCAGCTCTGCACCTGACATGCACAAGACCGCCTGCAACTGACCGAGGGAGCACCTTCACTTCTTTCTGCTCTCAGTGCACTACTCCCCATCGGTACTTACGGTAGTCTTTCAACATATTTGGGGCCAGGATTAAGAATTGATCCAAACTAATAATTACATTTTAAGGCTAAGAAGAACATAATCAAGAATAAGAAGTATTTAATATACATTAAAAAGTATCCCAAAGCCTGGTTTCACACCTAATCTACTTTTGGAATCTAAATGAGGGAATGTAAAGAACTTAAATATCTTTCATGTTGTTTGTGTAGGTGCATAAAAAAGACTTTCTTAAGAGGGTCCGACTAGACAGAACATACCTTCTGACCTTGGCTTGGAAATAAGCACTTTACTTATCGCAAAACTTTACTATTTCCCAATATCTGTTACATATCCCATTTTTTATGTATAACCTTTGGCATTTTCTATGTATAACCTTCCACTATAATACGCCATTCATGCTAGCAGTTTTTTCTCTCCTTTTGAGGGAGGGAGAGGACTTGTGGATCAATGGCATTCACAGAATGCCACAGAGCAGATGTGACAACTGTCAATAAGCACGCACACATGCACACCCGTACAAAAGAAGAAGAAAGACAATACAGTACAAGGTCTCTGATATAAAGGCTTACAAGAGGCTTATCTATAGATACACTTTCATGTCACTCAATCAGTGTATAATCCAATGGACAACTGAAACTGCTCTGACTTTCTGCTTTTCAAGCCCCTACACACACACTCTTTTTGGGAGCAGTAGGTGGGTCTCACTGGCCTGTGTGCATGCCACACCCTGGGAGCTTACCATAACCGTGCAGTCCTCTGAGCCACTGGCAATGACTTGATCGTTATGTGGGCACCAGTCTATGTCAAGCACCGGTCCTGTGTGGCCACATACTGTAGGGTAGGATTTGTCGATTCGACCAGTCTGAAAGAAGAGAGAAACAAATCTCCTATAAGTAACACCAACACCACAGAGTTTGTGTGTTTTCTCAAACCCATTTTTCTTTTGTTACCTCCACCCCAAACTCTCCAGTGTCCACATATGATGACATTCACATCGGTCAGTGTCAACTAGTAGGAACTGTCAACTTGCATTTCTAGAAATAGCTACTGCCAAGGACACTCCGCCAAATTGTAAGGATCCAGATTTCTAGAACCACAAAGGTATTATTTAATCAACTGCATTAATAGACACAGCAAACGAAAATACAAAATCTTTTTTTTTTTTTTTTTTTTTAAGATTTTGTTTATTTATTTATTTGACAGAGAGAAACAGCATGAGAGGGGATAGGGTCAGAAGGAGAAGCAGGCTCCCTGCTGAGCCGGGAGCCCGATGTGGGACTCGATCCCAGGACTCCGGGATCATGACCTGAGCCGAAGGCAGTCACTTAACCAACTGAGCCACCCAGGCGCCCCGAAAATACAAAATCTTTTCACTAAAATACAATTTGTAAATTATAAGTGTTTTTACTATTAAAAAAAAAACCTTGGTATTATTTTAAATGTTAAATATAACTTTTAATATAATTAACTAATACCCTTGAATATAACAAATTACCAGTTCTGGAAATGAATGGCATTGTGAGCACACTAAGTTAGGATATTAAAAAGAAATGCTTTAGCTATTGCTCACAGGCTAAAGGACATACTTTATTTTAATGTCTTAGTCTCTTCACTATCTTCAATCAACAGAAGAGCCAGCCAGATCATCTAATTAACACCAGCTTGGATCTCACCCATTATCTGGTCCACATCTCATTAAGAACACAATTTTCAATATTGGTTAAGTAGCCACCATAATATGCTCATGTTATACATTTGAATCTAACCAGTCAATCTGGCTTATCAAGCCAATTTTGTTAACCAAGACCAATGCTATTGTTAACAACAAGTATATAAAAGCTATTTCCTTTTTTAAACAGATTAACGCCAGTCCATGCTGAGGTCCTATATGCTCTAAAAGCAGGCATACAAAAAGGAATCACTGCCAAGCAAAACTGAACCTATTTTTTGTTGTTGTTTTTCTCCTGTTATGGCAAGTCATCACAACACTGAGGCAAGGCTTCTCGGAAATTTCTCAAGATCAAGAAATTCTATGATTTCTCCACTTTGACTCAACCGTGGAAATCTCCAGAGAAGCAGTATGCTACATGCAAAGACCACAGTATCCAGTCAGACAGATTGGGTTCAAATCCAGGCTCTATTGTTTCAACAGCAGACGACCTTAGGCAGGTCATATAATCTCTCTGAGCTTCATCTCATCACCTGTGAAATGAGTAACAAGAATACTTATCTCCCAGGATTACTGTTAGGATTAGATGAAATAAAGTTTTTTGGCAAACCTAACTTAGTATTACAATTATCTGTGTAAGGTATGTAAAAATTTTAATTTCAGTTGTACCTCAGAGATATTGCAGGTTCTGGTCCATATCACTGCAATTAAAGCGAGTCAAATGAAGTTTTTGATTTCCCAGGGCACATAAAAGTTATATTTACACCATACTGTAACCTATGAAGCGTGCGATAGCATTAGGTCTAAAAAAAAAATACAATGTATAGACCTTAATTAAAAAGTACTTTATTGAAGTACTTTTGAAGTATTGAAGTATAAAGAACGCTAACCACTATAGACTTGCTCCACACAGGATTGCCACAGACCTTCAGTTTGTAAAAAAACAAAAAAACAAACAAAAAACACACAGTACGTGACAAGTGCAGTAAATGAGGTAAGCCTGGATAGTGCTTGGAATATAGTAAATACTAAATAAAAAACTACTGTCACTTATTATTAGTTCTCTCTCTCTCTCTCTCTATATATATATATATATATTAATTTACTCCATCATTAAGAACTACAAATATGTGTCCTTTATGAACTTTCAGGGGCCAGACACTGTGCTGAGTACCAGAGATACAAAAGTAAACAGGGCAGCTCCATCCTGGCTGAATGTGGAGTCCAATTAAACCATCAATTCCAGCGCAGCATGAGACATGCTCCACCAGGACAGGCACGCGTGGCAGGGACACAGAGGGGAGGGGGACATTCAACCAGGCCTGTGGGGGTCACAAGTTTTCTGCTGAGAAAGAAGAATTCTAAACTGAGGTGTGGAGATGGCCCTGTCCACAGACCTGAAGCCTGGGTTTTTCACATGCTCATTTCCCCTTGCAAATCGGATTCAACCCCGTTTGGATCTCCAGAACTGCATAACCAAAAAAGGAATCCTAGAAGAAAATGCCAACGAACATGTTATATAGCATGTGGGTGTTTGTTATGAGGAGAGGCCTATGGGTCATTCACAGGCAGCACAGCACAAGGGGCCGGGAACCAGACTGCCTGGGTTGGCAGCGTGGCTCCATCCTTTCCCAGGCTCTGAGGCCCTGGCCAAATGACTTCATCTTCCAACCTCGTTTCCTCATCCGTAGAACGAGAATGTTACAACTCCTTCTGTAAGAGCTGATGTGAGGATTAACTGGAGACAAAGTAAAGGACTTGGTACTACTTTCCCAGCACCTGAAGGGCTCAATAAACGTTACCCCAAACTGAACTGCTGGAATCCACTCTATCATGTCCCTGATCGTGTCTTTCCTTAAAGAAGCAACTGCTACTAAACACCTTAGCCAGGTGGTTTTCCCCGTCCCCCTCCCTGCATCCTCACCGAAACCATGTGAGTAACCCAGCCCTGAAGCTACTGCCGGCCACCCCCTGACATTCTACTGCTAAAGCAGGTGGTAATGGAACTCACAGGGGTCCGTTTTATTACGATATACAGAATACGAAATTATAACATGAACACTACATTAAATCCACCAGCTAAAAGACAGCGTGTCTCAGATTAGATTAAAACCAGCTACGAGACATGTTTAAAAAATAATACAACAACTAAATTAAAAACTAAAAAGGTCACTAAAGGAGGGGAAGGGTATAAAAATATGGACCAGCCAGCTATGCTAGAACAAGCTGACTTTAAGGTGCAATGCATTATTCAAGATTAATGTCACTACGTAATATTTATTTATTTATTTATTTATTTATTTTTTTTAAAGATTTTATTTTATTTATTTGACAGAGAGAGACACAGTGAGAGAGGGAACACAAGCAGGGGGGAGCGAGAGAGGGAGAAGCAGGCTTCCCGCCGAGCAGGGAGCCCGATGTGGGGCTCGATCCCAGGACCCTGGGATCATGACCTGAGCCGAAGGCAGACGCTTAACGACTGAGCCACCCAGGCGCCCCTCTACGTAATATTTAAACAATTCACTGGGATGCTACAGTCACTATGAACTTTAACTCATCTAACTACAGAGATTCAAACTAATTATAGCAAAAGCTGACAGAACCAGGAAGAGAAAATGACAAAGCCATAATCTTAGAAGATGTTAACAATGACTTACTCTCAAGCAAACAAAAATTAGCATGAATATAGAAGACTCTAGCAAGTAACAAGCTTGATCTAATGGACGTATCCGGCCTTGGAGCCAATATTTTAAAATAAACATTTTTTTTTTCAAGCACACATTAAACATTACCTCTTTAAAATGACCAGTTAGGATACCACAAAGCAAATCTCACAAAATACCAAGGAATCAATATCCTGTGGCCCATTTTCAGAGTATAATGCAATTCAATTAAAAATTAATAGAAAAATATATAAACCCAAAATCCCCAAGGCATCAGAAAAAAATTTTATTTAATTAATTTATTTTTTGACAGAGAGAGAGACAGCGAGAGAGGGAACACAAGCAGGAGGAGTGGGAGAGGGAGAAGCAGGCCTCCCGCCAAGCAGGGAGCCCAACACGGGGCTCAATCCCAGGACCCCAGGATCATGACCCAAGCCAAAGGCAGACACCCAACAACTAAGCCACCCAGGCGCCCCTGAAAAAATTTTAAATTTACTAAATTCTTCACACACAAAATTATAATGGCCAACAGAAAAAGGTTAAAACTGATCAATAAACACATGACATTTCACAATTCATGGGACAGAGCTAAAACAGATCTCCTTAATGGAAAATCAGTAGCCTTAAATGCATATATACAAAAAGTCTGAAAATTAAGGAGGTAAGCACGTAATGAGAAGTTAGAACATACACAGAGCACACCCAAAAATGTAAAATTATGAGAAGAAATTAACAAGAAATAAAATAAATAATAAGCCAGATTGACACAATAGGATAGATTAGGAAAAGAGAGAACAAATACCAGGAATTTGAAAAGGGGCATAACTTACAAATATGGTGTAAATTTACATGACATGAAAATACTACGAATAACATCTGAAAACATGTTGAAAACACGAGATAGGCAATCTCCTAGGGGAAAAAAAATATTATATCAAAACTTTTTCAATAAATAAAAAACCTGAACAGACCCATAACCATAAAAGAACCAGCAACAAAAGTCCACATAGTATCCACCTCCCCATCAATCATGTAACACCAAAAGCCACTAGGCCCAGATGGTTTTACTGGAGAGCTTTACAAAACACTCAAGGAAGAGATCATCTCAGACAAAACTTCCCAGAGAACAGAAAAGAGGAGCACCACTGAACTCATTACATAAGGAAATGTACCACCCTGACACAAAGGACGGTGTAAGAAAGAGAAATTGAAGCCCATATGACAAATACTGATGCAAACTCCCCTCAAAAACAACAACAACAACAACTAAACCAAACTCGGCAGGTGTTGTTCTCAAAAAACATGAGCAAGAGTGGAAAGACAAGTTGCAGACAGAGAAAATATATATGCAACATCCATACCGGACAAAGTCAACAAACAACCTAACAGAATAATGGCAAATGGTACTGAGCACAGAATTCCCAGGGAAGGAAACCTGGACAGCATATAGATGTAAGAAAAGATACTGCTCTCCCTGGTAATCAGGGAGCTACAGATTAAAATAAGGTAACATTTTATATCTATTAAAATTGGCAACAATTTAGAAGTCTAAATACAAGTGTTGCCAAGGATGTCAGGAAAGAGGAACTCAAAAACACCTATCACAGGAGATTTTCCTGCTACAGTACTTTTTGAGAGCAATCTAGAAACAGGTGGAAGTGAAGATGCCCACCCCTGAGCAATACTACATGGCACTGGGTGGTCTGTGGGAGAGAAAGGTTCCCATGTTTGACACAGAAAGGATATTAAGGGCAGCATCGTTGGGAATAGTGAAAAAAAGCAGAAGCAATTTAACTGTCCTTGGTATGGAAATAAATATCACTTATGTAAAAGTTTAACACATATAAAATAATAACCTATATATAGATAGATACACATGTAATAAAAGTACACATCCCAACTTTGAGGAAATGGATACCTCTGGTGAAGGAGAAGAGGAGCAAAGAGGAATGGAATTTTAGCTACATCTGTTATGCTTTGTTTTTCAAAAACAGGAGATAGGAAATGAACAGGGCAAAATAATAACATCTGTTTAATCTTGTGGGTAAGTACGAGTGTTCTATTATTTTTCCTATTTTTAAAAAAATAATTAAAATATAATAAAGTTGAGAAACACACCAATGTATTGTTATTCCCCACCACCACCACCACCAATGTACTGTTATTAACTTTACATTAAGAGATCTTTACTCCCAAGGAAAAAATGTTTTTCTATCTGAACTGTTTTATCTCAGAGTCTTTGCATCCTTACGCTCTCCCCAGCAAACCACGTCTGGCATCTTTGATGGCAAAGTATAGTCACTAAACTCTGAATTTCCAAGGACACAAAATAATTTTTTCCAATCTGGGTTAAGAAGAGCTTTTGCTCAGATATACAAAAATTTGGGGCGCCTGGGTGGCTCAGTCGTTAAACGTCTGCCTTCGGCTCAGGTCATGGTCCCAGGGTCCTGGGATCGAGCCCAGCATTGGGCTCCCTGCTCGGCAGGAAGCCTGCTGCTCCCTCTCCCACTCCCCCGCTTGTGTTCCTGCTCTTGCTAACTCTCTCTCTGTGTCAAATAAATAAATAAAATCTTAAAAAAAAAAAAAAAAAGATATACAAAAATTTTGAGGGCAATTTGGAAGTACTAATACAAGTTGTTCTTAATTCTACTGAGAAGTTTACTAAATAACTTCCTTTTTAAGGTATTATACATATTGGCATAAAGATATTGGCCAGTATTGTTCAGTCAAGTCAGACATTTAAGAATAGGAGTAAGCCTAGCTGCCGTTCTCAGCTTCGTGCTGACAAGTGCATAGCATCAAAGCACTAAAGAGCCTAATGCTTTCATAGGAACTTGAATGTCATTTAAAGAGCAACTGCCACCAATTGCCCATTTTCCTATCAAAAACAAGTAATAGTAAAAACAGCTAACACTTGGGGTGCCTGGGTGGCACAGTTGGGTAAGCGTCCGACTTTTCGTTTCGGCTCAGGTCATGATCTCAGTGTCGTGAGATCAAGCCCTGAGTCAGGCTCCGTGCTCAGTGTGGAGTCTGCTTGTCCCTCTCCCTCGGCTCCAACCTCCCCACTCCCTGCTGCATACATGCTCTCTCTCTAAAATAAATAAGCAAATAAATTAATTTTTTTTAAAAAGTAGCTAACACTTTCAAAAATTGTATTTCATGCTAGGAACTGTATGAAGACCTTTTAGATCTTCATTGTCACAAAGCTGCTTTATGACATAGCAACTTTATTATCCCCATCTTCTAAATAAAGAAATGGAGTGAAAAAGCAGAGATGTAAAACATCACGGACCATCCAGCCATACCAGATTTCCATAGGGAAAGAAAATTCCCACTAGGCCACGGGTTGTGAAAAAGGCATGAAAGTAATGTTAAAATTATTGGCAGCTGGTCATCAGAAACAGAGTTAATAAAAAATGTATCCTGCCAACAGCTGTTTCCTCTGGTTGTAACATCATCACAAATCCTTACAACAAATAAAACAGGGAAAGTAGCATCATGTTGCAGCAGAACAAAAAGGGAATCGACTAAATGTCTGATAGTGATAGAGGAACAAAAAGGGAAGAAGTGCGAGAAGAACTGGCATTTTAAATGCACACTGACTGTTTTACATACAGGATGCTCACCACACACAATCCAGGGTCAGCTATCTCGATTTCAAGGGCTTATACCCCTGAATATCTTCTTACCCATAACAAAATCAATCAAAAGAGAAGCATAACATATTTTACCCAATGAGTATACGTTATTAAAAGGGCAGAGCTGGGCAATTATAAACTGCTGAGCGTGCGAGTACATGGAAACTGGAGGAAACCATACAATACTGGCCTTATATGGTAAAGATGTGGACGCATCGTTTCTGAGAAACATTTTGCACGAGGATCTAATGAAAATGCATTTCTCGTTCATACCCATGACACATCCTCATTCATCATGCAGTGACTAGGCCGAGGAATCCGTGTCTAATTGCTGGCTTGTGAAGGACCACTCAGAAGAGACCTCCACTGCGAGTCACGGTGACGCCACAGCTCACCTGCCCCTCTAAGCAGCAAGTGTAAGTGAATGCTGAGGCTGGAAAAAAGAGTTACAAGAATTTAATGCCAGCCTTTTTTTTTTTTTTTTAAACTAAATGGTGACTTATTTTAAGTACTACCAATCAGTTTTCCAAGGCTTACACATAGAGTAATTTCATTTACTAACTAATCAGGTCACTGTCTCATTAAGGATGTGTCACACCTCAGCTTCATCATCTAGAATATCACTCCTTTTCTAGCATGGAACTGAAAGTTTAGCTGAGAACAGTCTGCCACCAGTTAGACTCCCTGCTTTAAATAATGTTTAAAGACTTGTCAATTACTCACTAGTCCCTGCCCCTTGTCACAAGAAAGCTCTTATTGTACCTCTCTAGCTAAAACTCCAAGTGCTGGGGATGGCCAGCAAGTCAACTCAAGTAGCAAAATGACCAAGGTTACCAACAGCACCAGCCCCGTGCCTCATTCATGAACTTGTGGCATATCAGTGAAATAGGTCAGGGCACCGGCTTAGGGACTGTCATTATCTAAAAGATCCAGCGGTCTGCCCAGGGCCCAGCACCATGAGGCCCAGGGAAAATTCAGCCTCCAAAGCGTGTGCACGGCTGGCACAGGGGAGGGGGCGACAGCAGTTCCCATGTGGCTGGCCCGAGTGGAGGCTGACGGCTTTGCCATGTTCCAGCCAGCAACCCTCATGGTGGCAGAAAACCACCTAGACACTAGCACTATCATTTACTTTGGGTTTGGGGAAAGTTCTCAAAAATTTCAAAGCAGCCACAAAACTCAACAGAGCTCCTGGAAACTGATGCTTCAACTAAAACCAGAGTTAGGCAACGCTTTCCTCCAAGAGGCATTTTTGGGGAGGGGAAAGTAATCAAAATTTAAGCACTGGTAAATACATTATCTCACTGTTCTAAGAAGGAATGTTTGTGATTTTAAGTAACCTTGCAAACACATTCCTCCTGAGGCATACAAAATTCAGTGTAACTCTTACGGTATTTCTAGTTGCTAAAGACATTTCCCATCAATTTCGATAGGAAACCGTAACTTCTCCCACTTACATCTCACAGTGTATCTTATTTCTCACACCTCACGTCAAAAAGGAATCCATACTTAGGACGTGCGCTCATCCTACACGCCAAAGGCTGTACCGCGCAATCAAAAAACTCTACATACGCATGAACAAAAGTGTACAGAAGTCTTCTCACAGATCTGTTTCTATAAAGGAGCTCCACTCTGCAATGTGTTTTTAAAGGAGCTGATGGTATATCACAGAGGAACCTGCACACATTTTCACCCTCCCAAACTCTCAAAATTCAACACTGGGAAGCTTGCCCATATGACCTCTGCATTATATAAAAGATCATTCAGAATGACTGTTTCTTAATGTAACCGCAACCCCTAACATGATAACTGTTTTCAATCCACACATTAGCTTGCTCAATATTAGGCTGAAGATACTACCAAACTGGGGCTACATGAACATCTAGCGGGTCCTTCAAAATGTACCATTTTGTTAATTAAAGCCACACAGCACTTTAACCAGCAGACTCACTCTTTCTCACAATAACCTAGGTCTCCAAAAAAGTTAATAAACTTCCACAGTGTTAAAAAGTGACACGTGTTAATTTTTATCAGTCAAATCAAGTATTCCCCTTTAAGATGCTCCACGTATCCCACGTACGAGGTCTTTCTAGCTGACATCCTGGAGTTCAGTCATGCAGACCCCGGCTGTTCCAGGGTGCGTGCGGGCTTCTGACAGTAATCCACACCGTCCCCTTCATCTAGTCCTGCTTGGCAGCTTCCCAGCGCCTTTCCAACTTCTGACCTGCAGTCATCTCATCCAGCCGCTTTATAATCTGTGATTATCCAGACTGACTTCACCACCCTTGGATATAAATGCCTAAAAAGCCCCTCCCTATCCTGACTCAAGGAACAAGAGACAAAGATTTTCCAAACTGTCCATCCTTATTTTATATTTATATATTTTAGGGAAAAAATGCTGATCAAAATCACTTTATATGCCCAAAGTTCAATAACTTTATCATTCTGTCCATACTTTAAAAGATCTTCTGTAAGGCACTGATAATGACTCCTTACTGGCCTCCGAGTAGTACACTGAGAATTCTTGAACTCTCGGCAAGGAGAATGGTAAGTCAAACATGTGCTCGGAAGCAAAGGAAAAGTTTTCAGCCCAGGCATAAGGGCTCCATTCACACTGTGCAGAGTTCAAAGGAGTCCAAAAAGGATGTCTATTGAAGTTTTTTTTCAACTTCCTTTTTCTTGTATCAGTATTATTTATGTGGATACATGTTCTGTTGAAATCTCTTCGGGCCCTATTGCTCCACACGAAGAAGCTACACAGTCAGTGATAGTGGGACAGGGTAGAGTGGCACAGGGAACGTTGACAGGGACTTCTGCAGCAGACTGGAGAGACTGAGGCACACAATATATGTCTTGTTGACAAGCTGGCTACCGAGAGTGACAGCTCCTAACCTGGGACTAATACATTCTGAGGAGGTTTTACTTTAAGGGAACCAAAAACACCAACCTCGAGGGTAAGCGGAGGCGCCGTGGAATCAAGCACACAGGTTGGGTTACCCAGGGCTGTCAAGTAAGCGAGATTCTAGAGCCGCCAGAGAGAGGCAGTGTGGCTCTGCAGAGAGTGCACCTGCCTGCAAGCAAAGAACAACAGGCTTCACGGGCACAAGAAAAAATGCCAAGCACATTACTTGGCACCACGGGTCGTCTTTAAAACCTGGGTCTCAATAAAAAAATTTAAAAAAAATAAAATAAAATAAAACCTGGGTCTGATTCCACATAGGCCATTTTAAAATTCCGTTAAGAATATGAGGGAAGTTACTGTAAAACTATGGATTTCACGATCCGAAAGCAAAACAGTGGAAGTTAACGTTTCCTTGCTCAACCACGCCTGAATACGCAACAGTGCACGGAGACACTGTATTTCCTAACTTAACAATTTATAAAGTGAAAACTTCATCACTACAGACAAGTAATTCCATAATTTCTGGTCTGAGAATAAACAAAAACTAGGAATCCAAGATGAGGTAGAACCTAGTCAAAATAAAATTCAGCTCGAAAGCAAAAGCTGAAAAGCAAAATAACTGCTGACATAAGTGCAAATTTAGGAAATTAAAACAAATCAATTTCAAATCAGAAAGGAGAGTAATCAGTTGCCTAACCCCCTGTACTCAGCGAGTGACACGGGATTTCTCCCCGAGGACCCTCTGTGAATCACTGTCCAGGGGTTCCCAGGGCTACCCCTTTCAGTCCAAGCTCTGCAGTGGGTTACACACAAGTCAGAAGAAAAATCCACCCTCCCTGAAGTAGAGCTGAAAACCAGAAAAACACTGGAACTTTTTTTAAAGGTGAATGCCTCGGGCTCTGTGGCAGAGGCAGTTCCCATCTTGCAGCAGTTATAAACAAGCAGGAGGATGGGAGGATAGACCCAGTTCAGTAGACTGTATCATTTACTCATGACTTAAAGCTCAGCCAGAAAAGAAACCCAAGTCACTGTTCCTCTAAGAAAGCCAGCACGTGCTCCATCACTCACCCTCCCAGCTCAGCCTCCCCTGGACTCAACTCAGGTCCCACCCTAACAAGTACAGATATTCAACTTGGCAGCAGAAAATTTGTTACATATGGTTATAAAGGAGGCTTCTGGACAAATCAGGACTGTAGATATTTGTCCATTAAACCTTGGGTCTATTTCAGAGTTATGTGTGTTCGGAAACCTTTTCTTCGCTGCTTTCCCAGACTTAGGTTATAATGTTTACACAGTTGAGGGCTTCCGCTAGCAGCACTTGCCTGTGTGCTCAGCACAGACCCACGCTCCAGAAAACCAGCAAAGAGTTAAACGTTCTTTGCACTTGACTCAGTGGCTTCCCTCCACCACACACTCCCAGATCCCACCATTCTCTGAGCCACCAAGCAGCCAATCAAAGCAAAGGAAGGAAATTATCCTGGCCAGCTGACAGCCCCAGAGCTCTGATGGCCATATATGGTAAAAACCACTGTCAGAGCCCTGTCAGGCCTACAGGCCGGCTGCTGTGGACGTATCAGTGAACTGCAGCGGCAGGAGAAGCCGGCCAAGGAAATGTACAAAGGACAGGCTGCCTGCTCATCTCCAGGGGTGGAGGACGGGGAGGGGAGGGGGGAAGCCATCCTCTGCCAGGGCACACTCTGAGTCACAGCCACTCACTGTAATCCAAAATAGCCCCAGGGTACATTGTGAGGCTCCTTCTGCCAGGACTCTAAGCTCCATTGTTAACTGGGGGTGAGCAGGGTATCCCCCCAAAAAGCCCCCATAGCAGGACTGTGGAAAACAGTCACTGGGAGAAAATGAAAGGGCCCTTCTGTGGCACTTCATGTGGTAATGAGGCCGTGCAGTGCTCGTGCGGCTGGCAGCTCGTGACATAATTTGAAGTCATTGTGCTGCACCTGGTGCCGTCCCCCTGCATCCCGCACCGCCCCCACCCCCGCCTCGCAGCCTTTCACCGCCCATACAATTGACAGTTTAAGGTGCTCAGCGCATCAGACAGCATCTGTTTCAGGAGGCAGTGAATGGGCATCCCGTGACACATCAGGACACTGGCACTGAATAAAACTCCCTGCTCGTCACACCAAAGCGACCATGTGCCAAACGCCCACAACTGTACAAAGGGCTACTGGCATTGCTACCCTTGTCCAAACTGGAGCAATGCTATTTGTGGGAATGAAAACTGCCTGTCAGCAGAGTAGAGTAAGGGGGACATGCAGCCAATGCAAAGCCAGCAGGTGCCGGCAGTGACGGGGGGGCCACAGAGAAGAGAAAAGCGCCATCGGGAGACTGCCATTCCTTTTGAACTAGTCCATGAAAGAAGGCTCTTATCAGCACGGTGCCTGGCGATTAAAGGAAGCCCTCCATAATGTGAAGTGCTGTGATTTCAACGCTGTGGCTGGGTCCTCGAGGCAGGGTATAGACCAGGGTACTTTCCAAACCTTAAGACAATTCTCTGAGCTGACAGAACCAAAGCCCTGACAAGCTAGTGTTTTTGTTATTAAGCCTTCTAATGCCAGAGAAAGAAAGAATGCAAAGGATTAAGTATCAATTAGACCACAGTTTCTATACGCCTCCCACCAAAAAAATCTTTTCACACTCAGTGGGGGGAAAATGTTATTCAAAAATATACATGTACAAATCAAATAAAGACTCAGAGGCCCAGGTTCTAATCCATGAAAGACCCCATAGCTCTGGGCCATCACTCAGTATGAGCTTCAATTCCCACACCTGCAGAACACAGGTAGGACAGCAACCCTACCTGGGCAACAACTAAGATCATCTATGAAGGGGACTCCCAAGCACATTCTGAGGTCATTTTGGAGTTGCATCGTTATGAAGATGACATGAAGGCATTGCTTTTTCCTGAAGAACACACAAGAAAGATGCTATGTGGATCCAGTTACGACAATAATCCTAAAATATAGAACAGTGATGCTTATTTTCTGGTTCTCCTCCATATAACGATCAAGGAAAACACTAATTTTGCTCTATTTACACCGGAAGTGATGGGACAAAAAGGACAAAAGAAAATGGTTTTTCTACCAAAAAGCTATCCTTCACCTCCTCTTAATCCCTCCAATCGAACATCCTATTTCACCAGTTTCACCGAATGCCCACCTCCACACCCAGAGATCCTGGAATCTGAGGGGGGAATGTGGTTCCCACCTCATTCTCTGTCCTGCTGGGAACTGAGCACCTCTTCAAACTCATTAGTTTAGTGAACTGGCTGGGCTCCTCTTCTGTCTCATCTCTAGCTCCTACACACAGGAGAAACCTGAATTCCAACAGAACCTTTTCTGTGAGGTCTTCCTTGACTTATGAGCCGCAGTTGGAACTCATCTCTCATCACTGTGTCAGAGAACTTTATGTACACACAAAGCTCCCCATCAGAGGGATCAAGGTCAACTGTTACCAAAGCTTTTTAAGAGCAAGAACCCAACACAGGTCCTGACACAGAGCAAACACTCAAATGTCTAAGGAATGAGTATGTGAATGAATGAAAATGATTTTTTTAAAGGACTGTTTTAGACTTCACTAAAGTTTAAAGAACAATTAGCTCTTTATACATGCTCTGATAATATTATGGATGATAATACTTTTTAAAAATAACCTTTACATGCAATAAATTCATTGTAAAACATTTTGAAAAAAGTACAGGTAATTATAAAGTAGAAAATAAAAATCACCTTTAGTCCCACCATCAATGTTAACATTCCAGACTTTTTCCCACAAACCAATAACATAATTTGAAGTTATACATACAACAGTGACTATGACCTCATAACACATTTTTTAGGTTATATGATAATAACACGGAACATAGGATAACCAAATCTTGCCATATAACTTTCTCTTGCTACTGTACAGAACCCCTCAATCATTCATTTAAGATTTATTTAAGAATGTTATATACCTATATATATTTATACATCTGTATAGATAGTTTAAGAGATATGTGGAAGGAGTGCCTAGGACTCCCAGAAGGGCTTTTAGGTCACTGTAAGTAACTCATTTATTTATGCATTGCGTGACCTAACATGATGAGCCAAGTGCTATATTCTGAGAATACATGAATCAGTTATCAATTGCTCCTTAATAAGTTACCCTAAAACTTAGCTGCTTAAGACAGTAAACATTTATTGTCTCATAGTTTGAGGGTCAGGAGTTCAAAAGCACCTTATCTGGGTGGTTCTAGCTCACGGTTCTTACGAGTCATGTGTCAGCTGGGGCGGGAGGATCCACTTTCAAGACAGCTCACTCACAGGACTGGTCAGTTGATGCAGACTATCAGCGGGAGGTCCTGTGGACCTCTCCACAGAACTGCTTGAGTCTCCTCAAAACATGGTGCTTCCCAAAGAGAGAAAGTGGAAGCCAACATGCTTTCAGAACCTAGTGTCAGAAGTCACACGCCATCAAGTCCACCATATCCCAGTGTTTACAGAGTTCAACCCTATTTAATGTGGGAGGAAACCACACTACAGCATGAATACAAGGAGGTGACAATCACTGGAGGCCATCCTGGAAATCTACCACACAAACAGCCATCTGGTTTGTTGTCAAGAGATCAAGAGAATATAACTGTAATCATCCTCCCCTAATCTGTTAAGTGACTACGAGAAGAATTATAGTACAATGTGATGGTGCAGGATGTGGTACCAGCAGCATGGACAAGCAGCTAAGGGAACCCAAAAGATGATTTTCACTGACTCAGTGAATCAGAGATAACATTTGAGTTGGATACTGAACAGTAAGAAGAGGTACTTAGAATTCTGAGTGAAATGAATCAAGATTTATTCCTCAATAAATAGGACAGAATAACACTCTAAAGCAGCCCTTGTCAACCCAGGTTCTATGAGATTTAAAAATAAGTCCTAATGCTCTAAGGCAGCAAATACATGTAATGAATTAATTTCTCTCCTATGCATCTGGAAGGCATAGCATGTCCCATCCTTGAGAGAACTAAGAAAATATTTACTGAAATAATTTTCTGTAGGACTGAATTCTTTCACAAAACTCTAGTTGAGAAAGACCACCAGATGAGTTGAAAAGATAGTTCACAGACATAAATAAAGCCATGTCACAGTATGCCTACATACAGTTTCTAAAACAAATGGGAGAAACATAACTGTGTGCAAGAAGGTACTGCACAGCTATACCAGAGAAGCTAGAAGGAGAGGGGATAGTTACCCAAAAGGGTAACAGAGGCCTGGCCACACCCAGCCCACCCTGGCCCAGAGCAGAGCTGCCTCAGAGGCAATTACTGGGAGGATGAAATCAGCCATCACTCCAATAACCCAAAGTAAGAATAGTCAAGGGAGGAAGGGAAAAAGCAATTTGCATCCTCCACCTAAGTTAATTTTTTTTAGAAGATTTTATTTATTTATTTGAGAGAGAGAGAACATGAGAGGGGAGAGGTCACAGGGAGAAGCAGACTCCCTGCTAAGCAGGAAGCCCCGATGCGGGACTTGATCCTGGTACTCCAGGATCATGACCTGAGCCGAAGGCAGTTGCTACCCAGGTGCCCCCACCTAAGTGAATGTTAAGAGATCAAGAGCAGAGAATTCTAACCAACTCCCCCCACCCTTGTTTTAAGTTAGGATTTACAGATTCACTGTGATCTGAAGCTTTAGTGTGTATGTGCATGCACATACATGCACCTTCCCACAAACACTGGTGTGTATAAGCCACCATGCTTCACGACAGGGATGGGAATGCCTCATCCGCCATCACCAGTGCGGCTAACTCCACACAGGAGAGGCTTGTTCTTGCCCACACGGTATAGTGAGTGCACTGAGAGCTAAAACCTGTATGTTCTTGATACAAGGCAGCCTGTGTAATTGTTGGGGTGGGGGGAATCCCTACAGCCAAAACCACAAGGCCAACTTCTGTTCTGCAAGACTGCTGTTATTCATCCTCTGAAAGACCAAATAATAAGAAAATGTATTAAGCCACACCTTGAAAGTCATGACAGCATGGCATGCCACAGCTTGATGGGAGCATTACAAAAGAGATCCTGAACCACGTGTGCTAATCTAAATCACCCCACGTCAGGGCTGAGTACCTTCTGTAGTCCTCTAGAGTGACTTCCTACAATCCCACTTTCCCTAATAAAACCTTCTTAACGAAAACCTCATAAACCACACACTTAAAATAAATATACATTCATTCCTAAGCTTGCCTCTTGCTATGTATGTATTTTAATGTATTTGTCCCTACTACTCTTTCCAATTTTTTTTAAGTCCACAGAGATACGACTTTCCCAGAATCTAACCACAAACCTCATGAAGTAGCAATAATAAGCCCTATTTACTGCTGACACTAACTAGCTTTGAAGATAAATTCATGGAAGGCCATGTTTTTAAACAGGAAGCTTTGTGGAAGAGTCACAATACATCTTAAGATCAATACATGCATATTCAGTATTAGTATGTACAGAGAGCCCCAAGAGCATCACCAAAACTCACCTGTTTATAACCAGAAAAAAAAAGGGGTAGGGGGCATTAATAGAAGTCTCTGAGATGGCTATTAAAAACCATGCCCATCTCCTACAATTCATGTTTAGAGGAATCCCAGACTGCTAACACACACTGGAGTCCAGTACACACCTAGAGCATCATTTCCTGCAATCTTAGTTTCAAGCATCACTTCCTATTATATTTAAGAATTTGGTTTTCCTTAGCTTTAAACAAAAGCAGCACCTCATTATAAAACTATTTCAAAGCTGTCAAGAGACTGAAGTTGTAGGAAGGATAGACATATCCATGTCCTACTACAAGTCTGTGGCTGAGCCAGGACTGAACGACCCCCAGCTCCCCAATTCCCAGACCCGTGTTCTTTCTCTATGCCACACTGACCCTAAGGGCTAAAATACAGACACTTTAATACACAAAATCCCACATAGTACATGTGAACCCATCAATTATAAAAGTCATTAAACACCAAGTACTGGCCTTATTTCCAATAGCTGCGCTTAGTTTATGCCAATGTCACCTCCTCCAAAATAAATTAATATTTAAGGAGCAAAGCCACATAGACCGTATTATAGTCTGGGAAAATGACCCTTGAGGCTCCTCCAAAAACTAACACTTCTTCCAAACATGGCAATTTTTAAAGCAAGTTATTCTACCTTAATTCCTATACAACTGGTAAAAGAACAAAATACTAACGCAAGCAAAAACCAAATCATAAGATCCAGTTGGCTTAGGAACTGCATACAGGTCTCCCTTACATGATATAAATGAAACTCAAAGCTTCCTGTGGTTTGTAAAAGCAAAGATGGATTCACAGAGCCTTTTGTGGATGTGGAACTTGAAGAGAACTATCTAGGAACTCAGAGGAAGATTAACCATTCAAAAGTTTATTTTGGGGCTTAATTGGCTTGTTCCATTTCTTTGGAGCTAAATAAGTAAATAAATAAGTCAGTCTTAAATGTATCTCAGTCTATAGAAGGGAGAATAAAAACTCAAACTCCAAAACACATCCTGGTGCTCCGGTGCCTGATGTCGGTTGACAAGCTGAGGTGTTCCTCTCAGAAGGCCACCGTAAAACCTACCACATGCAACTGACATTAAATTCAAACTCCCACTCTAGAATCAGGTAAGCAGTTGTAATACTGTAATGTATTATTTGCCACTAAACAGCAATTTTCTCCACAGAAATAAAAGTATCTGAGTAGAAAATTAAATTTCAATGAAGGAATGAGAAGGAAAAGAGTCTCCTTTAAAATATAATCAACAACTCTGCCAGTAAGAAAGTACGTTTGGAAACACTTATCAAATTTGTTCCCTAAGGGTATCCATCTACTATTTCTGTAGTGTGATGGTCCTACTGTATAATATCACATCATTCTGGCCACTGAAGTAAAAATCAGACGTTAAAATAAGTCAGTCATGAGTATCTGAGAGAAAGTAAAGTACAGGGGAATTGGAAGTTTTCCCAGTGAGAATTTTCCCAAGGAAAAAAACATCAAAATATAATGGAAAACAATACTTTGACAGAAATTCACTTTACTGTAACCATGTTCAGAAACACACAGTCCGTTATGATGAGATGTACCCCTAATATACATGGCTCAGACTCACGGAGACCCAATGTTAGCAGAATGGAAACAGCTGTAATGTGACCCAACACCTGCATCCTCACCGGTACTAAGCCCTTATCATTAGAGTTCAGGACTCATCTAACTTATTTTCCTCTTAGAAGCCAACTAGAAAAAGACTCTTTCCAGCCTTGCTCTCTCTCTTCACACCACCCACTTATCTGCAATCCTGGGATTTCCTGTTAAAGCAAGTGCTGAGTTTCATCTACAATACTCAAGAACAGTCAGAAATTCACAAATCTCCTATCTTCTCCCCCATACTGGAGACGGCTCCCTGGAAGGATAAAGTCAGGAGACTGGGAAGCCCAGTAAGGTTGAAGGTCACACGTAACAACTTTCAGTAAAGATCCTTTATTTGTACCACTTATTTGCACTGCTTAGATTCTATGCTGGAACTTAGTCTTGTCCAGATTTAAAACCTGTGTTGTTTGGGGACATTTTCTTAAGGTTTCATCCCATTTACCATTCAAAAAATCAAAAAGTCTCAGTCCTCATGACTTCACAGGTGAAGGAGGAGAAGGAAAAGAAAGGAGGAGGAGAAGAAGAGGAAGAAGATGAACTTAAAAATTTCTGCCCAGGGGCACCTGGGTGGCTCAGTCAATTGAGCGTCAGATTCTTGACTTTGGCTAGGGTTATGATCTCAGGGTTGTGAGATGGAGCCCTATGATGAGCTCTGCGCTGGGCGTGGAGTCTGCTTGAGATTCTCTCTCTCCCCCTCCCTCTGCTCTTCCCCCTGCTTGCACACATGCTCTTTCTCAAATAAAATCTTTTAAAAAAAATTTTCTGCTCCTTTTAAAAACTGCACTTTTTGAAAAAACTTCTGTGAAAAGTGGATGATTACTAACCAAATCATAAAATGCCTGTGCCTGCCCATACTCACAGCATCATTATAATAATCTCTTCATCCAGGTAAGGCACACCCAGAACAGAGTTCACCATTTTGTTTAATGATTCTGTTAGAGAAAAACTGATGTGGTTAGTGAAGTGTGTGGAATAAACCTCAGTTACATCAGAGTCTAATGGTCTCCACAATCACAACTCTTAGTGAACTATCAATCTTCAAAGTCAATCTATTATGAAATAAATCAAGATTACCAGAGGGTATCTAAGAATAGAAAAGTCAGATTACTTACCTTGTGCAAAGGGAGCACAAGGAACGCTCCTCCCCCACTCGCTTCTATGATAATGGCAACAAATCTGGGATTGACAGCGCAAAAGGAACTATCCCAGGTCACTCGAGAAACCCGGATGTCATCATAACACTGGTCATTTTTCACCGCTTGTCCAAATACATGCCGAAACTTGCTCTGTCGTACCACTCGCCTCATTGTGTCTGTGGAAGAGCAAAAAGTACATTAAAATCCAAGCAGAAAAAAAAAAAAAAATCAGAATATGGCATTTTGTCTGCTCTCCTAAAAAGTAGCCAAATGGCAAACCCAAATTTCCTTTAGCAGCACATACCCAGAGAAAACAAAATGCGTCAGGGAAAGAATTACAAAGAAATGAAAAGCTCCAAATTCAAGATCCAGAAACAGCTCGTCAGTTTTATTTTCAGGAGAAAGATCAAAGCAAAAAATGAAGGAAAATTAGCCTTTCAGGGTTGGGTGGGAATTGAAAATAATTCACTCCAACCTTCTCCTTTCATAGATAAGGAAACTCCAAAGAGAAGTTAACTGGTAAATTTGAAGCTAAAGCAAATCCCCCCAAAAGTTATGATACTGTGGCTTTTTCCTCAGTCTGCCAAGGTAATTTCTCAGTTTTTAAGCATTTTCCCCAGACACTGACTCCTTGGTGAGGACTGTGCCTGCTTACAAGAGTGTTTCCATCAGATCGGTTATGTGTAGTGGCAAATTCAAGAGACATAAGCAACCATCCTTGTCTTCAAAAGCCTTCCAACATAGGAATAATATCAGAGCAACTTAGAACAAGACTTCTGGTGCTAAGCGTTAGCAGGAGTCTGACTAAGACAGCAGACAGGTCAAAAGCCAGGTCTTAGAAAAGAACAGCAAAGATTTAAATAGAAAGCAATGTGATAAAAGTGCTATTTAGGATGACAAGAGGTCTAACAGTAGCATACTGGACATATTAGATGGGAAGAAGCTATAAGCAAGGTGCTGGCTGAACTGTGGCAGTAAACCAGCCTGAGAAAGTTCCAGAATGATTATAGCAGTAGCAGTCAGACAGAGGAAAGGAAAAAGGGAGGGGAAACGAAACCAGGGCTGGTTTTCATGTCAGAACTGATCATTCACCACAGCCATTTCCCAAGTAATCAGGGGACTTAGGAAAGGGGAAGTGACACCAAGCCGGGTGTTCCTGGGCTTCCTCATGGGTCACTTCAGACTCCAAATTCCACTAGGTATCCCAGAGACATGTGCACTGAAAGCTTCATGCTTTGGGATCACCAGGCCTCACCTGATCCAGGTTTCCTAAACTGCAACCAATATAATTTTCCTGTCTGCTAATGTGCAGTACATCCTGTTCATATTGGCTAGGATAAATGGGGCCTGGAGAAAACGTAAGAGGAAATGGAACATGGTCAAACCTGACAACTCAGCAGAAAACCAGTACTCCTGATCACCACGCATGCAGGAAGGTTAACACCTGTCTCCTCATGCCAAATGGGACAGAGGGTGGGCTGTTGCTAATTCCTTCCCTCGGATTCTCTCCCTCGTGGCCCTGGGCCCACTGCTAAGTGCAGAGGGAGATCATTCATACTTGCCAGGGCCGCCTCCTACCCTTCCAAGGCATGTGCAAAAGTGGCCTCTTTCCAAGCCTGGGGCATGTGGCTGGGCTGAGGCAACAAACGTTTGGCAGGCATCTGAGCACCCGTGTTCCTCAGCCCAGCTGCTGCCAGACCTTTCCAGCTGACTACCAGGACCATATATTTAGAGTATCTGGTAGAGGAGATGGCAAATGATTCGCTTCCACTTGGCCAGAGTCTGTCATTTGTAAAACAGCATGAGTATTTCTCAAGTATGAATAGATAAGACAGCTTCCATGAGGTGGTGAAAACCAAAAGAAAATCACATCCATATAAAAGTTAATGTACAGCCAGCTGGTCTCAGGATCCATTTCCCGATATACAACAATCTGTACAAGTTAGCAGAAGCTGGAATCCCCACCGGTATCTTCCAGCAAGTGTTTCAAAAGTAAGTTAAGAGAGAGGGAAGGAAGGATTGCACCATATGTCGAAGAGTTATTGTTCATATATGAAGTTTTTACAGATTTAAAACATAAAAATCCCAATAGAAAGTTATACAAAGGACACGAAGAGGTAATTTACAAAAGAAATACAAATGACATTTATCTCCACTCCTTCCTGAAATCCTAATAAAATGCCAATAAAGGAATAAAAGTAGGTAACACCAAAGGACAAAAGAAAGAACACTGGAAAGAAGCCTACAAAAGAGCAAATGTGGGGGTGCCTGGCTGGCTCAGTCGGTGGAGAGTGCGACTCTTAATCTCAGGGTTGTAAAAGTTCAAGCCTCCTATTGGGTGTACAGATTACTTAAAAAAAAATCTTTAAAAAAAGAATAAACGTGACAAGAAAATCTGGGAAGACAGAAAGCGATCATGCACATGTAACTGACTGAGGTGTGAATGTTCTCCACTCAGCTGAGTGCCTCAGGAGGAGAGGCTCACAAAAGGATGCCTGCCAAGGCCCACTGTGAAACCCCAGAGCACTCAGAAGAAAAGCTGTCTATCTCTAAAGACAGGGATGTGGAAAACAGGCTGCAGAGAAAACTGACTGAAAGCCTAAATTAAGAGCAGCTAGACACTCAGATACGCTCCCTCCAGTGCTGCACAATGAGGGGACTGCCCCACGCCAGCCTCAGCAGAAGCCAGGCTGCAGGCCCTGGATAAGACAACACCAAGCACAGATGAGCACAGATATGAGCAGGTACCACTGACAATCTGGTTCTGTACAGTGGAGCCTCGAGCCCTTGTTCCTGGGGCTCCCAGAACATCAGCGGCCTAGCCTAGATACCACCCACCCCACTGTGCGGAAGATGAGACCTAACCTCCCTCTGTGAGCTCCACCACTCAACCAGCCCCTCCACCCACACAAGGCATCAGGTCAGCTTTTTGTGCCTCCTTTGAAATGTGAATGGACATTTGAGGAGGGCCTTTAACTTAAAAAATAGAATTTTCCCTCTTTACTCAAATAGGCTAGATACCATCTAATCTCACCAAAAACATGAAAATACATATAAACATATAAAGTGCTCTGAATGTCCTCACTGAAAGACATTATGCAAATCTGCTGGCTGATGTCCATACTAAAATACCTTTAAAAGTCATTTCTATATTGCACATGGTGACAACTTACTTTCATCCTAACCACATGGAGTCAGAATGATATACAGGTTCTTTTGCTACAACCATGGAGAAGAGTGTTAGCTACATAACAGAGTAAGTGAGAAAAAGTACTTCCAGAGCACTATGCTGACTGAAGCCAGGTATGTCCAAGTGCAGCTTGAAGGACAGTGTGAGCCCATTTACAATCAAGGTCAAACCTGACCTGGGCTCAGCTGTCCACATGTGGCACAGATGCTTTTGCTGTACACAACAGAGAAAAGCAATTTAGAGGGCAGGCTCCAGAGTCAGACAGCCTTGTGAGTGAGAAGCACAGCTGTATCATGTACTTCCTGGCCAAGGTTCAATAGGGCAAGTCAGTGTCAGATTCTCTATCTGAAAACGGGTATGATACATATGAAGTTGAAGCTATTATTAAATGAGCACTTGGTGTGGGGATTGTAGCAGGAGATTAATATGTCAGAGCACCTTGTATGGTTAGAGACACATAACTACGTGGTAAATGTCAGCTATTGTTACCATCCTAGAACCTGACATAAAGTCATTCAGATTAAGATCAGTTTTGCCACTTATTAGAGAATTACTTAACCTTTCTGAGCTTCAGTTTCCTCTTCTATAAAGTGAAGGGATTGATACCTATAATAATTTAAAAAATCATCTGACAAAGCCCAGGTCCAGATGGTTTCACCACTGCCACCGAAGCCTACCAAATATTTAAAGAACACAAATTCTTCACAAATTCTTCCAAAGAACAGAAGAGGAGAGAATACCTCCAAACTAATTTTATGAGGCCAGTATTACTCTAATACCAAAATCAAAGAAAGATATCACAAGAAAACTACACCAGTATGTCTTATGAATACAGATGCAGAAATGCTCAACAAAATACTAGCAGAGCAAATCTAGCAACCTATAAAAAGGATTATACACCATGACCAAGTGGGACCTGTCCTAGAAATGCAAGGTAGGGTCAACATCTGAAAATCAAATAACGTAACATATCAATCAAATAAAAACAAACATCGTATGATCATCTCACACAGATAAAGCATTTGATAAAATCCAACACTTTCATGATAAAAACACTCAACAAAGCAGGAATACAAGGAAACTTCCTCAAACTGATTAAAACAAAAACCCCACAGCTAACACAATATTTAATGATGAAAGATGCTTTTTCTCCGAGATCAAGAACCAGACAAGGATGTCTACTCTTGCCATTTCTATTCAGCAACGTGCTAAAGGTTCTAGCCAGGGTAATTAGACAAGAAAAAGAAATAAAAGGCATTCAGATTGGAAAGGAAGAAGTGAAACTATCTCTGAACATAGATGACATGATCTTACATATAGAAATCCTAAGGAATCTACTAAAAAACTATTAGAAGAAGTTCAGCAAGGTTGAAGGATAAGAGATCAATACACAAGAATCAATTGTATTTCTATACACTCTTAACAATCTGAAAATGAAATTAAGAAAACAATTCCATTCACAGCAGTATCAGAAAGAATAAAATACTTAGGAATAAACCTAACCAAGAAGGTGAAAGACTTGTACACTGAAAAATACAAAACACTGTTGAAAGAAATTAAAGACCACAATTAAATGGAAAGACATCTAGTGCTAATGGATCAGAAGACTTAACATTAACATAACAATACTCCAGGAAGCCTGGCTGGCTCAGTTGGTAGAGCACAGGACACCTGATCTCAGGGTTGTGAGCTCAAGCCCCCAACGGTGGGCATGGAGCCTACTTAAAAAAAAAAAAAAAAAAAAAAAAGCAATACTCCCCAAATTGATCTACAGATTTAATGCAAACCCTATCAGAATCTCAGCTGACTTCATAGAAATTAACAGATTCTAAAATTCATATGGAATTGCAAGGGAACCCAAAATAACCAAAACAACCTTGAAAAAGAACAAATTAGGAAGATCCATACTTTCTGACTGCAAAACTTACTACAAAGCAATGAAAATCAAGACAGTGACGGACAAGAAGGACAGATAAATAGACCAATGGAATGAAATTCAAAGTCCAGAAATAAATTCATACATCTTTGGTCAAGTGATTTTCAACAAGGGTGCCAAAACCATTCAATGAGGAAAGAAAAGTCTTCAACAGAAGGTGCTGGGACCACTGGACAGCCACTACAAAAGAAGTTGGACCCTGACCTACACCATACAAAATAATTAATTCAAAATGGATCAAAGACATAATTGTAAAAGAATTAAAACTATGAAACTCTTGGAAGAAAACACAGAAGTAAATCTTCATGACCTTGGATCTGACAAAGGATTCTTAGATATGACACCACCAAAAGCACAAGCAACAAAATAAAAAGATAAACTGGATTTTATCAAAGTTAAAAACCTTTGTGCTTCAAAAGATACCATCAAGAAACTGAAAAGACAATCCACCAGAATGGAAGAAATTTTTTGCAAATCATATATCTGATAAGGCACCTGTATCTAGAATATAGAAGAATTCCTACAATTCGGGTGCCTGGGTGGCTCAGTTGGTTGAGCGACTGCCTTCAGCTCAGGTCATGATCCCGGAGTCCTGGGATCAAGTCCCTGGTCGGGCTCCCCTGCTCTGCGGGGAGCCTGCTTCTCCCTCTCCCTCTGCCTGCCACTCCCCAAACTTGTGCTCTCTCTCTCTCTGTCAAATATATAAATAAAATCCTAAAAAAGAAAAAGAATTCCTACAATTCGATAATAGACAAATAATCCAATTTAAAGGGGAGCAAAGAACTTGAATAGATATTTTTCCAAATCAGATATACAAATGTCCAATAAGCACATGAAAAGATACTGCACATCATTAGTCATTAAGGAAATTTAAATCACAACCACAAAGAAATACCACTTCATGCCCCCTAAGATGGCTAGAATCAAAAAGTCAGAGAGTTAACAGGTGTTATGAGGATACAGAGAAATCACAATCCTCATACACTACTAGCGGAATATAAAATGGTAGAGCTGTTCTGGAAAGCAGTCTCGCAGCTTTTGAAATGATTAAACAGTTACCATATGACCCAGAAATCCACTCCTAGAAATACACCCCAAAGAATTGATATTCAAACAAATATTTGTATGTGAATGTTCTTGGCAGCATATTCACAGTAAGCCAAAGGGAAGAAACAACCCATAGGTTGGAGCCTCATTAGATGAATGGGAAAACAAAATGTGGTATACCCACACAGTGAAATATTATTTAGCAATAAAAAGGAATGAAGTGGTAATACACACTACAACTTGGAGGAACTTTGAAAATATTATGCTGAATAAATCACAAAATCCCAACCACAAAAGTCTACATATTATGATTCCATTCATATAAAGTCCAGAATAGGCAAACTGACAGATAAAGAAAGTAAATTAGTGGTTGTTTGGCAGGGGGTGGGGAAGGAAGATGACAACAGGGGAATAAAAAGTTACAGCTAACAAGTACAGGGTTTCTTTCTGAAGTGATGAAAATGTTCTGAAATTGACTGTGGTAATAGCTGTACATACCTGTGACTACGTATACTAAAAACCACTGAACTGTATGTTTTAAATGGGTGAACTGTATGGCATGTGAATTATAATTGACCCTTGAACAACATGGGTTTCAACTGCATGGGTGCACTTGCAGATTTTTTTCAATAAATACAGTACAGGACTGTAAATGTATTTCCTCTTCCTTATAATTTTCTCAGTAACACTTTCTTTTCTCTAGCTTATCTACTGTAAGAATACAGAATATAACATTTAACATACAAAATATGTGTTAATTGACTGTTTATATTATCGGTAAGGCTTCCAGTCAACAGCAGGCTGTTAATATTAAGTTTTTGGGGAGTCAAAAGTTATATACAGATTTTTGACTGCACAAGGGGTCAGTGCCCCTAACCTCCATGTTGTTCAAGGATCAATTGTGTATCTCAACAAAGCTGTTTTTAAAAATATCTGCAAAGTACCTAGCATAGACTCTGAAGCATAGTAAGCACGGTCCAATAAATGTTAGCCATTAATTATTGAAGAGTCCCCTAATAGGTTTCTCTACCTGAGGGGAAGAGAGCTAATCAATTCCCTACTGATTTTGGGCCAAGAGTATAACTTCACGCAAGAGAACTAGCATCAGTTATCATGAACCCTTTACAAAATTTTATGTTCTCCTACCTTAGCACAGTGTTTACTATATTTCTATTTCCCCCCAAAGGAAAAAATAAGATCTATCTCAACTTCTCAACTCCCCTGCATTATCAAATGGCATTAGTGTTTCACTGTTTTTTTAAATGCTCAGCTATGAATTTCCAAATTAAGACGTCATATCATCCAACCTTAGGAATTCTTTTGTTAAATAATCTTATCCTAAATTATACAACTAAAGTATCCCCCAAAATTAAAACACTTTATAAAGAAATCTAATTTTCAATTAAATTAAAAAGAATAAATGAAAAAATCCTAAACTAATACAATAGACACAAAGTCCAAGGAAATACTAGGTATAATTTTAAATTTCTTGTCAGAGTCCAACCTTGGAGAAGTTGCCTGCTCATTAGGTCTTTCAAGTACAAACTCTTAAAAATGCATAGGGCCTTTTCTTTGCAATTGTAGGATCAGCAGCATCAGTAGAGGGAGAAGATGTAGCAATAAGTCATCCATTAAGCAAATCAAAGAAAGAAATGTTTACAAATTTCAAAATAAACTGACTTTAGATGTGAGAAAATGCAACGTGGTTTTTAATTTCCACAAAATGTAGGAATTACAAACCTTACTTAAGGCCTTATAATATGAAAGTTATCATTCTACCCACAAATCTAACAAGACTGGGACTATCCCAAAATGGTTTTCATTGTAATAAAAACTGATGTCTTTGAAAGACAATGTGAGAACACATTGAGAGCAGAGGCTCAACTATGAAATGCTCTCTCTGGGATTTAGTTGAAACACCTACTTTATTTTATTTTATTTTTAAAGATTTATTTACTTATTTGAGAGAGAGAGCGTGAGAGAGAGATCACGAACAGGGGGAAGGGTAGATGGAGAAGGAGACTCCCTGCTGAGCAGGGAGCACAACACAGGACTCGATCCCAGCACCCCGGGATCATGACCTGGGCTGAAGGCAGACGCTTAAGCGACTGAGCCACTCAGGTGCCCCTGAAACCCCTACATTATTTTTTTATTTATTTTTTTTTTTAAAGATTTTATTTATTTATTTGACAGAGAGAGACACAGCGAGAGAGGGAACACAGCAGGGGGAGTAGGAAACACGCTTCCCGCCGAGCAGGGAGCCCGATGCGGGGCTGGATCCCAGGACTCTGGGATCATGACCTGAGCCGAAGGCAGACGCTTAACGACTGAGCCACCCAGGCGCCCTGAAACCCCTACTTTAGAAACATGGGCAGTCATCTCTACTGCCCAAGTCCCCAAGTAATACTGAAGGACAGGAAAGAGTTAGGGTTAGGTCTTGACTGTCCAGTGACTATCATAATACATTTTTTTTTTAATTTTTTAAATCTTTCCTGCGGTTGCCATGCTGCACTTTATATCCCCAAGACTTACTTATCTTGTAATTGCAAGTCTGTACTTTTTGATCACCTTCACCCATTTCATCCAACCCCGTCCCCCAACTTCTGGCAATCACTGTTCTGTTTCTAAGTTCTGTTCTGGGTTTTTTTGTTTGTTTGTTCGTTTGTTTTTGTTGTTGTTGTTAGAAGTGGGGCATCTGGGTGGCTCAGTCAGTTAGGCATCCGGTTCTTGATCTCAGCTCAGGTCAAGATCTCAGGGTCGTGAGATCAAGCCCCATGTTAGGCTCTGTGCTCAGCGGGGAGTCTGCTTGAGATTCTCCGCACCCCCCCATGGGCACACACTCTCTAAAATAAATAAATCTTAAAAAAAAAAACCAGAAGAACCATGAGAGACAATGGACTCTGAAAAACAAACTGAGGGTTCTAGAGGGGAGGGGGTTGGGAGGATGGGTTAGCCTGGTGATGGGTATTGAGGAGGGCACGTTCTGCATGGAGCACTGGGTGTTATGCACAAACAATGAATCATGGAACACTATATCTAAAACTAATGATGTAATGTATGGGGATTAACATAACAATAAAAAATTAAAAAAAAAAAACAACCATGTAAGTGATATCATACAGTATTTCTCTGTCTGACTCATTTCACTTAGCATAATACCCTCAAGATCCACCCGTGTTGTCACAGACGGCAGAATTTCTTTTTATGACTGAACAATATTCTATCATATATGCATACACATACATATTTATATGCATACATACATACGTTATATACATATTCAACAGATGAATTGAAAAGATGTGGTATGTGTGTATATATATATACACACACACATACACACATATATACATATACACAGACCACATCATCTTTATCAATTCATCTGTTGAAGGACAGAGGTTGTTTCCAATTCTTGCTATTATAAATAATGCTATAATGAACATGAGGGTACATGGGCCTTTTCAAGTTAGTGATTTCATTTCCTTTGGATAAACACCCAGAAGTGGAATTGCTGGATCATAAGGTAATTTTAATCTTTTGAGGACCCTCCATAATGGCTGCACAAATTTACATTTCCACAAAGATTTCTAATGAGTTGATAATATACTCCTGTTTTTGCTTCAAATAAAACCTAAAAGCTGACTATTGACATTCACAATACTTAACAGCTCATCTAAGGAAACAAAAAAAAATTTTCTTTACATGTTGAGTGATCATCTTAACTAAGAACAAGCTGTTAAAATAAAGTCTATCTTGGCACGCCTGGGTGGCTCAGTCATTAAGCGTCTGCCTTTGGCTCAGGTCATGATCCCAGGGTCCTGGGATCGAGCCCCAGATCGGGCTCTCTGCTCAACGGGAAGCCTGCTTCTCCCTCTCCCACTCCCCCTGCTTGTGTCCCCTCTCTCTCTGTCTCTCTGTCAAGATAAATAAATAAAAATTCTTAAAAAAAAAAAATAAGGTCTATCTCTATGGTTTAGGGACTTACTTTCTTTTAAAGATTTTATTTTTAAAAGTAATCTCCATACCCAACATGGGGCTTGAACTCACAACCCTGAGATCAAGAGTTGCATGCTCTACCAACTGAGCCAGCCAGGTGCCCCAAACTTATAAGTGTCAGAGGAAAGTTTGTAAAAAATCATACTCAGAATACAACTCGCATATTACAGTCAGTTAATAATCCTCAACCTCTAGGAGAGTGTAAAGTCTTAAGGTACTGCCAAGTTATACCTAGAAAATTTATTTCATAGGCCATACAAGAAATGTGTTGGGTGTTAGGACGAAAAAACATAGACAAGACAGGGTGTTTATACTTAATGGTACCAAATAAAATACACTCAAAACACCTTAGTAAATGTTACTACATTTTCTCTATTCTCTGTCTACTTCCATCAATCTCATAAAAAATGACCACAATTTTGACATTTTCCTGTTTATTGAGAAGTTATCTGTTTAAAGATTCCAGCAGATGTATTTCTATGGTTCATATGAAAGGAAACACATCCTGCTAGGAACACATACAGGAAAACCCCTACTAGTAGCAAAATCCTGCCCAGCACATTTGCTGAGACTATTCCAGAGCATCAATGACTCCAGTGCTCACAGAGTGTTCCCTTGCCAGCAGCAACCGCAGGAAGACTCCAGAATGTCCCAACAGGGAAAGAACATGTTCCCTCTAAGTTGCTGCTTTAATGGCAGGCACTTTTCAATGTGGGAGAGATCGGATGCATTATTTAAAAGAAAATGACAGGTAAGATTGTGGATGAGGAAACAAATGTCCTAAAATCAGCTATTTAAATGGCAATACGAACAGTTAAAATTGCTTTTAGGAAGCTGAAAATGGAATATGTAAGCCTATGAAGAATACACATTCACAAGAGAACAGCCACCCAAAGCAAATACGGGAGGTGCTATAATTAAATACAAAAATTCAACATTCATCATTTCTGGATATGAGATGGCTGAGCTGTTTTGAATTCTCTTAAATAAAATCTACCAGTGACACTCGAATTCATCTAACAAATCATTTTAACTGCAGCCAATTCCTTAATTAACAGATTCATATGTGACACATTCTAAGAAAAAATATGCCTAATTTACCTACTTTAATAGAAGCTGTTTTAAAAAGGAAGAAAAAAGACCACATGCAACATTTCTTATAAAGCACAACAGAAAGATACACCAAAGACCTCATACACAGCAGCTATGGCTGAAAGAGATGTGGACTCCACTAATGACATGTAGGTGCTGGAAAAAAAATGGTTTTTTTTTCCTAGAAAAATAGCTGACCACTTAAGACAACTGACTGCAAGTATGGAACAGTCCTGATGTTGATTCAATTTATTATGACATCGAGAATGGTAAGAACAAAGGGGGGAGGGAGTTCACCCTCATTCCTGCCTTCCAAGTAGTTTCATCCCATTACCATTATTCATCCAAGTAACAGGCAAGATACCAAGAAGGAGGCATCAATTATAAATGTACTTTGTTTCGATTCAATGACCCATTATCATTTTAGTTTTTAAATCTTTCCAGGAATGAAAAAAAAGAAAACACAAGTAAGATCCACCAAGAAGCATCCAGGCTCAGTCCTCACAGAAGCCTGGAGTGGAAAAGGTTCCAAAGCTCATCAATTCCAGGCCCTTCATTTTCGGCACAGAAACATTATGTGACTTGCCCAAAGATAAAAGACTTCTAGAGAGAGACAACGACCTTGAACCACAAAGTACAGGGCAGTTCAACTTTCCACCCCCTGAACTTTCATACTTTTTCAATGATAAATTCCCCATCATACATACAATTTGGCTTTCCCACGTCAGCCAATATGCCACTCAGAGCTCTCTTGTGGGGGTGCTGCCTCGACAGTTCACAGTTCCACTTGGCCCGTTTGTGCAATTTTTAAATATGAAATTGCATTTTGCTCACATTTTATAAAATATAGAAACTGGTTGTAAACACTCAAAACAGAGAGACAAACAGCATTAAACATGCCAAAGGAAGCAAATCTTTACTTCTGATTGAAAATCCTTAGGCTTAATGCCAGAGGGCTATGCACTCTCTGGTCTAAGAGAACAGCACAAAAGGACATGAATAAAAAGCTAGAAATCCATATATCAAGGACAATTTCTAACAGGTTTATACTTTTTAAAGCTTCCTAAGAAAAGAACTCTTACTTTTACCTTTTGCAATTTTGTAGTCATTTTATGAACCTGTTACAGAGAGAAGCTAGGGATTCCTGATGGTGACATAAACACTGATGATCTGGAGTAGAATGCGAAGCTATGAAAATGCTAAAAATGAAGTCTGATGAGAAATGAAATGAGCTATAAAACATAAATCAAATCACCACAAGGTACACTTCAAACATCTCACAATTTCATGTCAACTATAGCTCAATAAAGCCAAAATTTTAAAAATGAAATCAGCATACGAGCAGCAAAATAGCAACATATAAAGATCCTAAATGCAAAAAATAAAAATCTTCAAATTAACTCTCACATTTGAATTAGAGACCCTTTATCAACTAAAAGATGCCCTAACAGGGCCTGTAACTTACTTATAATAAATAATAATGACATTACAGAAATTTTACAGGTGCTAAAACATGAGTTATAAGGTTTTAGGGGTCCTCTCTGGCTCTTCAATGACAGAAATATATTTTTGTTACTGCACTATCAAAATAAGAGAGTTTTTTCCTATGATCATGTGCAAGGATGATGTGTTTACTATCCCTCATATTCTCCCAATTTGCTGCTTATCACCAGCATCTTCATAAACACAATCACCTCTCCCCAGCCCTGGAGCTTTGAAAAAGAATTGCGTAAGAAACCTCCCTCACAGAGCCGGAGAGGCAGGCACTACCTGCCCGGAGAACACTGTGGATCGGATTCAGAGGCTGCACCATCTCCCTCAAGGGTACCACAGGAGACTAGTCTCAGAAGCTGAAACTCTTCTCATCAAAGAGCCAAATTAACCCCAAGAGTTCTCAAAGCAACTACAGAACTTTTACAGACATGACTGACCCAGCAATCTCACTTAAAAATTAATGATGTATGTGTTTTGAAATACTCTCTATACCTATGACCTACTTCTCTTATCAACAACTGGTAAAAAGCACACTGTATGACTGTTCAAACTTGCTAAGTCTGTTTCTCCCACTAAGTCAGACGGAATTACTCCTGTAATAAAATTTTAATAATTCTTTGCCACTAAACTTGTACCAGGAAATGAAATTACTGGATTCCCGGATCTTTTGGGGGGTTTTAAAAGACATTTTTATGAAGACCTTCATAAGGGTAGTCATAGGCAAAGCTAGCAATGTCAAAAAACAAAGTAATCACCTTTCACTAAAGAATCTGTCTTCCCTTTTTAATACCCTGTACCCTGGGCAGTGACTAAACATATACTCCTAACAATGTTTCAAGGGAACAGTGAGATAGAGTGGGAAAACTCTGGCTTAGATGCAAGACACAAGTTTATCCTGACACAGTTACTTAACCACTAAATCATTTTTGTCTTACGGCTGTTGGTTTCTTCATCTACAAAATGGGCAACTACCATGTTATTATTCTAGGGATCCTATTGTAATCTGAAGCCTACAAATCGATACGAAATGCTTATTTCATTGGGATCCAGTCCACAACCCTCTAATAAAAGACACACAATTCACTGAGAACTCAGTTACTAGCACTCACAGCGTTATACATAGAACACATACACTCAACTGTGAATGCTGAGTAGATCTTTAATCCTTGTCATTCATCATTCATTTATTCAAATATTTATTGAGCTTTGATCATGTGCTTGGCATCATGCTAGACATGGCAGACACAATGCTGAGCAAGGACACCCAGCCCTAGCTCTCATGCAGCTTACAATCTGCTGGAAGACACACATCATAATCAAATATTCACACTAACATTAATGTGCTGCTGTGACAAATGTTGGGATGCAGAAGTGCACACAGAGGAGTCAAGAGCCAGGGAAAAGAACCACCTCTTAGTAGTAGCTTCAAAGAGCCTTCTCTTGGGACGCCTAGGTGGCTCAGTTGGTTAAGAATCTGCCTTCGGCTCAAGTTATGATCCCAAGGTCCTGGGATCGAGTCCCGCATCAGCCTCCTTGCTCAGCGGGGAGCCTGCTTCTCCCTCTGCCTGCTTCTCCCCCTGCTTGTTCTGTCTGACAGATAAATAAAACCTTAAAAAAAAAAAAAGCCTTCTCTCTACAAGTAGGGTGTTTGAACAGAGAAAAAAATAGGGAAGAAATTCAAATTACTTATTGTCCCTTTTCAGATTAATAACTGGAGTCATGGCTTTAAAATTAAGGTACTCTGCCCACAAACATACCCAGAGCTTGAAGGTAAACATATTGAGCATGCAATTTCAAAATGAAATTAACATTATTTAAATATAAATCTATGTCTCCAGAATTTTCAGACATCCTATAGAAATAGGAAAGTATAACTCTTAAAATCTTACCACCTTAGGGCAAATCATTTTGTCTGACCCTTTTGGGTAAAAATACAAACTATTTCCTTATCTGCACACCTCTCTTCAAAAGGAGTAGGGGACAAAAACCCCACAGAACAGCAATATCTACAACAAAGTACAAGAAACAGGAAGGTGTAACTTCACTGAGGAAAATGCAGTTACTAGCAAATAAATACTTTCCCACCACCCACTACCTTCCAAAGACCTCAGTTCTTGAGGAAAAAACATCATACATCCCATTTCACCAATAAAATGAAAATACCTCCAGGGAAGTGAGACAAACAAATAAAGCCCTCTTTGAGGAGGAAACAGTTGGGCTAAGTATTTTGGGAGTGAATATTCTATTACAAGAAGCTTTTAGTAGCCTTAGCTGGCAAAACTATAACACAACCCCCAAATCTATTTTCCTTCCAAACTGTATGAAGATTTGAAAAGAAAATCACAGTCAATTCTTTATGTTAAATTAACTGGACTGCATAACAGAACTAAAAGAGAAATGCTATATGCCTCAAAAGAAAGTAGGAGGAATCCTCAAAAGAAAGTAGGAAGAATTCTCTTTAAAGCATTTTGGGTAGAAAACTAGCATAAAGATCAGGGGGCTTCCCATCCCTAATACTCTTTTAAAAGACTGCATTTATAAGAGACAAGCAAAAAAACCTACATTTATAGTTAGTAGTAATCTCTAAAACCTGCCAGAAATACACACACACACACACACACACATGCAATTACAAAACTTTTTTTTTTTTAAAGGTAGGCTCAATGCTCAATGTGCTGTTTGAACTCATGACTATGAGAACAAGAGTCAATTGCTCTGGACGCCTAGGTGGCTCAATCAGTTAAGCGTCTGACTCGATTCCCGCTCAGGTCATGATCTTGAGAGTTGTGAGATTGAGCCACAGCAGGCTTCCTGCTGGGTGTGTTGCTGCCTAAGATTCTCTCTCCCCCTCTTCCTCCCCACCTCCCTGTGTGGGCACGCCCTCTCTCGCCCTCGCTCTATTAAAAAAAAAAAAAAGAGAGAGAGAGTCATATGCTCTACCAACTGAGCCATCCAGGCGCCCCTACAGAACAATTCTTATGATATGATCACTTACCACAACTACAAAACAATTCTTTCTTTGTGATCACATATCACAATTACAAAACAAATTTTTTGTGATCACGCATCACTAATATAAACCAAAGCCTATGGTTTTTCAAATTTTAATAATGCACACATGAGGGCACCTGGGTGCCTCAGTTACATGTCTGCCTTTGGCCTGGGTCATGATCCCAGGGTCCTGGGATCGAGTCCTGCATGGGGCTCCCTGCTCAGCGGTAAGCCTGCTTCTCCCTCTCCCTCTGCTGCTCCCCCTGCTTGTGTGCTCTCTCTCTGTGTCAAATAAATTAAAATCTTTTTCAAAAAAATGAACAAATGAACCCCCAAATGATTCAACAGTTGGAACAGTACACGATTTGCCCTATCTTAATTTACCCAGTTCTTGTCAATTTCTCAAGTCAAATGAAGGCAAACACATTAAAACCTTGGAGCCCAGGAGCCCCTGAAAAGGGCTGATAGCTGTTCCGTGATTCCCCTGGGGCTGGCCTGAAGGCCCCTCAGGATCCACTTAACAGGCAGTCAGTGCATTAAAGGATAAGAAACTTGAGAGGAGAAAGACAGGAAAGGGAAGCTCAATTTTTTCCATGTCTACCTTAACTTCAAATCCTCATCTTGATACAAATTATGGTTCTTCTCATATCTCATCAAAAACTCACAAGATGAAAGCATGCTTCCACTGGGATGTTACTTCAATTGCTTCTAAAATCAAAGCTGCTAACCAAATTACAAAACAAAGACCTAAAACCCCCAAGCTACCAATATTTTCAACTTATTCAAGAAGTCAGTTAAGTAAATTTGCAATGAAGTACCAATATGTAATGTCACCGTTTTTCATCAGAATTCATGCTCTAAATAACCAGAGCTCCAAAATGTGCTTTGCAAATAAAACATGTTTCAATAAACATGTACATAAACACACACACTTTGCTTACAGTATTTATAATGAAAATTATGGGGTTGGATTACCGTTAAATAATTTAATAAGCAAATGTTTACAATTAGTAATCCTTCCACACCACAGAAAACATCCCCTTCATTACTTTCATCTTCTAGTAAAATGGGAAGACTGACCATCTCTATCACAAGTGTATCACATAAAACTGAAATTCAATTATTCAACTAACATTTATTGGACACCTACTGTGTGCCAGGCAGCATGCTGGGAATGGAGGCACAGAAAATGTAGGCTATTCTCTGCCTTTAAGGAATGTGAAAGATAGTGGTATTAGTGTTTACTTTCACAAAAAATACCACCCGAAAGAGCTATGGCCGGCACACAAATTAATTCCATACAGATATTTATTTTTAAATTTCTATTCATTTAACCCAAAATATAATTCATATTAGCAGAGAAATCATTAACACTAGTGACACCCACAAATTACATTTTCATTTACCTTTGTAACTCCATATCTAAACTATATTTATATTTTACATACATAGGATATATATTCTATTACCATGACTTCCCACAATCTGGCCATTTCCTCTATCCATCTTACACTCCTCCTCCTCTATTACACCTGTTCCAAATCAGCCAAGTGCTATTTTATACACCCTTAGGGCCTCAACCCCATGTCCCATAAATACTGACTCTCCAACACCTTGTCCTCTCAACTCCCACAGAGCTCAGTCCCCACATGGAATTCAGTATCGAGAATTATACACGTGAGGGGCACCTGGATGGCTCTGTTGGTAGAGACACGACTCTTGATCTCAGGGTTGTAAGTTTGAGCCCCACATTAGGCGTAGATACTACTTAAAAAAAAAAAAAAAAGGAGTTATACACTTGAGGGCTACAGGAAGCTTGTAACATTTTTTAAACTATTACACATTTTAAAAGCAAATAAAATAGGGGTGCCTGGGTGGCTCAGTCGTTAAGCGTCTGCCTTCGGCTCAGGTCATGATCCCAGGGTCCTGGGATCGAGCCCCGCATTCGGCTCCCTGCTCGGCGGGAAGCCTGCTTCTCCCTCTCCCACTCCCCCTGCTTGTGTTCCCTCTCTCGCTGTGTCTCTCTCTGTAAATAAATAAAATCTAAAAAAAAAAAAAAAAAAAGCAAATAAAATACTTAATACATAAAAATGTTTGAATGAGTTCTTGGAAACTGGACAATCCAAACCCTTCAAAGAGGCAACAACAAAAAAGAGAGGTCAATTATTTCTCATTGTTTGAAGGGGCTTTTGGTAAGAGTTTATAAGGGACTAGGAATATAGAGACCAGTGCCTAGCTCTGGCCAGTACAAGCCGACCCAATTTACAGACATTACCCTGCCCTGATCCACTTCGCAAAGGTCAGAAAAACCAAGTCATTGCTAAAACTTAATACCCTTTCAAGAGTGGTTTCCACAAGGAAAGAGAAAGAAAAAGGGATCATGAATATTTCAGGAAAAAAAAAACTTAGCAGATTAACTGTTTTAGAGGTAACAGGAAGAACCTTTCAAAAGCAGGCAAAGCTTCTTCCTGATTCCAGGTATCAGAGCTAGCCTCTCTATATGGGCTCTCCCTGATCCCACATGCCTTAGTTCAACTTTCTCCTTGAAACCTTGCTGCGCTCACTGAATGCCAAAATTTCAGAGAGAGGATCTATTAATAGGAATATTCCTTTTTAAAAGTATTAATACTGGGGTGCCTGGGTGGTTCAGTTGGTTAAGCATCTGACTCTTCATTTCAGCTCAGGTCATGATCTCAGGGTCGTGAGATCAAGCCCCGAGTCTGGCTCTGCGCTCAGTGTGGAACATGCTTAAGATTCTCTCTCCCTCTCCCCGCTCCACACTCTCTTTAAAAAAAAAAAATTAGGGGCGCCTGGGTGGCTCAGTTGGTTAAGCAACTGCCTTCGGCTCAGGTCATGATCCTGGAGTCCCGGGATCGAGTCCCGCATCGGACTCCCTGCTCAGCGGGGAGTCTGCTTCTCCCTCTGATCCTCCCCCTCTCATGCTCTCTGTCTCCCATTCTCTCTCTCAGATAAATAAATAAAAAATCTTAAAAAAAAAAAATTAACAATAACAATAAAAATATTAATATTGTACCTCTGAAAGGGTAAAGGGATGTGAGGAAAATAACATAATTAAAGCCCACAGTCATCCTAACACTGATTAACAGTGGTAGCCTAGTAGTGACTGTGGCCATCCAGGAACACATTAGTAGAAATGAATTTGAACCATTTGCTTTACTATTTTGAAGGAGAGATCAGCTTAACCAGGGGGAGTCGAAGCTTCAAATGAAGAAAGGAGGATGAAGCCTGTGGAGGGCTGCCGGGGCAGGAGGCCACCAGATGCCAGCATAGGCTGGTGGGGGTAGAACATGGTTCCTTTCCTCTGTTTCACAGGACTCCACTATCACCATTAAAAGGTGAAAAACCTGTGCTGCGAATTAAACAGATTTCTTCAGCCTCGGCTGGGAACTTACCCACCACCTATAATACTGAATCTAGACCATAAATGCCATCTGAGTTCCACTTTGGAACACAACTCTGGGTTGAAGACTGAATGTACACAGTGCCTGCAAAACAGAAACTGTATCTGGGCTCTCAACCATTCAGTCTTAGAAAACCGCATGCTTCACAACCATCCCTTGCAGGTGACACATATTATTTGTTCCACTTGACAATTTCAGCCCAGTTGCATGCCAGGTATCTCTATGCAGTGTAAGAACAAAATGAAACTCTCAGAGTACTAAAAGAACCAAAAACTTCTAACTTATCTTTTCCTACAGTAGCACTGTGAAGCAGCAGTGGCTCGGATAAGAGAGAAAGCCTAAGATTACTCTATTTCTAAAACAGACAACATGCATCGCATTAAATACCACCCGAAAGAGCTATGGCCGGCACTCGTTGGCTGAGACCCCTTTCTTGCTTGCCAAGAAAAACTAGGATGACAACGTTAAGCTAAAGACACTGCTAACCACAAAATTAATTCACCACCTAGCTTCTAAAGTGACGGGTCTCCCAATAAATCCTTCCGCTTAAGGGAGAGGACAGCCCAAGTTTACATGTGTTTCTCGGTCACATGCACACAGCATCTGAGTTTTTATACTTGTAAGTCAGACTCAATTCTTTAAGTTCCTAAGAATGAAAGGAATTAGAATCTTTAACTAGAAAAGAATGCTTGACCGTTATGGAAAGGAATTTAAGTATCTTTCATATGAAGTAAGCAAACAATGGTGATTAAACATTTGTCCTAAGGAGGAGGTGCTTTGTGAATTCTGTCAAGAAGCCCTATAATATAAAGAGTGGAAAATACCCCCTCAAAGGCTGCACTCTCCCAACACTTCCTTTCCCACATGTGTTTATGGCCTTTCACAAAACTGAAAAACTACATCTCTGTTCATTCAGGATGAATACCTCAGCAGTTCTCAGAATATGGGGACGCATCTGACTCCATAATGGGGCAAAGAAGGCTCTTGCACCAAACTGCCCTGTGCCCAGATTCCCAGTCTGTCTTGGTCCCGTGGAGCCAGAATGACCATACTGTGAAGCTGTGAACAACTTCTGCTAATCCTAAAGGGTTTTCACTACGCCTGTTACAATCTGTGTAGTTCCAGTACCCAGCATGTTGCTCCTGTCAAAATTAGCGTTTTCATATGCATATGGCCTGATGGTGCCGATTATTCTGGCAAGACACAATGCAAAGGCACCTTTGCAATATTAATTGGTCTTTGAAACTTTTGAGATAAACACCTACAACCACTGTTTACTAATGGTCAGATTATAAGATTGAGGAAATAAAAAGGGATTTTTTATGTTAAAACTAAGAAATCAAATCTACCAAAGGCTTATCCAAGAGATTCAGTGTATTTTTAAGTTCCCCACAAAGGCATCTAAAAAAACCTGAAAATCTGGACCAACCTTCATAGTGTAAATAAAATACATGCACAATCTAAAGATGTTGAGAAAAGACACAAACATTGGTACAAACTACTGATAGTGGCGATAAACTGAAGAGGCAAACTCTGTGAGTAATCTGGCAAAAGACCGTGGTGGAAGGTTAAGAGGGAACTGGTGCATTCGGTCAAGGACTAAAAAGAGAAAGTACATCAGGTTCACACTGTTTAAAAAAAAAAAAAAATTCACAAGACACTATAAATCAACATAACCAACTCTAAAAATGAAATTCGCAAGACACATGGAAGGAGGTGGAAGGCAGTTGGGGGAAGAGGGATGGAACAGTTAAGTTCCTGATATTGGGCAAGTCTCTCATGTTCCTATGACAGTAGTCCCTTCAACCGTTAAGAGGAGGAACAGACCAACAAGGTACTTTCCGCTCTGGCTTGATTCAGAATCACCAGGGAGCACAAGCCCAGGCAGATGTATTTATAAAGGTCTACAGCTGATCCTCATGGATAGTCAAGAATGAGGACCTCTGGGGGCGCCCGGGTGGCTCAGTCAGTTAAGCATTGGCCTTTGGTTCAGGTCATGATCCCGGGGTCCTGGGATAGAGCCACGTGAATCGGGCTCTCTGCTCAGCGGGAAGCCTGCTTCTCCCTCTCCCTCTGTCTGCTGCTTCCCCTGCTTCTGCTCTCTCGCTCTCTGACAAATAAATAAATAAAATCTTAAAAAAAAAAAAAAAAAGAATGAGGACCTCTGGAATTGAGAAATAATCTCCCGAACACCCTAAAATGATGTATTCTTAAAAAGGTAGTAAGATACTGGTGCTATATATGATCCATTTTCATAATTTTTAAAAAAATTAATGTAGGCAATTTCATGACCAGAGGAGGAGGATATGTATTGTGAAATGACTGCCTTCAGTCATACAAAATATAAGCCTCCCTATACCCATCTGTATTCCACTTTCTCTCACTCTGACCTTTGCATTAATTTGACTTAATTTCTCTTTACTGTGGCAAAGAGGAGGAACCATTTTTGTTATTAATGTGAAATTTAAATGACAGGCCCAATTTAACATCCCATGTAGCTACTAAGGCTCTTCCCCACACGGAATGTTAGTTTATCACAACACTGCCATTCACATTATAACCAGATGAGGGTCTCAAGCACCGCAGTGCAATCTCTTTCCAAACCCTAAAAGGTATCAATCTTTTCCAGGAACTAAACATTTTTCCTTAAAAGAGACAGACTGAATACAACGGAGGCCTGAATAAGAGAAGCTTGTCTAAATAGACATTTCTTTTTTCTTTTTTTAAAGATTTTATTTATTTGAGGGCGCCTGGGTGGCTCAGTTGGTTAAGCGACTGCCTTCGGCTCAGGTCATGATCCTGGAGTCCCGGGATCGAGTCCCACATCGGGCTCCCTGCTCAGCAGGGAGTCTGCTTCTCCCTCTGACCCTCCTCCCTCTCATGCTCTCTGTCTCTCATTCTCTCTCTCAAATAAATAAATAAAATCTTTAAAAAAAAAAAATTAAAAAAAAAAAAAGATTTTATTTATTTGAGAGAGAGAGTGAGAGAGCACAAGAGGGGGGAGCCGGAGAGGGAGAAGCAGACTCCCTGCTGAGAAGGGAGCCCGATGCGGGACTCGATCCCGGGACTCCAGGATCATGACCTGAGCCGAAGGCAGTCGTTTAACCAACTGAGCCACCCAGGCGCCCTAAATAGACATTTCTAATTCAGATAGAAGGCAAAAACAAAACAAAACCCTGCCTCATCTTTAATGTTATCCTCCTAACCTAAAATTAGACATTTTTCCCCTCTTCAGTAATTCAACTTTGATTTGAAGTCTAAAATGCTGAGGTGGGAGTAGGAATCCATACATTAATAGCCTAATTTCAGAAATAAAATGTATTAAACTTACTCTCTTTGATTCTCCCCAGTTCCATTCATTAACAGACATTAAGAGTGATGACAGAGGGAACACAAATTTATTCATGGTCTACTCGATAGCCCAGCAAGGCACCATTAGCACCCCTACACTATAGAAGAGAAGGCAGGCTCAGGGAGGTGGGATAACTGGCAGTCACAGCTATTAAGAAGTGGAGCCAAGAGTGAAACCCAGCTCAGTCTAGCTCTAAAGGCCTGCACCTTTTATTGCCTCAGTTTCTCTAAATATAAGACTCTGTTAGAGCAGGAACCTGCATAAAGTAGGATGGCTCATTGAGCCTAAAGGGATGAAGAAATTTGAAATTTATTTTTCTTTTCTTTACTACCTTATCATAATCCAACCACTTCAATGAACACACAAAAAAAGAAATGTTCCCAAATGGCCAACTGGTCTCTCCTAATTCTCAAGATACTAACCGGGGGAGCCTGGGTGGCTCAGTCAGTTGAGTGTCCAATTCTTGATTTCAGCTCAGGTCATGATCTTGGGGTCGTGAGATCGAGCCCCACATCAGGATCCACGCTCAGCATGGAGTCTGCTTGAGGTTCTCTCTCTCCCTCCCACTCTGGCACTCTCTCTCTCTCTCTCCCCCTCTCTCTAAAATAAATAAATCTTAAAAAAAAAAAAAAAGAAAATGCTAACTGGAGTATTTTCAATGAAACTACTAAGAGTGAACATAGGAGCACAAAACATAACTAAAGACTACTAGAGTCAGACGCTCTGAGAGAAGCAAGAGAACATGAACCAAAGAATGAAAGGCAAGAAGGTGTGTGCCCTGAAAACCCAGTTTACACCCGTCATCAGGTGTACACAGGGGTGGTTCCAGGACTGACCGACTCAGTACCATCAGGACTGGCCTGCTGCCTTTGGTGTGGCTAAATCATACCAAACTAAAAATGTTCCCTGGCCATCTGTTCTACTTAGAAGGCTGTGCACCAGTCATCACTGTTCATTAGGGGGAAAGAACCTGGATGAGAAGGTTCTGCCCTCAGGAAAATGTTTCAAACGCTCGGTTTTACATCTGAGCAATTTTTTGGCATGAGCTGGACTTGGGTACCAGAAAAACAGATGGGGAATCACCCCTGTATTTCATGTTACTTTAACACAGGCAACAAAGAGGTAAATAATCATCAGAGAAACCCACTGACCTCAAGATCTTTCCAATTAACTTCAATAATCCTTCATTCAGCAAATAACCCAAAAGACACTTGAGACCAAGCTGTGAGCAAGGGAATCTTGGTCTGCCTTCCATAGGAACTTCTCTCTCACATTCTGCCTTCTATTTCAGAAGGCGCCTTTCAGACAGTAAGCTCAAGTTCAGGTCCATTTCCCCGTAGCAGACAATAGTGATGAATGTCTGATGCGTGGCGACAAGGACAATGTCTGCCTGCAGGGATGAGGAAGGTTTCATGGAGGATCCCAAAGGACAAGTGGGATTCAGCAGATGGGGGGGCGGGGGGGGGCGGGTATTAGTAAATTCATCACAAGATCTGAAGGCTGGAAGTTTCAGGAAGTGGCAACAGAGATGAAAACACAGGAAGGAGAGTAGTGAGAGATGAGGCTGGCTGAAATCAGAGACACCTTGATCCACAACCACATGAAGAAGCCTGAAGTTTAACCACAGACAAGAGGTGAAAAGCCACCAGAGGATTTAAACAGGGGAATGACATGTTCCTGATGAACCCTTTGTGATCTAGAACTAATTTAAATCTTTCCCTAACCCTTTCACAGTTGGCTTTTAATTTATAGAACCAAAATATTGATGAGGATGTGATTTAAGGTCTAAGTAACGTTTTTGTTTGTTTTTTTTTAAAGATAGTTATTTGAGAGAGAGAGAGCAAGAGAGCACAAGCAGAGGGAGGGATAGGGGCGGGGAGAAGCAGGCTCCCTGCTGAGCAAGAAGCCTGATGAGGGGCTCAATCCTAGGACCCTGAGACCATGACCTGAGCCAAAGGCAGACGCTTAACCAACTGAGCCACCCAGGTGCCCAAGGTCTAAGTAACTTCTAACTCCATTATCAACTGACTCCATTATTCATAAATTGGACTTCACCAAAATTAAAAACTTTTGTGCTTCAAAGGACATCATCAAGAAAGTCAAAAGGCAACTCACAGAATTGGAGAAAAATTTCGCAAATCATACACCTAATAAGATACTATATAATCTAGAATGTATAAATAACTCATAACAATAAACGGATAATCCAATTTAAAAATAAGAAAAGCATCTGAATAGAGATTTCTCCAGAGAAAATATACAACTGTCTGCTAATTACTTCAGAAGATGCTGGACATCATTTGCCATCAGAGAAATGCAAATCAAAACCACAATGAGATACTGATTCACACCCACTAGGATGGCTAGAGTCAAAAAGTAAGAGAATAACACTGTTGACAAGGATGTGGAGAAATTGAAACCTTTATACAATGCCGGTGGAACTGTAAAATGATGCAGCTGCTTTGGAAAACAGTCTGACAGTTCCTCTAACAGTTAAACACAGAGTAACCAATATGACCCAGCAAGTCCCAAGAGAAATGAAAACAAGTCCACATAGAAACTTTTACAGGAATGTTCATAGCAGCATTATGTATAACTGCCAAAAGGGGAAAACACCCAAATGTCCATCAACTGATGAATGGATAAACAAAACACAGTATATCCATACAATGGAGTATTATTCGACCATTAAAGAAGAATATAGTGCTGATACACTCTACAACATAAATAAACCTTGAAAACCCTTACACTTAATAAGAGACACAAAAGACCACATATTGAATGATCCCATTTATACGAAAAGTCCAAAATAGGCAAATCCACAGAGACAGAAAATAGATTAGTGGCTGCCTAGGGCAGGGGAGGGAGGAGAATAAGGGGGTTGGAGGACCACTAATGGGTATGGGGTTTCTTTTTGGACTGATGAACATGGTCTAAAACTGCGGTGATGACTGCACAATTCTGTGAATATAATAAAAACCACTGAATTGTACACTTTACATGGATGAATTGTATAGTATGTGAATTATATCTCAAAAAGCAGTTATAAAACCAACAAACAAAAATTCCATTATGCATTACTGAAATACAAATAAGCTCTCAAAAAGGATTATAGGACCTTGTTCACTCATTCTAAAGAATCCAAACTAGGGCAAAGAAAACCCAGAGAGATTCTATTACTTGATTCTAGGTACTAGGTCATACTGAAATATTCATGAAGATTTCCATGTTTTAATACAGGAAAGACATCTTAAGTTGAAAAAGACAGAGAAGTGTCAAAAAAGAGTTTTTATAACTCAGAAATAGGATAACACAGGGAAGTCACCAAATGGAAAACAAACATGGATTTGTACCCTGCATATGAAAGAGGCACCCAAATTTATTACTGTTCCACCTCTGAAAAAGTCAAAGGTAAAATAGCCCAGTTAATAATATCTGTTTCTAGGGGCACCTGGGTGGCTCAGTCAGTTGAGCGCCTGCCTTCGGCTCAGGTCATGATCCCGGGGTCCAGGGATCGAGCCCCGAGTCCAGCTTCCTGCTCGGTGGGGAGCCTGCTTCTCCCTCGGCCTGCTGCTCCCCTTCTTGGGCTCTCCCTCTCTCTGACAAATAAGTAAATACAATCTTAAAAAAAAAAATCTGTTTCTAAAGCACCAATTTGTGACAAATCAAAGAATTAAGAAATAATTTGCCATTCCCAGTTACATAACTGAGAACTGATCATTTATCCTTTTGAACATTCCATTTCACAGACATTGGAGTGACTCTCTTCCTCATGGCTGGTGTGGATCCCAAAAGTGACAGGTGCATTAAACATAAAATGTAAATCAAAAAATCCAACAGTGTTTAAAAAGTACTATGTGCCACCCTGAATCTAATCCTGAACTACATAAAGTAATAGCCATAAATGCTGATTAGCACAATCTGCAGGCAAAGTAACAAATGACCATGAAAAATTCAATACTGTGTGCAGTGTGATAGCTCACTGCTATGTGTCCATTAAAATTCATCAGGCTTCAATGTACCTTCCACAAATAATCAAAAACAAATATGGACAAGGCACATTCTGCATTTGTCAAAAAGGTGTGTACCCTACCTTTCTACCAATCTTTGTTAAATCCTCAGTACACATGACTATCCCCACCACAAAACATTGCACATCATGGACGCCTAACATTCAACAGAATTCCCTTTTTTTTTTTCAATCCCCCCCCCAAGTAGTTATGCAACCTCTCAGACCCAAGGGTTACTACTAGACTTCACATCCTAACAGTGTCTCTGAAATGTACTCAAATGTACTCCACTCAAAAAAAAATAAAAAAATAAAAATTACCTTCAAGTTAGTTTTATATACAAAATCAAGTCCAAAACAGATTTTTCCCATTTCTTCAGTTTCACCGGGAATGCAGAAAGTGAAGTTATATAAACAGATATCTATTTGCCTTCACAAATGAACAGACGGTACAAAGCAACTGCTTATACTTAATCATGTTTTTGTCTATTCTACCAGGCCCTGGTGTCAGGAGAGAGTTCTGCCAGATAAGGACAATGAAATGCATTATTATATAGAGTGACTAAGAGCCCTACAAGTACTGTTTTAGAATGTAATCCCAGGCAGGACGGCTGCGGTAAAAGGGCCTAATATTTTGTGATAACTATTACCAAAAGTAAAGGCATTGGCCACCCAGTACCAATTTAAAAACACGCACTACATTCAATTCTATTTAAATGTCTTACAGGAAAGAAGGGCCTTTGTATCTTCCTATCCTGGGGGAGATGAACAACTTGCAATTTGCTTCCCACACTGAATCCCACGTTTGCAACATGTAGAGCAAGTACTTCAGACACCACAAAACAAGGGCAGCCAACATTAAGGCCAAATATAGGATGTGATTCTAAACCACGATGCAGTAAAGCCTACGTTTCCTTTTCCAGCGATCAAAACCCTTTGAATACTCCCAAAAAAGGACGGCAGGGCCAGCGCCTCCCTCCAAGAGGAAGCCCCTTTCTTCTCGGCTCTCCCTTGCAGCCTGCCACTTCCCCCAACACATTCAAATCATTTGAGAGACCGAGGGTTGGTGTGTGCGCGCCTGTGTGGACAGGCGGGAGAGCTGGGTTCCTGCATTTCACCCTCTACATCCGACCTCACCCCCAGTCATTTAGGCGCAGCGGAGCCCCACCTGCACCTCACTCCTTTTGACTGCGTCCCTCGCCAGCTGCTCCGCTATTAGGGGAGCACACCTCTGAATCACCGGGTTCACTCCGATGCTCCAGGCCCCGGACCCTGCAGCGTTCCGGCTCCGTTCTTCCTCTCCCAACCCCCTTCCAGTCCCGGCCCTCCCAGCCCGCCGCTCCCACCGCCCGGCTCATCCCTCTTCCCAAGCCGCCCCCGCCCACATTACTCCAGTTCTAGCCGCGCCCCGCCCTTCCCGACCCCCGAGCTAGATCTTCAGGGCCCGGAGCTGGCCTCGCACCCACGGCCAACCACCCTCAGGCTGGACCGCCGCCCTCGCCCCTCCCACGCAGGGCCCCAGCTCGCCCTGGCCCCACGTGAGCCCGGCCCCTGCCCACCCCCCACCCCCGACCCACTGGCTCCCTGGGGCGGCTCAAACCCCGCCCCCAGGCCCAGCGCCCCGGGGCTCGGCGCCCTAGCCCCGAGCAGCCCCTCCCCACCCCAGACCCCACCCAGCCAGGCGGGTCCCCAACCCCTAAAACCCTTCCTCGGGCAGCTCCGCCCCACCCGACCCGCGGTTCCTCACCCCGCCGAGAGGCATCTGAACCCCCGAAAGCCTCCCCTGGGCAGCCTCCTCCCCACAGGGACCACGGTTCACCCTCCCAGGCCAAGCGGTTCCGTCCCGAACCTCCGACAGCAGCCCCTGCTCCAACCCGCGGCACACCGGCCGGGGGAGGGGGGCCCCGGACCAAGGGTCCGCGCCGCGCGCGCCCACCACAGCCCACTCCCCTTCACCGGGCCCTGCTCCACACCCCGCCGGCTCCTGTCAGCCGGCGCCGGCACATGCCGAGAGGCTCGGTCGGCCCGCCGGCTCGCTCACGAGCGGTCCCGCCAGGCGCGCGCTGCTCACCAGGGCCGAGGTGCCTGAGGCGCCGCCGCCGCCGCCGAAGTCCCCGCTGCAAAGCCCGGCGAAGCCTCTAACCGCTGCCGCCTCCCGCCTGGCACTGAGCGCCGCGCGGGGGAGGGGCGCGGGCAGCCGCCGCCGCCACCGCCGCCGCACGCAGGCCCCGCCCCCGCGCCGCACCGCGCCCAACCAAAGGGCCCCTCGGGCTGCGGCCCGCCACGCCCACTTCCTGGAGGGGAAGCCTGCTTCCCACCCCTGGTTCCATGCCCCGCTCTCGTTGGCGCCCCCTCTGGTCGCGCCGAGGGATGCCGGTTGGCTGCGGAGGAAGGCGGTACCCAAGCACACGCACCGCCCACTAGTCAACTAGCCGGAGAGCCACGCCCATGGGCGCTCCGGAGCCACGCCCGCTGCTCCTCAGAACCGGGAGCGGCGTTCTTAGAGCTCCGCCCACTGACCCGCTTGGCTCTGCAGGGCCACATCCCCCCGCTCCTCAAAGATTCTTCCAGAGCCCCTCAAAACCGGAACATCAGCTCCTCTGAGCCCGCCCACTGCCCCATCCAAACCCTTAGCCGGCCTCCTGGCCCCCTAAGCCCGCCTCCCCTCCCATTGCTTCCGAACTGGCCCAACGGCGCCACGAAACCCCGCCCCGCTGCTAGAAGCCCCACCCGCGGACCCCAACCTGATTCTCGGCATCACAAGCCCCGCCCACTGCCTATCTAAATCCTTAAATCTCCGAGCCCCTCCCGAATTCTCGAACTCCCGCCTTTGCCATCCGAAGTTCCGCCCCTGTTCCCCATCACACCCTCCCACCACCACCTCCGGGGACAGCTAGCGCTCCAGCCCTCCCTCCACTTTCCATTGTCGCATTCCTAGCACCGGGTGGCTGCCCCTGGGTGGGACACGCACTCCACAGGGAGGTCCCGTCTTGACCCCGTTTCGCAGGTGAGGAAGAGGGTTCTTCCCTTCCTTGTGCTGGCCAAAATCCCTCACCCGTTTGCTCCAAAGCTGGGCCGCCCAGGCCAAAGAGCAGCGGAGTCCCAGCTTTGCTGCTGTCAGACTGTGTGTCCTGGGTCAGTTCCCTTCACCTCTTCGGGCCCGACGTTCCTGATCTTTAGCGTGAAGTTGTCCTGTTACTAGCCCGAGCCCCTTTTGAAAATACCAAGTTCTGAAATACCAAGATTTGGGGAAATTGGACCTGAGGATTTGAATGAACAAAGCAGGCCCGCCTAGGGCTGGTTACTTCCCAAAGCAAGGCATCTTTGCTGTTCACGGGGTGGGGTGCAGGGGTGATTTTTCATTTTAAGCCTTAGTCTCAGAAATCTGTGTTATGAAATTATGGCCCACCTGAACCAAAAGAGCTCTAACAGCAACTTACCTATCATCTCTAGGCCTCAGTTTCTTTATCAGTAAAATAGGGACTGTAACAGCCACTCCTGGAAGGATTCCGTGAGCTTAGTAATGCACTTGGCAGGGTGACTAACTTGTGATGAGCCCTCAACAAATGGTACCTGATGCTGCTACTGCTGGGCCTCAACAAAGTGGAGAGGTGAGTTTCGTTTTGCCTTCAAGCAGCCACTAACAGGAGCACCCCTTCCACAGAAAGACTTGGCTACTAACGTCGTTTAAATGAGAGATGAAGTTGGTGAAGCACCTGATGCAGTGGCAGGCCTTTGGCCATGCACAAAAACCATTGGCTGTTATCATGATTCCTATTTTTAGTGAAGCAAGGGCATTGTTAGCAGCGGAGTTCTGAGTGGTTTGGGGGAAATGAAGTTTGATGCAAGTGCTTTGCGAAGGAACCGAGAACCAAACTGGCTTACTCTTTGGGAACAGATTATTGTTAACATTTAACATCGCTTATATATGTCAGGCACTGAGTGCTTTGAACACAAAATCTCCTGAAATTCCTCCAACAATCCTGTGGCTACAAAAACAATTCTTTTTTCTTACTACTGTATTTATTTATTTGAGAGAGAGCAGGAGCGGGGGGAGGGGCAGAGGGAGAAGCAGACTCCCCACTGAGCAGGTGGACAGATGACTCGGGGCTCGATCCCAGGACCCCAAAATCATGACCTGAGCCAAAGGCAGATGCTTAACTGACCAAGCCACCCAGGCGCCCCTACAAAAATGATTCTTAATCCCCATCTATAAAGGTGAAGAAAATAAGAAGTTAATTTAATTGCTCAAGGTCACACAACTTGAGCCAGGCAGAGCTAAAGGTAGAACCCACATCCCTCTAATGGCAGAATCTGCACCCTCTGCCAATTAGTCATTCCATTAAACGGCCTCTATGGCAGCAAGAAAGACTAGAAAAAACAGGGACTTTGGATCCTGGTGGCCTTGGCCTTACCTTCAAGCTCCTCTACTTACCCACCGTGTGACCTTGGGCAAGTCATTTTCTCCTCTCTGGGCTTACTCTCTTTATCTATACAGTGGGGTTCATCCAAATGCTTACTTCGGGGTAGATTTTAAAGATTCAAGGGTCTAAGATTCAATGAATTAAGGCACGGCAAAGCATCCGGCACAGTGTCTGTCACACAGCAGATGTTTAAAACTTGTTGATTCACGGGGCTCCTGGGTGGCTCAGTCGTTAAGTGTCTGCCTTCAGCTCAGGTCAGGATCCCGGGGTCCTGGGATCGAGCCCCGCGTCGGGCTCCCTGCTCAGCGGGAAGCCTGCTTCTCCCTCCCACACTCCCCCTGCTTGTGTTCCCTCTCTTGCTGCGTCTCTCTCTGTCAAATGAATAAATAAAGTCTTTAAAAAAAAGAAAAGAAAAGAAAAACTTGTTGATTCACTTACCCCAGTTTTTTCAATGATGAAATTAGAAGCAAAATTTTCCATGACACCAATTTCCCCCAGATGACACCACCAGAGAGCAACCACTGAATACACTGAGAAAGAAAGTTCCCAAGGCCTTTGCCTTCCAGGTGCCTGTTTCAATTCCTGGGTTGGGAGTGGTGATTCTTGCACAAGAAACAAGGCCACCTCACCACCCCACCCCACACCTGCCCTGAATGTGGTCAGCTTAGAGCTGCTACTCCCAGAAATAGCAGGAAGATTGTGTAACCCTTTGCTGGGAGAAAACCCCACATCTCCCTGTTCTTGAATCCACAGCAATGCCTTTGTGAGCCTGAAGGTAATGAAGTTACCCAAGTTCTGCCCAAGCTGGCTCTTAAATGAAAGGACTCCGGTCCAGGTGAGATGCTGGATTTTAGAGTCTTTTGCCAGTGGTTTCTGAAGTGACCTAAGACGTGTGCTAGATGAAGAGAAATTGAATGATCAGGAAAAATAAGAGGGATTCCAAATACTACACACTACGGGTGCACCAGCTCATGTATGCAGAAGAAAGGATTATGAAGCCTGCATTTGGAGCTCCTCAGCACATCGTGTTTCTGGTTTCTCTTTGTACCAAATGGGGACATGAGTCTTGGGTTGCCCGGGCAACCTGGAAGCTGAGTGAATTAGCCCTGTGGAAGCATTAACAAATAATAATATTAAATACATGAGAGACTGGAAACTCCTAGAGTAATCTCAGCAGGCAAGACCCCTAATTGAGTGACAGAAGAGGACAAAGCTCAGAGAATATTAAAATTCACGCTACATCGATAAATCTCGGTTCTCACTGCTCTGAGTCCCTCTTTCTGCAAACGAGGAGCTGGAAATGAGTGGCTGCAGATGGATTGCCTTTTTTATTTTATTTTATTTTTTAAATTTTTTTAAAAGATTTTATTTATTTGACACAGAGAGAGAGAGAGCACAAGCAGGGGGAGCAGCAGAGGGAGAGGGAGAAGCGGGCTCCCCGCTGAGCAAGGAGCCCGGCGGGGGCTCGATCCCAGAACCCTGGGATCACGACCAGAGCTGAAGGCAGACGCTCCGTGGACTGAACCACCCAGGCGTCCCTGGATTGCCTTTTTTAAACTAAATTTTTTATTTTGAGATCATTGCAGATTCACATGTAAGTGTAAGAAATAATACAAAGAGATCCTATGTACCCTTTACCCAGTTTCCCCCCATGGTAACGTCTTATAAAATGATAGTACAATATAACCCAGATGTTGACATTTGATATAGTCGAGATACAGAACGTGACCAAAACCACAAAATCTCGGCCCCGTTTCAGAGCCACACCCACTTCCTTCTGGCCCGCCTCCTCCTTAACTCCTGGCAACCACTCATCTGGTCTCCATTTCTCTAATTCTGTCATTTCAAGAATGACAACTGAAATGATACAGTATGCAGCCTTCGGGGATTGGTTTTTTGCACTCAGTATAAATTTCTGGATGGTAGTCCATGGATGGATATATCACAGTCTAACCATTCGTCCCTTGAAAGACGCCTGGGTTGTTTTCAGTTCGGAGCAGATTATTACCAAAAAAGCTGCTATAAACATGATAAACATTCATGTTCAGGCTCTTGTGTAAACATAAATTTTTATTTCTCTGTGAAAAAAAAATTGCCGCCTAGTACAATGGCTGGGTCATATGGTAATTGCATGTTTAGTACTGTAAGAAACTGCCAAACTATTCCCCAGAGCGGCTATACCCTTTTAGACCCCTATCAAACAGAAATCCATACGTGATCCAGTTTCTCTCATCTTCGCCAGCATTTGGGGTTGTCATTATTATTTATTTTAGCCATTCTGATAGGTATGTAGTGGTATCTCATTGTGGTTTTAATTTGCATTTCTCCGATGGCTAACGATGTTGAAATCTTTTCTTAAAGAAAAAAATTTTTTTTATTTATTTATTCTGAGAGAGAGAGAAAGAGCAAGTGCAGGGGAGGGGGACGAGGAGAAGAGGGAGAGAAGCATACTCCCTGCCGAACATGGAGCCAGATGTGGGCTTTAATCTCATGACCCTGAGATCATGAAGTGAGCCAAAATCAAGAGTTGGATGCTTAGCTTACTGAGCCACCCAGGCACCCCTGAAATCTTTTCATATGCTTATTTACTATCTGTTTGTCTCTTCATGTCTTTTGCCCATTTTTTTATTGAACCTTCTGTATTTTGACTGTTGAGTTTTAGAGTTCTTTATATGTTCTACCTACTAGTCCTCTTTTGAATATGTGGTTTCCAAAATTTTCTCCCAGTATGTAGTATTTTTTTCATCCCCTTAATGTAGTCTTTCATGAAGAAAATATTTTTAATTTTGATATTCAATTTGTCAATTTTCCTTTTTTGGATCACACTTTTGATATTAAATCTGAGAAGTCCATGATCCATGTCGAATTATCATTTTTTTAAGTTTTTTTTTTTTTTTTTTAAGTGATCTTTATACCCAGTGCAGGGCTCAAACTCACCACCCAGAGATCAAGAGTCACATGCTCTTCTGACTGAGCCAGCCAAGTGTACCTTTGTTGAATTAATTTTTGGTGTTTTTTTTTTTTAAGATTTTATTTATTTACTTGACAGGGAGAGAGAGAGCACAGCAAGGGGAGCAGCAGAGGGAGAGGGAGAAGCAGGCTTCCCGCTGAGCAGGGAGCCCGACACAGGGCTCAATCCCAGGACCCTGGGATCATGACCCGAGCTGAAGGCAGACGCTGAACCAGCTGAGCCACCCAGGCGCCCCTTGAATTAATTTTCATATAAAGTTTGAGACTTGGGTTGAGGTTAACTTTTTTTTTCCAGCAGTCGTATAATCATTCCAGTATCATTTGTTGAAAATGCTTTCTTCCCTCCATGGAATTTAAATTTTGTACTTTTGTCAAAAATCAATTGAGCATATTTATGTGGGTCTATTTATGGATTCTCTACTTTGTTGCATTGATCTATTTATCTATCTTCTGCCATTAATACACAGTCATGATTACTGTAGTTAAATAATAAATCTTGAAATTGGGTATACTGTTTCTGCCCACCTTACCCTTTTTAAGAAATGTTTTAGTTATTCTAACTTCACTGCCTTTCCATATAAATTTTAGAATAATGTTGTTTATATCTGCAAAAAAATCTCTCTGAGATTTTATAGGAATTGTTAAACCTGTATATCAATTTGGGGAGAAGTGACAGAAGCTTTACTATGCTATTTTCCAATCCATAACATCGTATGTCTGCTTAGATCTTCTTTGATTTCTTTCATTGTGTTATGTGGTTTTAGTATATAAGTCCTGTACATGTTTTGTGAGATTTACACCTAAGTTATTTTTTTACGATTATAAATAGCATTGTATTTTTAAATTTCAGTGTCTGTGAGTTCCTTGGTAGGGTATTGAAATACAATTGATTTTTTTGTATGTTTAGCTTGTATCCTGCAACCTTTTTGAACTCACTTATTAGTTCCAGGAAGTGTTTTGCAGATTCCTTGGGATTTTCTATGTAGATAATCATGTCATCTATAAATAGGGATAGTTTTATTTTTTCCTTTCTGATCTGTATGCCTTTATTCCCCTTTCTTGCCTTATTGCACCGGCTACAACCTCCAGTACTATGTTGACTAAATAGTGAGAGCAAACATCCTTGCCTTATTCCTGACTTCAGGGAGGAAGCATTCAGTCTTTCATCATTAACTATGGCATTAGCTATAGATTTTCTTTGTAGATACTCTTTACCAAGTTGTAAAAGTTCCCCCTTTATTCTTACTTTTTAAAAGAGTTTTTATCATGAATAGGTGTTGAATATTGTGAAATATTTTCTTTACATCAAATGAAATGATCATATGGTTTTTCTGTTCTAGCCTATTACTATGGTGGGTTACACTGATTGATTTTTGAATATTGACCTGGCCTTGTATCCCTGGAATAAATTCCACTTGGTCATGGTGTATAATTCTTTTTACATGTAGCTGAATTCTATTTGCTAATGTGTTTTTAGTCATGTTTGTTTTTAAACTAATGAGGGATATTCGTCTATAGTTTCCCTTTTTTGTACTCTTCGCCTGGTTTTGATAAGGCAGAGTAACACTGCCTTAATAAAATGAGGTGGGACGTGTTTTCTTCTCTTCTATTTTCTGGAAGAGATTTTGTAGATTGCTGTTAATTCTTTAAATGTTTGGTAGGTTTTTCCAGTGAAACCATATGGCTCTAGGCTTTTATTTGGGGGGGGGGAGAGCTGTTAAATTACAAATTCAATGTCCTTAATAGTTATATTGGTATCAAATTATCTATTCCGTATTGGCCCATTGCACTTAAGTTGTCAAATTTATGTGTGTAGAGTTGTTTGTAGAGTGTTCTTATTATCTTTTGATGTTTGCAGGTTCTGTAGTAATAGTTCCTGTTTCATTCCTGATATTTGTAAATTGTGTCTTCTTTTTTTCTTGTTTTCTTGTCTTTTTTCTTGTCTTCTTTCTTAGAGATTTGTCCATTTTGCTGATCCTTCCAAAGAACTGCTCTTCATTTCATTGATTTTCTCTATTGTTTTTCTATTTTCCATCTCATTGATTTGTGCTCTTTATTATTTCCTTCCTTATGCTTGCTTTGGGTTTATTTTGCTCTTTTTGTTCTAGGTTTTTGAAGTAGGAGCTTAGATTATTGATATGAGACTTTATCTATGTATTTAGTCCTTCCTTTGTAATATATGCATTTAGTACTATAGAATTCCTTCTCAGTACCGCTTTAGCTGTGTGCCACACATTTTGATATTTGTATTGTCATTTTCATTCAGTTCAATGTACTTTTAAATTTCCCTGAAGACTTCCTCTTTGACTCATGAGTTATTTATAAATTTGTTATTTAGCTTTGAGGTGTTTGGAGATTATCCTGTTATCTTTCTGGTATTGATTTCTAATTTGATTTCATCATGATCAGAGAACACACAGTATGGTTTATTTAATTCTTTTAAATTTGTTGAAGTTTCTTTTTTTTTATAATTTTCATCTTAATTAAGTAGATGTCACGCCCAACGTGGGACTTGAATTCATGACCCTGACATCAAGAGTCACATGCTTTTACCGACTGAGCCGGGCAGGTGCCCCAAAGTTTTGTTTTTGTTTTTGCATTTTTATAAAACTTGAAAAAAAATAGTATTTCAAACTGTACAGTCACCAGATGTACATAGTTATCAAAAATGCACACACTTCGCTTGGCATCTCCTGAAGTTTCTTTTTTATGGTCCAGAATATGGTCTATGTTGGTATGTGTTCTGTTGTGATTCAACAGAGTGTTCTACAAATGACCATCGGATCCTGTCAGCTGGTAGTGTCCTTGCCGATTTTTTTTTTGTCAAGTTGTTTTTTCGATTGTTGAGAGAGGAGTGTTGAAATCTTAAACTATAAGGATGGATTTGTCTGTTTCTCCTTTCTCCTTTCTTCTATCAGTTCTTGCTTCACATATTCTGCAGTTCTATTGTTTGGTATATACACATTTAGGATTGTTAGGTCTTCTTGGTGGATTGCCCTTTCATCATTACAGAGTGTCCCTCTCTGCCTGGTAGTTTTCTTTGCTCTGAAATGTATTTAATATTAACACAGCCACTCCTGAATTCTTTTGATTAATGTTTCCATAGTATATCTTTTTTCCATCCTTTTACTTTCAACCTGTCTATACTGATATATTTGAAGTGAGTTTCTTATAGAGTGCATATTGTTGATTCATATTTTTTTAATCCAATCTCTGTCTTTTAATTAGTGTATTTAGACCATTTACATTTAAGGCAATCATTGATACGTTAAAGTTTAATCTGATATTTTGTTTTGTGCTTTGTGCTTGTTCTACTTTTTATTTGTCTTATTTTCTTTTTCCTGCTTTCTTGTGGGTTACTTGAACTTTTTTTTTTTTAGAATTCCATTTTGATTTATCCCTAGTATTTTTGAGTGTATCTCTGTGTATAGCATTTTTTAGTGGTTGCTCTAAGTATTACATGATACATAGGATGAGCCTATATCTATGTATCTATATCTATGTATCTATAGATATGTTCACAGTCTGCTGGTGTCATTTCACCAGTTCAAGTAAAGCATAGCAAACTTATTTCCCTTTATGCCCCCTTTGTTTGTAATACAATTATCTTAAAGATTTTCTCTACATACAATTAGGACTCTATCAGATGGTGGCAAAAGTCCTACCTCTTTATTACGCTTTCTCTGATGTCACCCTAGAGGAGAGAGACATGCACATCATTTCACCAGGTGGGGGTGGAAATCCAGACTCCTCCAGAGGTCTCCATTGACACCAATGGGGTGACAGCCTCATGACCACCCAGTGGGGATGAACATCCCCACTCCCTACTCAGCCTCCTCTGACACCACGTCATTATGTGGGAGCATCCATGAGAAAATGGTGTGCACTCTTGGCTCAGGGCCCAGCGCATGCTAGGGGCTGAGTCCATGCACGATCGCTATGATGGACTGAGCTGATGGTTGAAGCCCTGGGGTAATGACTGGCCCTGCTACCAGTCCTCCTCGCCCTGTGATCTTGAGTGAATCACATCACCTCTTGGGCCCTCCATTTCCTTATCTCTTCACTGGGAAAAAAAAATGATGCTAATCTGAGATTATGTTTGTGAGAGCACCTGCCACAGATCGTTAATACAAATAAATACTATAATGGAACTGGTACTTATTAAGCACTTACTTACTGCTCACCAGGCCCAGTGTTACCAACTGGCCAGGCACTAGCTCAAGGAATATTCATCCTAAGTTGATGAAAACTAATATGGTTTTTTTAAAATCTCCATTTTACAGGGGAGACTGAGGTTTGTTGTTGCACAATAAGAGCTAACTGAAACAAACTCAAAAGACCTCAGGAGGGCTATTCTACTTAAGCTCAGTAATGCCATTCTCAGAAATTTATCCTAAGGCCATAATCATGGTTGCATGCAAAGATACAGTCAATTTTCATTATTTACTATTGTTGTACTCTATAATAAAGTCACCACAAACACTTCATTAGTGAATACTGAGTCCTTGCACCTAGAGGAAATACAGGCTAGGTTCCTGCAGGCTACTGGTCACAGCATTTTCATCAACCAATCAATATTTAACCTCATTTTATGTGTGTTTCTGTTTGAAGGCACCTTATTTAACATATACATTGTATATATTATAAATATATTATAATATATTGTTTATTATATATATTATATTATATATTATAATATATATAAATATATTGTATATTATATATTACAATATATTGTATATTGTATATAATGTATAATATACATTGTATATATTACAAATATATATATATAGTTGATTCATTAACATTAAACTTACCCTATAACTCATGTCTGAATGAAGCTTATCTAACACAAGCATTTTCTCCCTAAGGCACATCGCAGCCTCCTCGCCACTTAGGAATCGCAGACTGCACTTGAGCCCTACACTTGGGGCCCATTTTAAATAGCAGATCGTGCCCTAAATGCACACAAATGCTAAAAATGCACACAAATACCAAGTATACCGTGAAAGGACACTTGCTTCCATTACAAGAGCTGAAACGAGAAGGCAGAACGTTGCCTAGTTCGACCTCAGCCGGCAGTGTTTATGCTGGATGATTAACATCTTCTCCACTCTGTGCACGCGTGTGCCCACGAATGACTACAAAAGCACTTCAAGTGTGGCTTTTGGGGCTGCAAATAAATTTTAAATAAGTAGCTGAATTTGCAAATACGGAGTCCACAGATAATGAGGATTGACCATATATGTGTAAGGACGTTTATTGCTGTTTGCTCTGGAAACAACCCTGGCTGGAAACAAGAACAGTTAGGTAAATACATTCCAGTGCAGTAATTGGACGGAATGCAATAAATGAGGGATATGAACAGAAAGACAGGCTGAGGTCAGGCACTGGAAAGAATGAACAGCAGCCAAAATGTTTGTACCTCATCCTAGAGGCAAATAGGACTTCCCAGAATCCAACCTCTGCCTTCCTCCTGCATGAGGTCCATGGTCCCTGGCCCCCACATGCCCAGGTAACATCTGTAAACAACTGGTTTGTCGCAAACCATGGAATATGGCCTCAACCTTTTCCCCTTGTGAAGCCTGACTATTCCTAAGTCCACGGGGAGCCACAGGTTGTTAAGCAGGAAATAGAAAAGAATTTTGTGGAAGATGATTGGTTGCTTAATGATATGTAAGGCTGTCCCAGATGTGCTGTTAAGTGAAAAAGGCAGGTCCGAAATCAGTTATGTCCCATTTCTATACACACACACACACACACACACACACAGTAATAGAAATTATCTCTGAGTGACAGAATTCAAGTTATGAGTGAGTTTCCTTTTTCTATTTCCTGTTCTCTATTTTCTCATGTTTCTGTGAAGGGCATTCAATGGCTTGAAATTTTAAAATGTCACCTTTCCGAAGAGGGTGAAGGAATTCTGTATATTCAAGGTGTTCTGTCAAGACCCCCAAGCTCCTTGAAGATTTTTCAAAATTCAAATACAAATCTGGGTACAGAAAAACACTCGCTCACCCACGTAAATCCTGTTGTTGAGGCAATAAACCTTACAAACGCCTGTATCATCTATGGCAGCGTGAGCTACAGCTTCCAAAGTCTAACTTGTCCTGTGTTCCTCCCCTCACCAATCAGATGCCTCTGCCTCACGTGATAAGGGGGTTACTGTTAATTAACAGCAATGATAAAGGCTTAGACCAATGGTTCTCACCTGGGGGCAGTTACACTTCCCACCTCTGCCCCCAAGGTACATCAGACAATGTCTGGAGACATTTTTGGTGGTCACAACTATGAGAATGTTACTGGCATCTAGGGAGTAGAGGCCAGGGATGCTGCTAAATATCATGCAATGTACAGGACAGCCTCCATCCCACCGCACAACAAAGAAGTATTAGGCCCCAGATGCCAACAGTAGCGAGGTTGAGAAACCCTGTCTCAGACATGGGGAGATTTACTAAGTCTTACTGGGCTCAGGGTTTTACAGGAAAAATCATGTGATCCTCACAGCAATGCTGGGAGATAGGGACTGTAAGCATGCCTGTTTTATAGAAGAGGAAACTGAGGCTTTAGGAGGGGAAGGAACTTGAGACTATACACCTCTATCTTGCATGTTTCTGACTTCAGGGCCCGTCTTCTCCCCTCCACAGTCTCTGCTTCCAAATCCCAAACACAAAAAATTGCTGTGTTTTTTTTTTAATTATGGAAACTTCCAGATAGAAACAAAAGCAAAGAAACCAGTTGAGCGAGCCCACGTGTTCCCACTCTCCAGCCTCAGAGCTACACTTGGGACCTCCAGGATGGGGATGCTCTCCTGCAGAATCAAGAATCCCTGAACACATCAGGGTAAATCACACCAGGCTTGGAGCCCTTGGGGTGGGGGTAGGGTGGGGGACACAGGAGCTCCTCTCTCAGGTGGTTTGGAATATGTTCCTTTTTCCTTTACAGGTTCTGATCATAGCCCCCATCAGCTGATGGCTTTCCCAGCAGAAGAGCAAGGTAGAAGATCATCTGTTTTCTCCCCAAGGAAGTGCCACCTCCTTTTCTGAGAGGTGTGAGAAAATGATTTCTCCCAAAGGAAAGCTGAAAAGGGGGAACAGCCCTCTGAAACAGAGAGACTCCTGCCACCAGAACTGTCAGTGGCAGGAAGGCATTATTTGCCCAGTGGGATCCAAAACATCTCCCACTCTGTGTCTGCATGCATACACCAGGGCGGCAATATCTTTGATTCAAACAAGTGTTCTTTGGTTTCTGCTTTGCGCCAGGCTCAACTGCACTCTAGTTTTGGACTACAGACAGCAAGCAGGAGTCAGCTGGCTTCTTTCAAATGAGGCCAGACCTTCATGGTCGGACAGGAGAAACCAGGTTTGTAACCCAGATAGAGGCTTCTCTTAGCTCCATTAATGTTTGAACTGAATTACCTGTGCTGGGGAAAACAGCCGCAGGGATGGCTATGACCGTGAGCTTTGGAATCAGACAGCCCCGGGTTCTGAGTCCAGTTGTTTCAAGGATTAACTGTGTGACCCTGGTTAAATGATCAACTTTTGTGAACAACAGTTCCCTCACCTGGAAAGTGAGGATTATTCATTCAGCATGTTTTGAGCCCCTACTATATGCCAATAAGTGATTTCTGTTAACTTAGTTACTACTGAGAACCATGTCCTTTTTCATTTGTCCTTCCCAATATTCCTAGCAGGGACACTGAGGTAAGATTGCAAAAATGGCTACAAATTATTCTCTTCCATCTAGCCATGCCCCGTGCAGTTGCTCTCCACTCTGACTCAGCCCTCTACCATGGGACTGCTTTGGCCAATGGGACATGAGCAAACATGACACATGCAAAGACTTGCAAACTGTTTGTGTGTGGAGCTTACCTTCTCTTGCTGTACTTGGACCCCAACCACCATGTGAAAAAGCCCAGGAAGAAAAGCTAGCCTGTTGGATGATGACAGTCCTTTGACCCAGACACATCCTGTCACCCCCACCCAGCAGCCACCAATCATCAGACATTTGAGTGAGGACACCCTAGACCATCCAGCCATGATCAACGTTCCAGCTGACCACAGATGCAAGAGCAAACCCACAACCAAGCTAAATAGTATATGTTGCTTTAAGCCGCTAACACTTCCGGGTGGTTTGTTACATAGCAGTAGGTAACTGATACATAGCCCTTATCCTCCCACTTTACAGACAAGGAAATAGAAACTTGGAGAAGCTTGCCAAGGCTCAGTCTCTTTCTCCTACACCATGCAATGAGGGCCCCCTCTGACATCTCTAGTCCCTAAAGCAGGACCAATTGTTAATAAGACAGCAGATGAGGCGAGGACTGTGTTTACTGCCCCCGTTCAGTGGCTTGCTGGGGGACCCTGGCCATGCCCTCGGCCTCATTAGCTTGGTGGACATATAATCGACTGCTCGGAAGCTCTGTGGAAATATGTCCACCCTGGAGCATGGCGGGAAGACCCACACACCAAGCTAGAGAACACAGGCTCTTTGACAACCCATGACTTATTGGATGGGGGAGCCCCAAATGTTCACCCATCCTCTCTGCGTCCTGTTCTGTATACCTGATAGCCAGTAAGGGAAGAGAGTATGTATGACCTTTCTAAAATATGTGGGAATGAGAAAACACCTTCCTTGGAGAAGACCGACTTGCAAAAAATGGCCAAAAATGTCAGGAGCTCCCCTTCCAAGGGAATAATCCTCACTTTCCAGGTGAGGGAACACCACACATATATTGTAGACTCTGGGTTTAGCACTTTACATGCGTGTCATCTGATTTTATCCTCTCCCAAACCACATCACGTGGATATAAAGCTGCAGAGTTAAAAAGTTCAGAGCACTGGCCAAAGACCCTGACTACCTGGTTTAAAACCCGTCTTAGCCACTTACTAGTAAGTGACTTAACTTCCCTGTGCCACAACTTGCCCATCTGTAAAATGGGGATATGATAACAGCACTTATTTCATTGGGGCTGTCATGAAGACTCGGTGCATTAATGAATGTAAAGTACTTAAAACCAGGTCTGACACAGGGGCGCTCAGCTCATACCACAGCCATCATTGACAGCATTTTACAGATGAAGACGCTGAAGCACAAATGGGTTAACTGCATTGATTAATTTCACTTGGCTAAGTCAATGGTGGAGCTGAATTTTGGACCTTGGTCTGGCAGACTCTTTTTTTTTTTTTTAAGATTATTTATTTGAGAGGGTGCAAGCAGGGGGGCTGGCAGAGGGAGAGAAAGACTCTCAGCAGGTGCTGAGCCTGATGCAGGGCTTGACGTGGGGCTCGATCTCACCTGAGATCATGACCTGAGTGGAAACCAAGAGTTGGATCCTTAACCGACTGTACCACCCAGGCTCCCCTGGTCTGACAGACTTTTTTTATTATTATTATTTGAGTGAGAGAGAGAGAGAGAATGAGCCGGGAGCAGGGAGGGGCAGAAGAAGAGGGAGAAGCAGACTCCCCCCTGAGCAGGGAGCCCGACATGGGGCTCGATCCTGGGACCCCGAGATCATGATCAGAGCTGAAGGCAGACGTCCAACTGACTGAGCCACCCAGGTGCCCCGATCTGACAGACTCTTAATAACAACCCCATTGTGCCTGGGGGTTCCAGGATCACCTGCTCACCATACAGGGTCCTGCCCTTGCAGCTAGAGTTCCTGCCCCAAAGTCAAAGGAAGGCTTGCTCTTTTTTTTTTTTTAAGATTTTATTTATTTATTCATGAGAGACACAGAGAGAGAGAGAGAGAGAGAGAGGCAGAGGGAGAAGCAGGCTCCCAAGGAGCAGGGAGCCCGATGCGGGACTTGATCCCAGGACTCTGGGATCATGACCTGAGCCAAAAGCAGACGCTTAACCATCTGAGCCACCCAGGCGCCCAGGAAGGCTTGCTCTTAAAGGTCCTATTACCCAAACGGATTGCTGGCTGGTTCCTCAGAAATCCGCACCCACGCCTCAAGAACCCATGTAAAGACCTTTTCTATAGCGTTTATCACACTGTATTGCAGTGATTTGCTTTTCTGATCATCTTCCCTGCTAATAGAAACAGCTGCCATATATTGTGGGTCTCCTGCGTGCTGAACATCTAGATGCACACATTGCCTTAATCTGCACAACAGCCCAGCAAGGTGCATTGATTAGACCTTTTCTATAGATCAAGAAACCAAGGCTCAGAGTGGTGAAGGCATTTGATCCATGGCACACACTCGGGATTCAAATATGGGTCTGTTTTGTTTATGTTTTTGTTTTTGTTTTAAGATTTATGTATTTATTAGAGAGAGAGAGAGAGTGAAAGTGCATGTGGAAGGAAGGGCAGAGGGAGAGGGAGAGAGAGAGTCTCAAGCAGACTCCCTGCTGATCGTGGAGCCCAACGCAGGGCTCGATCTCAGGACCCTGAGATCACAACCTGAGCCGAAATCAAAAGTCGGACACTTAACCAACTGAGCCACCCAGGTGCCCCGGGGTCTGTCTTATTTGTGATGTGGGCTTATCCGTGGCGCTGTGGGACCTTTTACTATTAACAATTACACACTCCACAGTGGTTAAACCCATGCCAAGCTCTAGGGCCCATACTAATCATTTCACATGCATATCTCCTTTAATCCTCAAAACATTGCAAATAGATAGTTATTATCTTCTCCTTTTAGAAGAGGAAATGGAGGCTCAGAGAGGTATAGAAACCTGACCAGGGTCACACAGCTTGTAGGTGGTTATAGCGGGGACTTGAACCTAGTAGAAACAACAACATCTATGGACTATTTACTCCATTCGCTGCCTCTGTGAACAACATCAGGCACAAAGACCATGACACACATGCCTTTGAATGTTCTCAACATAGTGTTGTTGAGTGTCTGGGATGCTAAATAAATATTTACCAAACATACTAGTGATTAAATGAATGGAAACTTCAATGTTTCTCCAAGTACCCATGCAGGTTCTGGGTCTGTGCATCATGTGGGAGAGCTTTTGAGCATGTGAGCTAGAGAAATGAAAACCGAATTCCTCACCATAACCCTCATTCTTGTTGCATGGCCTCTGATGAAATATTCTTTGGTGAGCCAGACGATTTTGCTGACACTCCTTAAAAAGTTTCTGAGAATCCAGAGAAAGAAAGGGGCCATTTAACTGACAACAGGCCGGACTTTCTCTGCTGCCCAGCTTGGGCTATTCGATGCATCAGCTGGGCACAGAAACAAGCTGTGAACATCTCTCCCTGGAAATGCCCACAGCCACAAATCAAAAATCAGTCTTCATGGGGGGACAGCGTGGAGACGGCTGTTGGTCACGTATGGGGCTTTCCAAACATACTCTGCATCCCCAGAGCTGATAGGAACTCGTATGGGGAGGTCACGCTAGATCATCAGACCGGTTCCATGTCAGAGTCAACTGATAATCTGGCAGAATGAAGAGGAAAGAAGAAATGGCATTCTCTATCATGAGTCTTAAAAGTGCTCTGGTCTTTGGCTATGTCTATTAGTTACCTCTGGCTGAAAAACAAATCACCCAAAACATATTGGCTTAAAACAAACTCATTTATCATCTCTTGCAGGTTGAGAATTTGGGAGCCGCCTAGCTGTGTGGTTCTGGGTCAGGGCTTCTTAGAAGGTCGGAGGCAGGGGCGCCTGGGTGGCTCAGTCGGTTAAGCGTCCAACTCTGGGTTTTGACTCAGGTCATGATGTCAGGGTTGTGAGATCGAGCCCTATGTTGGGCTCCGTGCTCTATGGGGAGTCTGCTTGAGATTCTCTTCCTCTGCCCCTGCCCCTGCCCACTCTCTCTCTCGAATAAATAAATCTTTAAAAAAGAAGGTTGCCGTCTGGTGAAAGTGGGACTGCAGTCTGTGGAAGGCTTGACTGAGACCCCACTCCCTTTCTAAGGTGCTTCCCCCACACGGCTAGCAAGCTGGTGTGGCCGCTGGTGGGACGCCTCAGTTTCCCGTCAGGTGGGTATCTCCTCTGGCTGTTGGCGTGTCCTCATGACATGGCAGCTGACTTCCCCAGACGGTGAGATTCAAGAGCCCAAGACAGAGACTGCGATGCTGTTTATGACTTGGCTTTGAAAGTCACACACTGTCATTTCTGTCCACGCAGGCCAGCCCTGATTCCACATGGCAGGCGACTTCCTAAAGGCGTGAATATGAGGTAGCGTGGAGCCCCCGTTGGAAGGAGGCTACCATTTCTGAGCATCGGGTCTAAGGGAGGGTGACAGGTGCTACGGATGGTGTTAGGCATGAAGGCGTTCGCTGCAGCGTTGTTTACAATAGTAAGAAATTGGAAACAGCCTATGTATGTGTCCTTTTTTTTTTTTTTAAGGATTTTTTGTATTTATTTGAGAGAAAGAGAGCGAGCACGAGCAGGGGGAGGGGCAGAGGGAGAGGGAGAAACAGGCTCCCCAAAAAACAGAGAACCCGATGTGGGACTCGATCCCAGGACCCCAGGATCATGACCCGAGCCGAAGGCAGACGCTTAGCCCACTGAGCCACCCAGGCGCCCTGCATGCATCCTCCTATATGAGAAGCCACACAATGGAATAACGATTATCTGCGTGCCTATTGCCCAGAGAAAGAGCTGGGAAGACATCGTCAAGACAGCATCCCGCTTTGGCCCTGGTTATTCCTGTGGGCGGGCATGTGCCTGAGTGGTGTGGGTAGCTGAGGCTCAGGGCACCCAAATGTGGGACCGCTGAGGGCAGGAAGCTGGCTCTTCATTTATAAATTCATCCTGCTGGGCTGCTCTCTCCTCGACACTCCCAGAAAATTGAAGCTGAGCATTTTGGTTTCTGAAACACCCCTTTAACCAGGCTGGCTTCAAACCAGAGGTTTAGCAGCTACCTACCCCTAGGGTGTGATTCCAAGTAGCAGCTAGTCCAGCGATGTGTCGGGGATTGCTCCTCATTCACCTCCCCCATCCTCTCTGTCCCCTACGCGGATTAGGACACTGGGAGGCTTCTGGAGCACCCAGGGCAAGCAAGGGCCACAGAGATATTACCTTGTCCTGTTAATTAGAAACAAACGTTTGTCCCCTCCCCTGAACCCCTCCACCAGCTCAGTGAGAAATGACCAGTCATTTTTCTTGACCCTCAACACATTAATTACCCAGGGAGTGCGAAGAAAAGGAGACCATTTCTGGAAGAAATCTATGGCCCCATCTGTCCCTATTTCCCTGAGACTCCCAGGACTCAAACAGCTTTTAAAGGATGCAAATACAGTTTCCTTGCAGCCAGCTTGCTGCAGCCTCCCTGCTGCTGGAACCGAGGGCTTTCCCAGGGCCTGGGGCAGTGTCATCCCTCAGGGGGAAGGGGCTGATGGTGTGAGAGAACTGGAGGAGGCTAGCTCTTTCTCCACCTCGGTCGGCAAGCCAGAGGTGACAGAGAAAAAGAGCAAGGCTTTGTGCTATCATTTTAGCAGTTGGAGCTGCTCGGCCGATGAGCACAGGCTTTGGCAAATGAGTGGACCCCGTTTTGATTTCCATCTCTGCCAAAGACATGCTGTGTGGCCTTTGGCAAGTCACTCTGCCTCTCTGTGCCTCTGATTCTTCACCTTTAAAAGGAGAGACTAGGGGCGCCTGGATGGCTCAGTCCATGAAGCGTCTGCCTTCGGCTCAGGTCATGATCCCGGGGTCCTGGGATGGAGTCCCACATCGGGCTCCCTGCTCTTTGGGGAGTCTGCTTCTCCCTCTCCCTCTGCTCCTCACCCCTGCTTGTGCTCTCTCTCTCTCTCTCTCTCAAATAAGTAAATAAATCTTAAAACAAAAACAAAACCAAAAAAGAAAAAAGAAAAGGAGAGACTAATGGGGCCTACCTCTCATGGTTGCTGTGAGGTTTAACGAGATCACATTTAAACGCTTAGCAAAGTGTAGGGCATGCAATAAGAGCATAACAAATGGTTGTCAGGATCATACTATTGCAGATTCACAAGACTGGCTGCAAGAGCCGACACCTGCTGGCCTAGACGGAGCCTTTGTGAAATTAGGAGAAGCTGAACCACTAAGACCTCAGATTTCTCATCTCTCAAGTGGGGCTACACAAGACATACCCATGCCGCTGGGACGCTGAGATCAGCTGGTGGATCTGGTGTAGACTGTCGAGCAGGTTTCAAACCCTGCCTATTGGACCTAACTGTATTAAGTGCACCTGCTCTTGGCCTTGGCGTCAGTCATGCCCCCCCACCCTGCCGGAGATGGTGCCCCTGGAGGCTGGTGGGCATGCAGGGCCTGCAGCTGGGACCCTTGGACTGGAGGCCGGAGGGCTCAGGAGGTGCGGGCCATGCCCACTCTCCTCCAGACTGTGTACCATGGGCCCGGCAGGAGGAGGAGGGGCGTGGTCCCTGGGGTCCCTGCGAGGAGGCCAGCGGTCCTGTGAGGAGTGGAGCCAGGGACAGGGGAGCATCCTGTGGACCGGCAGGTAGAAGGCAGTGCTTAGAGTCCACCCATCTGGCCCAGAGCGACCCCTCCCTGCCCCCTGGGGCTGCAGAAGCCATCCCGACACCCTTTTGCCACCCCCGAGAGGCTTCTGGACCCACAGGGGGAGGAGGCCGTATGGGTGATAGGGCCCCTTCTCACCTGCCCTTTGGGAGCTTCTAATAACACGCCAAGCCCAGAAGCTGCAGACCTTGTGTGTCCCCCTCACCTCCCTTTCCCGGGTATGGGAGGCCGACTGAGCTCCTGAAACCACACAACTCACTGTGTGTCCCTGGACTGGCCACTGTCACTTCCTTCATTCAACAAACAGATCTGGGGCTGGGGTCAAGAGCCTCCCTTTTCCACTGTATGCTTGGGCAAGGGACAGTCACCTCTCTGAGCCTCTGTTCCCTCATCTGTAAAATGGGGATGACAATAGCACTTTCATAGAGTTTTTAGGATTTAACGAGAAAACAAGGCCCTGGGTAAAGGGGGCTGTTACAATTGCTCTCCACCACCCCCTCCCACCCACCCCCTCTGCTCTAGGGAGACCCCTGCCTGGTCTGCCCAGAAGCCCAGCCCTGCTGGTTGTTTTGGGGCTGAGCAGGGAGAATGGCTAAGGCCACGGCTGGAACCAGCAAGATACAGGCTCTGTGACCTTGGACAAGTCACTGGCCCTCTCTGGGCCTCAGTTTCCCCATCTGTGGAAGTCAGGAGCCGTACAGTAAAAGCTGAGACAGCAGTGCCTGGTACATTTATGGAGCGCTTACTGTATGCTCCACCCTTCACCTGCTTCTCAACAATTCTAGGGGGCACGCATGTCATCGACAGCCCATTGTCCAGCCAGCGAGGCTCAGAGAGGTGGGGGGACATGTCCCCAGGCACACAGCTAGGAGTAGCGGTGCTCAGCTTGAGTCCTGCTCTCCTGTACAAGTAGCTTCCTCCCCTTGGGGTGCGAGGCTAACTTTGGGGGGGCTTCCATTCCCGCTCCAACCTTCCCCACCTCCTTCCAGCCTCTGTGGGGAGGTGCTCTCCTGGAGGAGAAGCTGCCATCCCAGCTCCACTGAACTCAGCACAAAGGTAGTGACAGGGCCGAAGCTCCGTCTCCACCTAGTCAGGAGGTCTGATGAAAAAACACCCGAGAGCCGGCCCAGTGGGGAGGGTGTTCTGGGAGCTGCTTCAGTCCTCTGGGCCCATAGCCAAACAGCCACAGAAAGGAGATTCGGTTCCTTCAGCAATCTGAGCACCTATCGTGTGCCTAGCAGGGAGCAAGGCCCTGGGGTAGAAGAAGTGAAAGAACTCACCCCAAATCACAGAAGCCCATGTTTATGGGGGACTTACTAGGTGGACTCTTCTTTAATCCTCACCACCTCGAGTGATCAGTGCTGTTATGATCCCCAAGTGACAGATCTGGAAAATGAGGTCCAGAGAAGGAAAGTGATTTGTCTGAGGCCACACAGCCTGATTCCGGGCCTGAATTATCTCTCTATGGTGCTGTTTACTGAACACCTACTATGTACAGCCATTGTAAGTCATCTTCACCCCTCCCCACAGACCGTAACCCTATTTTACAGAGAGGGAAGTGGAGGCTCAGAGAGGTTAGGTAACTGGGCCAAGGTCACGCAGCCAGGAAGTGGCAGAGGAAAGATTCAACCAGCTCTGCCTGACTCCCGCAAACCTCTCATGGCCCCAAAGGGGAAAAGAGATCAGCTCCATCATTCATCAATTTATTTATTTAACCATTTATTGAACAAATATTTATTGAGTGCCTATTATGTCAGGCATAGGGTGGGCCACAATAAAGCTGACCCAGCCCCCAAGCTAAGGGGCTCACAGTCTTGTACACGCCCATGGAGTGCTCAGACTAAATAGCCCTCTCTTGCAGACTTGGGGGCGTGCTATTAGGGATGGCTTTCTGGAAGAGGTGGATCTGGAATTCTGTCTACTTTCTGGCTGGGCGACCTGGGTAAGCCATTTAATTTCTGAGTCTCTTCATCTGAACAATGGTGAAAACAAAGCCAGCTTGTCTGGTAGCTCAAGGGGTGTCACTTGTTACAACTAACATTAGGATCCCAACCGAGCCTCCACTGCCGGGCAGAGAAAGTGGGTGGAGGGAAGAGGCGTGATGTCACTGAGGTCTAGGCTCTGGGAGGCAACAGGCAGAGAGTGCGGAAACCCTTGGAAGGCAGGAACGCAGGCTAATGGGTGAGGAGAGTGCAAAGGCCCCAGACAGGGTGTGGCCTCCGTGAGTCTAGAGTCCAGAACTGTGACCTCAGCTGGACCCCTGAGGCTTCCAGCAGGAATGAGGTCAGGGCTGGGGGCGTGTGGCCTAAAGAGAGGAGGTGTTCAAGGACTAAGAGAAGCTGCAAAAGGGGTTGTTGGTGGTGGAAGATTCTGGGCTTAAAGCTCTAGTGTTGGTGTCACCCGGATTCAAATCGGGGTCAGACACTCCTTAGTGACCTTAGGCAGGTGATGTCACTTATCTGAGCCTCTGTTTCTTCCTGTAGGAAATGTGTTCATACCTGCGTTGCCAGCTTGATGTATGGAATCAGATATTAGCAATTGTTTTATTTGACAAGGGCATGTATAGCACCTACCTGGGCCCGGTGCCATTCTAAGCCCTTTACGCATGCAAGGGTGCGGCACAGCGAGCGCCGGCTCATACACCCCCCCACCCCCCCCCGGGCAGCTACTGTCACTCTAGACATCACGTGATTTTGATACAATGACTGTGTTTTACTTTCGAATCAGGAAAAACAATAACAACCAGGAAAGCAAATTCCATTTTGGGAGCAGGATGGGGCCGCCTAAGGGCAGCTCTGGGAGCCTGGCTGTGAGCTAGGCCAGGATGAGAATTCGGGGTGGCGGGGGGGGGGGGGGGCCGTCCTGCTAGGGCTGGGCACTTAGGATCTTCTCCCGGGACCTCCAGGAACAAACTCGGGAATCAGGAACTGTTCCCTATGGGAGACGCGCCGGTCCCGGAAGCCTTCCAGACACTGTGTGCACGTGCGCGCCTGTGTTCGGCTCTGTGCGGGTGCGCGTGCGTGTGCCTGTGCGCGTGCATGTGCATGCATCTGCGGCGGAGGCCGGGGTGGGGTGGAGGGGGGGAGCGGTTTCGAGGAGGTTTCCCAGGTCCGGGTTCAGCTCCAGTCTTGCTGCGTCTTGCGTCCTTTCCACCCCGGCCTCCCGTGGCTGGCCACGGCCCCGCTGCCAGCCGCCGGCCACGGCCGTCTGTTGTGGCAGATGTTTGGCTGTGCCATGGCAACGCCAGAACAGGATGTGCCGCTGGATCGCAGCAGGGACAAGCCCACGCTCCCAGGCCGCCCACGCCGTTCCCTCTCCCAAAGGCTTTATTGCAAAGAACCACGCGGGGCCAGGTCGGGGACGGGTTGGTGTTTGTATCCGGAGAGACGCAGAGCCAGCGTCCTCGGAGGGTTCGGTGGCCGGGGGTGGGGAGGATGTGTGTGCACACCCCAGCGGAGTCCCCCTCCCCCCTGCCTCCCTCTGCCCTCCAGAGCCCTGCTAAGGAAGCAGGGTGGGGAGGAGAGCTGCCCATCAGCAGGGTCTGATCTGCGGGTGTCTAACCAGTCTTCCCCACTGTTCCAGCAACGACTCACCGAAGGATTACTTTGGCCAGGACCTGTACTAAGTACTTCATGTAACAAATAACACTAAAATTCAGGGGGGTGTACTTGGTGCTAACTACCCAGTGCCGATCTCTAGCACAGCATTATGAGGTTATTTTTGTTCTTCACCTTGGGAAACTGAGTCACAGGGAGGTTAAGTCACTTGCTCCAGGGCACAGAGTAGGTGAGTCAGGGAGCTGGGATTGGGGTCCAGGCCTGTCTTCCTCCGAAGCCCTTGATTGGACAGGTGACACTGCCAGGGCCGGCTACGTAATTTGCAGGACCCTGTTGCAAAATGAAAAGGCCTGGTCTTTGTTAAGGAATTATTAGGGATTTCAGGGCGCCTGGGTGGCTGTCGGTTAAGCATCTGCCTTCGGCTCGGATCATGATCCTAGGGTCCTGGGATCGAGCCCCATGTCCAGCTCCCTGCTCAGCGGGAAGCCTGCTTCTTCCTCTCCCCCTCCCCCCTCTCTCCCACCCATGTGTGCGTGCTCTCTAATAAATAAATAAAATCTTAAAAAAAAGAATTATTAAGGATTTCAAGGGTGACAAGCAGAGCCTCAGACCAATCGCAGTGCCCTGGTAAGTGCAGAGTCCTGTGCAGCTGCCCGTGAAGCCTACCCTGGATGCTACATCACCACCCCCCAGACGCTCAGAGGGTGGGCCTGAGCAGCCTGGAGAAGCTCACAGAGCAGGATACTGAGCCACTGCAATCTGGGAGCACTCTGTCTGTTCCCAGGGCTGTGCCAGCTCATCAGAGGGGAGCAAAGACCTTCTCCCGCAAAATGCTGTGCTGAGTCCCCCAGAGCCAAGAGCCTGGGAGTTTACAGTGCAAATTTTAGCTCAATACAAACGCATCCTTTTATTAAAACTTTACGTTTCTCTTTTTCATTATAAAAGTAACAGAACCCTGTTGCAGAGATGCGGGAAAATAGGGAAAAGGAGGAAAAAACATAAACCTTGACTCCTACCTGTCTGACTCCATTTCTGTTAGCAGGTGGTGTATTTTCTTCCTGTCGTTTACAGAAGGGCTTTCTGTCAGGACCCCCAGGGATGAAACAGATGGCCTCCTCTTTGTCCCCAGCGCCTGGCACATGGCAGGGGAGCCGCAAATTGGGGGGGGGGGAGGAGGGAGAATGCCAGAAGGGATGGATGTTATAAAGGGACCTGGCTTGGGTGACCTTTCAGATGCTCTGGACTCCGAAAAACTCAGGATTCTTAGATTCATAGCTAATGCCTGGTGCTGACTTAAGGTTCGGTCCAATATGCCAAGCCCTTGTTGGGGTCCAGAAGGTGACAGGTACCGACCCTGCCCCAGAGGGACTTGGTTTAGGCAATCATGGGTGTCCCCAAACTTTCCAGGCCTTGGTGAATGAAATGAGGACTCGCTTTCAGAGCACATTTCATTCACAATCATCAAATGAATGCTCATTCACAATCATCAAATATTTATTAAGCACCTACTATGTGCTCAGCATTGCACTAAGTACACTATGGACTATTTTCTTTGGGGAGAGGATGGTGGGGTAGAAAGTATATGAATCTGGAGTCAGGCACCCTGGACTTTTGTCCCTTTCTGGCTGCGTGGCTCTGACCCACATTCCCTAACCTCTCTGAGCTTCCACCTTTTTGTTTGTAAAAGGGGGTCAAATCTGTTGTGAGGACCAACCCAGTAATATATGTGAAACTTGCAAGTAGTAGATGCTCAGTGTAGGCTACTTCCTTCCCGCTTCCGTCCCCCCTTCCCTCCCACCAGTACCAACAAGAACAGCCACCATGATACAACATGGGTGGTGGGCCAGGCCAAAGGGGGTGCATACATTATAAGCTAATTCTCAAATTCTTGGCTCCACGAGGTAGGTAGCATTGTCCTTAACCCATTTTGATATCCGACTTCCAAACTAGACAGCTCACCACCTCCAACATACCACCTGCAGGAGAATCTCTTAGCATCAGGGTCTTATGCATCCTTTCCTACGCTGGGAGGCTGTTCCTGCCAACACCAACATTTTATTTGCTGAAACAGTTTACAACAAGAGGACTTTTGAGCTGGAATGGGACCCTTTACAACTATACTTCAGGATGCAAGAGCAGTTTCCCTTTAAAGGCAAAAAGTGGTGGACAGGATTTGGGAAAGAGACACACACACCTTTGTGTCATCCAAATAGCCTTTGGAGCACGACGTGGGTCAGATTTTCCAGGGGCTGGAGGCTTCATTCCTGACTCCTGTGTTTTCTTGCTGATACCTATAGGGAGACCAAGATGCATCTTCAGGTTGCTTTTTCTACTTCTGGGGTGGGGACAGCTCTGGGTAAGGTTTCAGGCGGGGAATAAGCAGTACCTACTGGCTTCACCACTTCCCAGATGTAACCGTGGGCAAACCACTTGCCCTCTGCAGGCCTGTCTCTTCATGTGTGAGCTGTGGATCACATCAACAGGGCTGTTTCGAGGACTCCGGGATTCCTTACGTAAAGTGCCGGGGACACAGGAGGGTGGGTAGAATCTGCCCTCGTGCTAGGGTACAGCATGCATGGCTGGGTTTTCTGAGCAGGGCTCACTTTGGACGCTGTTGGTGGACATCTTTAGAAAGGGCTTCCCCACCGTGAGGTGAATCCTTCTGAAACGCCAGTTATTCCCCAAGCCCCGCCTTCTGGAGCCTCCTCCAAGCATCTGGCCAAGAGGGGCTTCTCCAGGCATCAACACAAGCAGCAAGTGGGAGGGGGGAGGATGGGGGGCTGGAAGGGGTTGTCCTCCTCTACAAACTACCCCCACTGGTGGCGTAACCTGGGATCACACTCAACCTCAGGATCGTTACTCTGAGGATGAAATCAGGGTAAAAATCAGCCGATGATAGGAACGTTCTCCTAGCGCCCTGGGTAAATGAAGTATCTGACGAGTTTGGGGATCATCCGGGTTCTGTTAGGGGGATGTGGGTGTTGTCTCTAGGAAGCTGTGTGGAATGTGATCGTGGCTAGCGAAGTGGAAGCCTGCCCCATTGCATCACACTCTTACTTTGATGGTTTCTGTGCTTGGCCATTAGAATTCCCAGGGAATCCATCAGGAGCGTACAGAGTGCTGGGCCCGCTCCCCAGGCTCTGATTCATGTTTGGAGCCTGAAGAGAATTTAGGAGGTGTCTCCAGCCTTGCCGACGAAGCCTGTCCTGAACCAGGACCCTCAGTGGTTTGGTTTCACGAACATCTTACAGAAAGGACTGCCCTGAAGCGTGCTGGCACTAACCACAGGAATCACCCCCCCACCCCACCCCACCTTAACCTTTTGCTTTGATTTCCTACTCCATGAGCAATTCCTAACCGTAATTTGGCTTCAAATGTAGATTTGTCTAGAGGACTCAGTGTGCTCATTGGCAAGTGAGAGTACTCGGACCTGCTTGACAGCTATTAATTCTTGCTCTCAAGTAATCCGCTTGCATTCTGGTTTATCCATCAGTCTCCTGTGAGTCCAGGCGACAGACACAGCAAGCCGAGGTGAACGAAACATAGTGTTTCTCGGAGTGAATGTGAGTCCCCATGCTCTTTCCCCTGACTGCGCGGCCAGAGCAAAGGACACCAAGATAGCAGGGTTTAAAACACAAGTAGCTCAGCTTCGTGAGTCACCAAGGGAGGAGAGCCACCAAAAGGGTCCTGACCTGCAGTGGACTGGGACCTGGGCAGGAGATCAGCCTTTGTTGTGTGCAGCAACTGAGGTTCCCTAGGACTCCTGCCTTGGCCACCAGCAGTAATCAGCCTCCACAGTCTCCTCTCCCATGACGTGCAGCTGGGCTGGCTTAGGTGGTGGTGCCGAACACACTCGAGCAAGAGGAGACACCTCCCAGAGTCCAAGTCCCACCTTGGCAGGGACAGGTTTTTTTGGGTATACAAATGACCACCCACATGCGGGCCCGCTCTTCCTTACTAATAAAATCGGGAGGAGAAACAAGACAATTCCTAGAGGAGCTAACATCTGTTCCCTTGTTCTTTCTTCCGTCTAATGGGTCCAGGTTTCTATAGCATGGGGCTTAGCACAAAGGAGGTGCTCAGTAAAGACTGGCTGTCAGGATGATGCAGATACGCTGACTGTCTTGGCAAGGACTGAAGAAGCAGCTTCCTTTTGCATGAGTTCACAGGTCGTCAAACGTTTATAAAGAAAAAGTTTATTTTCATCACAAGCACACAGACTATTACAGTACACACCAACAGAAGTAAAAAAAAAAAAGTGCATTATGCATCTTCTACTGCAAATTCACAGTACAAAAGATACTGCCTTTTAAATATATAATATAAAAAAAACACGAAGAAAAACAATAGAATAAAAAAAAAATCATTGATATCTTAACGCAACACGCTGGAACCCACTGGCAGCTTCTGAAAACCAAAGAACTTATCTTAGAGAGCTCCTGATTTTGCAGGGGCTGGTGTCTGTCCCCGCATTTGGTTGCAGCGAGCTCAGGACACCAACGGAGGAGAAAACAGGGAGGCCTAGGTGGTGACACAGCTCTATTAAACAAGGGTACAACTGTGTGATGGGGGGAGGGGGTGGTGCACCCCCGGCTGGCTAGCAAACCAAGTTCTGTGCTTTCCTTGCTACCGTGGGACACACCGTGAGCCAGTGCCTGCCTCGCCTGCAGGAACCACCAACGCTCCTTGGACAGTTGCGGGGGGCACCCCCCCACCCCCGCATATGATCGCACAGCAGATGAGCACAAGCACGGGGTAGGGCGAGCTCCAGCCCTCACGCTAACCACCACTGACAAGGCAAAGGTCCAATCACAGAAGGTGAGAGCTTACCAGTTTCCCATAAATACACAGTATTTGTAAACTATTATTAAGGCACTCAATTGTAAAACAATAATTACAGTGTCGGAAAAGGGGGAGGAAGCAGCCACCTTCTTGTGTGGCACGGCCAACACAAAGGACAGCAGAAGGGCTGGGGGGCTGGTTGTAAAGACTCCTGTTGCAGAGACTGACCGAAGCCGGGGCCGTGGCACCTACCGCTAGACAAAAGGGGGGGGGTCAATGTCCGGGTCTCCAAGGAGTAGCGCTGCACACGGCCCCATTCCACATCGGTCAAGGTGATCCGCTTTGTACTAGGGTGACACAGCATGTACGTGGATGGGAGAGAAGTGACCCGCAAGATGATTTGATTCAAGTTGCATATATATATATATATATATATATATATATATATATATATATATGCATATATATATGTATGCAGAGTGAGCTCATACACATAAGTATGCAGTTGCAGAGTACACAATAAAAAGACCAAGTAGCTGAGCATGGGGGGCTCAATCAACTCCCTTTGTTTGGCATGCAGCATTGGCAAGAATCTGTGGGATGGCAGCGGAGCGGGGGCACCCTCGCTGTCCTAAGTGTTGCCAGTTCCTTAGCCTGCCTAGCTCTCCTGCCGGAGGTCACGTGGCTGTCCTCACCGGGTCCGGGGAAGCTCTGCTAGGTGGCCAGCCAGAGGAGGGTTGGGTGGAATGTATTCTGGAACAAAGCCTTTCTGGTCAACAGAGAGCACGTCTTTCTTCAGATACTTTGGGTAAGGTCACGCATATGACCGTGCCTAAATGACGCATCAATTCTTCTCACTGGGGAGAAAAGGCCCCAGGGGGGCCGGGGGAGTCATGAACCTTCTGGGATCGGGCCAGGGTGGAGAGACGAGTGCCGAAGTACTGGGCTGTCCTGAAGATGCTAATGCTCTTGCAACTTTGGCTCCACCCTGTGGCGTCCTCTGGGCTTATCCAGGAGGGAAAAGGCTTTAAGAATGGGCTGGAATGGTTTTTGGCTAGAGGGGTGGGGTGGAACGGAAGGGAAGGCTGGACAGTGCGGCCACCTGGGAGCAGCTGGTGAGTGATCTCACGCATGCAAACGGTGTCACCACCCAGGAGCGTGCTGTTGGGCACCCAGAGGTCGGCATGGGTCCCCGCGAAGAGATCAAAGAAACGGGGAATGCCAAGAGCAAGAAGCCTTGTGCTGAGGTTCTTCAGCGGTGACCATCGCTCCAACACCCTAAAGTAGCATGAAGGCAAAGAAACTGAAATTGGCATTATGGAATCAAGATCAGAGGGCAGCGTGGTTCCTCCTCTCTCTGGATCCGGTTTCCCCCTCGTACTTAACAAAGCTTGACAAGAAGACCCTCTACCCCACCCCGGATCAATGCAAGATGAAGATGGAGGGAAGTTCAGTCTAACTTGCGGCACGCCGCCTGAATTACAGTAAAAGAGACAGAGGCGAGGTGGGACATGAAAGGCAGTTCAAGACTCAGGGAGATTATCCAGCTGATCTAGAAAAATCCCGTTCTCCATTTCAGTAAGGACATTCCCTGAAGATGGTGGTCACCAGGATCAATGACTTTCACAGCAGAAACCCCCGCCTCCCACTTGTGCCCCCCACGTTCAGCACGTTTGCCATCAGCAAAGATTGCAGACAGAGCATTGGTCAAGATGCGGCCTATCTTATGGCACAGACTTTCTTTTCAGAGGCCAGTGAGTCATGGAAAAAAGTTCGTATACTTTCCTCCAGGCCACGGTGTTATCCACCCAATCAAGAACGCCGCCATTTTGCTTTGATAATGGGGACCCGGGCCCTGGTCTGTGTAGATGCTGACCTACAAGCCGTGCTTGTGAAAACGAAAGGGTCACCAAAGGCCGAAGTCTCACTCCAATTTGTAATCCTCCTCCTATGCTTTCAAAATTAAAGTTTGCAAAAATATATTGTTCTCACACACCAGACATGTGTGGTTAAAAGAGCAACATAAGCCCGTCACCATCAAATCTAAAGGATCATCTGACACAAAAATGGAGCCATCTCGCGAAATTTAATTTGGCAAAACATATTGAACTCAATTATGTTTTTGGAGAATGATGTTTCTTTTGGCTGGGGGCGGAGGGGGGAGGGAGGACCCCAATAGGGTTTCCAGGAAGAAGTAGATAATCACCTTTTAAGGTGATTTCAATTGACAGGGGTGGAAAAACAAATTCCTATAAAATAACATTATGTTAAAAACAAAAAACAAAAAACAACAAAAAAAACAACACTGGGGAGGAAAAGTTCCTGGAGAGAGTGTTTCGGCACAAACTCCACCCACCAGTTGAAATGTGGACCACCCTTGTCCACCCTTGTTCCTGAAGACCCTGCCTGGGGTACTCTCTGGCTGCTCTCGGGGACCCAGGTCCGACCACTGTAAGATACAAGATGGCAGTTCCTTTGGCCACTTTCTGAGCTTGGCTGGCGCCGGAAGGCTTCTAGTTCCACTGAATACATCTGGCTGACAGCTGAGTGCAAAAGAAAGCTTCAGCCGGCAGCGCCCCATACCTACGCAGCTACCCCCACCCTGCAGGAGAGCACGCAGGGGTGGGTGGGCAAGGTCTGGGTCGGGAGAAGGCAAGGGCTGGGCCTGAGGTGTCCAAGAGGCAGGGGAGGAGGGCTTCAGATCTGCCAGTTTCTTCCTGGAGGGCCCCGGGCAGCCCTGTTGTCAAATGAAACCAAGGGTCAGCAAACCTTTTCTAGAAAGGGCTCGATCGTGAGGATCTTGGGCTGTGCAGGCCACGCGGTCCTGTTGCAGATCAGGTTGTTGTTTTTAATAACCCCTTATAAATATAAACGCCACCCTTAGCTCATGGGTCTGTGTAACAGCACTGCGGACTCCCTGGATGAAACCCTTCTGCCTTACTACCAGGCCCTTTCCCCGCTCTCTCTCTCCAAAATACTTTAAACAGCCCGTCCTGCCGATCGACACCAGCGGACTCCCTCCGCCCAGGCCCGGGGCCCGGGCCAGTGAGTGTCACAGGCTCAGCTCACCTGATTCTGAAGGCCCCCCCCACCCCACCCCCCAGCCCAGGCCGGGACTACAGACCCCTCCTCTACTCTGTCCTCACCGCTAGGAAGGGCCAAAGAGAGACAGGGAACAGTAGCCTCACGGAAGGAAGGGGCGACTGTAAACATCTGTGAAGCTTTTCAATGGTCTCGTTTCTCCGAGAAGCTGCAGGGCTGTTCCTGGAGAGCGACTGGCAGAGCTGCTCATGACCGCTTAAAGCCCCCTTTCCTCCCCGAACATGCTCCGGTGACCTCATGAGCCCAAGGGCCCGGGCTCCTGGCAGGCCGATACACGTCTCGGACCCACCACCCCTGCCAGACGTTCGAGCGCTTTCAAAGCCTCAACGCAACCACATCGGGTTTAGCAGCAGATGAGGCGCGGTGATGCTTTTTGGGTCCTTCTCCCCAGACCAGGGGTAACTTACACGTCAGCATTAGCAATGACTGAGGACGTCCCATATACACCTCCCCCCTCCTCACCCCAGTGCCGGCCAGACACACGCCGCTCCGCTGGGACAACACACCAGGACAAGGAATCCAACTGCACAGATGATCTCCACACACCACAGAGTTGGTTCAACAACAGCATTCCACGGCCTTGTCTAACTTTACCTAGCAGTGGTGGATGCAGTCGACTTAAAAAGTCTTTTAACACTTTTTGGGGGTCCCCACCAAATAAAAATTAAAAAAAAAAATTCTCTTTTGGAAAAACCTTTTCTGACACAGCATTATTCCCTGGGAGGAGCCTTGGTCACTACTGTATTTTAAAAATAAAAAGCACAGCAAGAACAGAGGTAGGACTTATATTGCCATCCAAGGGTTTCCCCGCAAGGGCCTGAATGAGCTAGGAACGTGCGCCGTGGCGACGGAAACATCACCGCTGCCACCCTTTTGCACGGTGCACATGGAGTATTCGGGATGTGTGTGCATATCTGTATGCGCCCTTTTTAAGAACAGGATTCTTCCTGAAAACACAGGACTCGGGGATCGGAGTTCTGTGTCTACTGGCCGATGGCTTCTGGCTCTCCTGGGCCACCCCACTGGCATCACCCCCCCCTTTCTTCTTGTGCTGGGTTATTCTTGTTTCCTCTCCTCCTCTCTGCGGCGAGAGTGGGAGAGTTAGAGTGTCAATCGTTTAGGAGACATCACGGCCAAAACCCACAGTGAAACAAAGGGAGGGACCACGTGAAAATAGACGTCCGAATACAGCAAGAGGCGGGTCAGCTTTTGCTCATCCACGAGGGGCTTCTCAAGTGTTCTGAAGCAGATTTCCCTGATGGTTGAGAGGTCGTGGCTGGGTTCCTTGGGGTCGCCTGGGGTTCACGCAAGAAGGAAGACTCGCTCGACTTGGCGTCCCGGGAGTCGGTGAGGGCGGACGCATCTGCCTCACTGGACAGGTCCTCTGTCGAGAAGTTGAGACTTCCAAGCTTGGCCAGAGAGTGTGAGCGTTTCAGTGGGGACGAGACGGTGAGGCCCGCCAGCCGGAGCCGGGTCTCGATCTCCTGCGTCCGCTGCTTCACCAGGCCTGGCTTGCCTCGGACGCTGTGGATGCTGTCACTGCTAGAGCTCCGCGTCAGGTTGGAGCTCATGGAGGAGGACGTGGGGGTGTAGCAGATGGTCTTCAGGAAGTCTTTTGAGAAGTGACTGGTGTGATCCAGGCGGCAGAGGAAGGGAGTGGGGCTCTTGAGTGAGGCGCCTTCGAACGGAGGCGGGATGGCCTCTGACTTGTCATCGCTCCCAGCGAGACTGGGCAGGGCCGGGGGCCCTGGCGGGTGGACAGGAGCCAGATCAGTGTTCTCCTCGGGGACGCTGGCCTCCACCCTGCCGGCGGGGCCGTCCCTGCAGGGAGACGCTGGGTCTGCGGGCGTGCCCTTCAGCCTCTCCAGTTCTTTGGTGTGCTTTCGGACCAAGCCCGCCTTCTGCAGCTGAATGATGGATTCCTGGTGCTGCATCAGGTAGCTGTTAGTTGTCGGCTTCTCAGCTTCTTTACTGAACAGAAGCCGCAGGTCCTTGGCCGGTTTCAGATCTTTCTTGGGCGGCGATTCATCCTTCGCTACGTCCATGCTTGGAAGGTTCTTATCACAGTGAGAATTCTTCAAAAGGAGGGACTTTGGCAGGACTTTTTGGGTTTCTCTGGAAGATTCCAAAAGGCTAGCTGGTAGTTCTGGGGCAGCCGCGGCCCCGGAGCCACCGACGTCTGGCCTCCTCGAGCCTGCTGGTGGTACCAATGGGGGACTCTCGCTTGGGCCAGACGCCAGTTTCTCTAAAGCTCGGGATCTGCTGGACGTGTGGGCCACAGGGGAGGAGGTGAGGTGGGGCAGGAAGGTTGGCTGGGTACAGATGGCGGGAGCTCCAGGGTTCTCGCCCCGCTCCCTGAAGGCCTCAGGAGCCCCACTGGTTACAGGGTACACGCAGTCGGCGCAGGATTTGTAGGAAGGCTTCACCTTGTTAAGGATCCCGAATATAGCATCGTGCTGAAAGGGGACAAGAACATCGTGAGTATACAACAGCGAGCCAGAGGCCGCAACACACGAGCAGGGTGTGTGGGCCTGGGCAGGCGCTGGAAAGGCAGTGCTCCCCCACCCCCCTCCAGCTCGCACAGGAACACAGGTCTCTCGGAACCCGCGCAGCCATGAACAGTGAGTGGTGGATGCAGATGCTGAACCCAACTGTCCAGAAGCTACGTGACTACGATCCTGGGCACACCTCCGGCCACACGGCCAGCACGGTCAGGGGCGCAGCCTGCTCAACCCTGCCTTCACCATCTCACGCGGGCGCCTCTCCCTTTCTTTCCCTTTCAGAAAGAATCTGTGCTTGGGGAGTACGCAGCCTGAAAACGGGGCTCCTCCCTGCTAGCATGAACACAGCTAGCTCCAAAGAATCACCATGTAGCCATTGGCTGTGGTCTTCACGGTGGAGGTGGTCAAAGGCAAAAATGGCTTTGGAAAGACTCCAATACAGACCCAAACACGGGTGCTCACAGTCCCGCATGAGGGAACCAGGCTGAGGTGGGTTTTATAGACCAATGGGGAACATGTTTGCATTGTTTTTTGAGGAAAGCCACCTGCCTCTAGGCGAATGTGCCATGCGCCTCCACATCGGGCCCTTCCGACGGGCAGGGCAACTGCTCACCTCCCTCACACGCCCATCGACAGACAACAGGGCTGCTCCTCTGGGCTGAGGCGGACAGTGGTTTAGCTGCGAGATTCCCAAGCTGGCCTAAAACAGCGGCCCCCTGGCAAAGGGCTGCTGGTCCATGTTTCTCCCTGCCCCCTGCCCACGGCCCTGACCATCAGGGCCTAATCCCATCCTGTGTCACAGATGTAGGTCCCCCAAGAGAAGAAGTCATGGGGTGGTCCAATACTGGAGGAATCGTAAGGAAACCCAGCCATGATTCCTAGGGGCTGCAGGGGAGCATACGGAGAGCGTGTGGTGGGGGAGGCGGGAGGCCGACCTCCTAACCTAGTCAGGATTCCTGGGTCAGCCAGTGAGACCTGACCACCCCCGAACTCTTGACCCAGAAATTTTTCTGAAGCTCTGACTGAAGTTTTCTCCTAAAACCTTTAGGACCTAATGTTCTAAAATGTGGTTAGAATGTCTCACGGTCGGAGATTTAGGACTACTTTTCGGAGCCCAGGAGCAATAGGCTGGGAGCAAATTCACGCATCCAACTCACATTTAGGGAGCGCCTGTCACACGTCAGGACTGGCGTCACGCACAGGGGCTGCAAACAAGACATGGTCCCTGCCCTCAGAGGGTCTAGTGTGGACCAGAAAACTGAGTGACAAGTGACAGGATGGAGAAGGGTGAGCTCAAAGTCTTCTGCAGAGGGAAGGCTTCCCTGAGGAGCCGAACCTCAGCTGAGACCTTTGGGACCAGCAGGTGCTGACCAGGCAGAGGCGAGCAGAGAAGGCAGTCACCTTGCAGCTCAGCCCTCTCCCACCTGGCACCGTAGTCAGGAAAGGAGAGTTGAACAAGTGAACGAGTGCTTGTCTCTTGGTCCTATTCCCTAGAGAACCTCACCCATTCAATCCAATTCTGGCCAGGAAAGGCAGGCCGTCCTTCATGTCTCTCCTTACCCACGCTGCCCCTGTTCATCCACGACCCACCCGGTGCCGTTTCAGACTGATGGACAGTCCTGGACAGGCGTTTTGTATCATCTGTCTTTATAGGTATTTGCTCTTTGAGGGAAGGGTGAGTGGTGGGAGAAATTCACCAGTAACTAACATCTGGTACTTCCCATTTCCTTTGTATTAGAACGTGGGAAAGACAAACCCTCTGGATGTGGGAATGCATTGCCGAGTGCTCTCACCTGTGAATCCCGGCTGTCTCGGAAGATGGGCGGGGAGGCCTGGGGAAGTGAAGCTCCTTGGCCCGGGCCGTGGCAAGAGCTGGTACAGAGCGAGGGTGGGACCCGGGAGCGGGCGGCACAGCACACCGCTCATGACACCAGCCTCGGCTCCTGGGCCCCCCGGAGGAGGGGAGAGCCTGGCGGATTTAATAATTTTCTGAGCAAGGGCCAGCTTGCTAAGACCATGTTGCAGAAACCCACCATTTAAATAGGATAGCCACGCGGGATTAATGGAGTCAAGCATTACAGTAGGAGCTGGAAGACCAGATAGTTGATGATACTGAGCAATTGCTACCCATTTCTTCAAGGTGGTATTGTGGTTATGTTATAGACGGAAGCATCTGCGAATGAAGCGACCCAGCTGGGGTTTGGTTAGATGACTCAGAGTGTGGGGAAACTGAGTGGGGCGGGGATGAAATAGGAATAGCCTTGTGTTGATAAATGTTGAAGCTGGGTGGTAAGTTTTGTTTTACATTTTACGTAAGAAAGAGACCGAGCTGGAAGCTCTGACCAGCTGTGAATGAGGCGCATTGTGGGGGGCCTGTAGGGATGAGCGCCAGGCCCTGCACACCCCCGACCCACGGTACGCCCGCACTCCCAGGCGCCCTGCAGCCGCACTCGGGGAACGGCCGCTGCCCTCGCCCTCCGCGCCGGCCCCCCTTGCCCACCTCGAAGTCATCGGGACAGCTCCTCTTGCTGTTGTTGTTGTTAAGGTTCTCCCGGTTGAGCAGGCCTTTATTGGGCTGGGGTGGGGGCCGCCCCCACCGCCCTGCCCCTGGGGCCTCCTCCCCTTCCATCTCTTCCACCTGCTGCGAGGAGCCCCTCTGGGCCTTGGGGCTCCCGGACTCCAGCTTCTTCCTCACTTCCTTCTCGCAGAGTCCAGAAGCTTCCTGGGGATGTCTGGCTGGCATGTGTGCCTCAGTCAGCTCGGCCGCTTCCTCCAACAGAGCGTCCCTCTCCAGATCCTCCAGGTGGACCAAGCTGCCAGGTTTGTCGTTGGGGGAAGGCAGGAGGGGGTCTGAGAGCCGCCGGAAGCAGCAGGGGAGAGTGGGGCCTCCCGGGGCCCCGCTGTCTGGGAACGCGGGCTGGGCAGCATCGTCCAGGCAGGGCAGCCGGGCCTCCGGGGTGCCGTCCAGCGTCTCCGGCAAGAAGTCCCCCGACCCCGCAGGGTCGTCCGCAGGCTGCTGCACGCAGGTGTTGCTCTGCTGGCGCCAGAGCTTGTTGTGCCGTTGTTTGCTGTGGGGGAGGAAGGGCAGAGGAAGGTCATGGGGGCCAGTGCCCTGCGGGTCCCGGGAGGGACAGCAAGACACAGCCCATGGCTGACAGATGGCGCTAGGGCGCTCAACCCCCGGGGCTCCCGGCAGCAGCCCTCAGTGACTATGCCATGCAGTGACCAGGTGGCAGACCCGTGACGGCGGTCTAGACCTTGGGTACCATCAGGGTCTCGTCGTGCCGCTTCGTTCTGTGAACTCAGCCACGCCACCGCCCGTCCCACCTCTGAAGCCCTCCATCTGTCAGTAGAGTAATAATCCTCTCCTCCCTATCCTGTAGGGAGACAGCGGGGACCGAAGCAGAGAGCACATGGAGATTTATGGGTAAACATAATGCACGTCAAGTTGGGAAAACTGGAGAAAACCACAAGATTTTTTTTTTTTTTGTCAGAAAGATGACAGGTCACTTTTAAAAATAGGTCTTATGATATCGTGGTAGTATGGTTATAACACATTTTTAATGTAAAGGTCAAAAAACAAAAGAAAAGAAGAGAAAATTTGACGGTGAAATCAGGTAAGGCACCTCCATGACCCTTGGGGCACCCGCACCAACACCCTGCAGGGGTGTGGGCTACGACGAGAGGAGATGGGGACGGGGCAGTGTGAATTAAGGGCCTGCTGTTGTTTGCAACGCACGGGAGCACCACGACCGTTCGAGACCGCTCTGTGTGCCCGTTCCAGGCAAGGCCAAGAGGGCCCCCAGACGGGGCTGCAAGTCAAGGTCACTGCCTTGTGGCTGTGACCTCGGCCTGACGACCCCTGGGGAGGCTGTGGAGGCCGCAAGCCCCGATGGCAGCAAGTGTCTGAAGGGCTAAGGGAAAGGAGCAGGATGCCCATGGCTCCGCCCCCTCCGCATCGTCCCGGGGCCCTGCCTGGGGATCTGTCCAGCCGCTCCCTGGGTGACAGTAAAGGGACTCCAGAGATGTCCAGAGCTGTTCTCAGACCCCGTTCCACCCTGCCAGGGCACTCCTGCTTGCTCACACTCGGCCAAGAAGCCCGTGGACTGAGCCTGTGGCCTCCTCATAATACGAGTCAGAAATAATCCAGGGAGAAAGGGAGTCCCAGGTGCAGTGGGGATCTGCCTCCACGGGGCCTCCCCACACCGGAGCCTTGGGGGCGGGCAGACCCGGGTGTGCTCTCTCCCGTGCTGCCCACTGGCTGTATGATGTGGGACACCCTAACCTCCAGCGTCAGCTCATTCCCCCCGTACGCCGGGGATACCCTGTCCTGGGCAGACCTTTTCTGGGTGGGGGTTAGAGATTTCAAAAGCTCCGTTTCATTCACCACGAGCCAGGTCTAGCCCGGCATCTGCAGAGGTAAACCTGCACAGTCCTCAGGTAGATCTCACAACAGCCCTACCAGGTGGGCTTGAACTGCAAACTCAGAAGAGGAAACCAGGGCCGGGGGAGATCGGCGAGCTTGCCCTACAAGGCCCGGCTCGTCGGTGCCGGAAGCCAGTTGGCCCTGAGGCATCGGAACTGCCCTGTGGCGAAGCCTGGCCCACGGCTCGGCACAAAGCAGATGCTCAGGAAACGGGGACGGCCACGTGCCTGCGCCGCCCATGACGTCATGCCTTGGATGAGGAACCGCGCACCGTTCCCTCCAGCAGCAAAACAGCTTTCTGTGTGTGCCAACAAAATCAAACAGATCCCTCCTGGAAACCACTAATCAAACCCCAAACAATAGCTGTTTTTCTCAGTCCGACTCCCCACCAACCCCCCCAAAGGCAGGATTTTAGCTGCAGAGACTGCTGCCAGGCCAGACGGGAGCCCGCTTGGTTCTGCCAACCCTTCCCCGCAGACGCTCACCCACCTCGCATCCAAGATGCCTTCATACTCAGACAGCTGCCTCATAAAGCCCGCATTGGGCCGTGTAATGCTGCGTTTCTGCTTCACGTAGTTGTATGCTTTTTCCAGAGGCCAGCCAAATTCCTTCATTGCATAGGCTATGACCGTGGAAGCCGATCGGCTAACACCCATTTTGCAATGTACCAGGCACTTGGAATGGTTCCTCCTGCAGAGGCGGGGGACAGAGTCCAGAAACTTCCATAATTTCATTCTTTCAGGTTTTACCCAATGCATTTTGTTTTTCTTTAAACCCTGAAGTTATCTCAGTGCCCAGACCCCACTGCCCCCCCACGTCCTGATATTTATGCAGCAGATGGCCACACACCCTTGAAAGGAAATACCTTCACTGCAAAATCAATTAGCACACAATGGGAAATCGAGATAAATCTGTCCTTGCCTTGCCGAGTGGTGCAGGGAGGGCTCCCAAATCGGGCCGCCCTCAGGGACAAAGCGGGACTGCTGGGATGGGCCAGGAGACCAGAAACTCTTGCAGGAAGCAAAGGGGGCAGCGAAAGGGTAATCTGCAAAAGCTACACAGCTGCCCCAGCAGATGAAGATGGGCAACGGGTGACTGCAGAGAAAACGGGGTCAGCAAATGGAAGGCTGCGAGGTCCTCGGGAGGGCAAGACGCTCGCCAGACAGGGAGGGTTGAGGAGCTAGAACAAGGACGGCAGCAACCTCAACTTGGACGAGGGGAAGAAGGCAGGTGGATCGGTCATTTGTAAGGAGGCGGTAGTGGCCTGGGCGGGGCTGATGTCACAGGAACGGCAAGGCCGTGTTTGTCGAGACTTCTTCGGAGGCTCGAGAATGGGAGGGTACACGATGCTGGAAGGGGCCGCACCTGGGAAGCTTTATTTGTACAGGAGGCAGACCCACCAGCCTGCCTGTTTACACTGGAACCAGCTGGCCCATCAGGTGGGTCTGGGCTCCTTTCCTAGACCCCAGGCTTCAAATTCATCCCCATTTGTCAGTGCATTTTGTTCTGTTTTTGTTTTTTTGTTTGACTGCTGGCCTGGAATCTATCCCCCAGGAATGCAAACAAACTAAGATTCGGTAAGGACATGTTACAGAGCTTTGACCTCAAGAGGTACGAAGCAGAAGACAGGGTTTCTTTCGATAGCAATGCAAAAGCTTCTCTCTCTCTATTCTGGACTTCAGTGAGGCAGAGTTGTCCCACAGGAGAATAAGGGGAGGACAGAAGACAGGGTGATGCCAGGAAGAGGCTCAGGGCGACGAGGACCTCTGATGGTCTGCCCCATTCCGTGAACAAGAAAACTACAGTAACTCAGGTGCAGAAGGTGGGCCAGGTCTCGCGGCCTCTGCCTGAGCAGCTTTCTCTGGGGAAGCAGCCCCAAAGGTGTTCATAGTCCACGCAAGACCTGGCCCACCCTCCTCCCTCCTTTGGCTCAGCGACTCCCTGTAGACAGAGCTCCAAAGAATGTCCACGAGATATCAGATCCTTGCCTGGAAGCAGTGATGATGACAAAAGTGTGATCCAATGTCACAGTCGATGACAGGGGAAACAGGCTCATTGGGGCCCCCACCCTGAGAAGATCAGTGACTGTGCCTTTTGGTGCTAGGGAGTCCTGTGGTCTAAAACCAGAGGTCCACCAGACATCAAAGGCTTCACAAACCAGAGATGTCTGGGACTGCCATTAGTTTCTGCCCAGCCGGCATCTGCCAGTTACTTCCTCAGGCCAGCCTCTTTGGCTTCTCCATCCACTTACTTTGCTTTGTTTATGAAATGGTACGCTTCGTTCCAGTGGGCAAGAAGGTCTGTTGTCTCTTCGTCGTAGACGCGAATGTTATGATACGCAAATAAGCCAGGAAAAAAATTATCTATTTCTCTGGTGACATTTAAAATGTAGTCCACACTGTAAGGAGAAAAAAAAAAAAAAAGAACAAATTTGGAGAATCAGAATGAGGAACTACAAAAAGACAAAGTAACAGAAAACTGAGCAAGGAAAAAAATTAAATACACACATAAAGCGTATATGTTTACGGTGGGACTTTGGTTTTTCCTTAAGGAGTAATTTTTTTTTTTTTTGTATTTTCCAAATGTCCTCTATACGATGAGAATGTATTACACTTATAATAAACAACAAATTTCTTTGTAAAAAAAAAAACTTACAAAAAAAAGTTCAAAGCACTGCTGAGCAATGTGAATTCTGGAAACGAGACATATGTATTACTTAAATACATTTTCAGACACACTCAAAGTTTCAAACTTCGTAATGGTTATTTATTAATATACAGAGGCTTAAAAACAAAAAACAAAGTCTCTACTTTTAAATAGCTAAGAGAGTAGAATATATCCATCCATTATTTATGTCCTTGAGAATTGCCTTAAATCCTCTTGAAACAAGGCAGACTACAAATAAATACATAAACAGCGGGGAGGGTCTTCAAACGCAGGTTCTCTAAACTTGATACTTATATTCCCGGAAGACCAAAATAATTTCAGGAGTTAGAAAATACCTCAAATAGGGTTTGTAAGAGAATACTTATAAATGCTTTACAAAATACCTTTCAAAATCATTTATTTATTCCCAGCCAGAGAAAGCATAGATGGTATCACTCTACATTTTAAGAAAATTTTCTGTTGAAAGAACACATCTTAACCAGTAGTTCTAAAGATATATTTTAAGATTTGTTTAGTCTTGATTTTTAAATGCAGTAATTCAAGAATGCCATCATGTCAGACCCACAGAACGGTGATTTTGTGGCTGTGTTGTTTAAAAAAAAATGTCCAGACATCTGTTCTTGAAGGTCTAGATTTAAACATTTTTTTTTTTTTAATTCCTGCTGCTGGGCATTTCTCAGACTGAGATGGGCATATGTTTCTGACCAACACTGAGTATTTAGCCGCCAGATTCCCACCAGGCCCCAAAGTCTAACCTCAGGGAGAACCAGGAGTGGTCCTGGGACCAGAGTGGCCGACTGGCCCCACAGGTGTGTGTGTGTCCACGCTACGACTGCCAGCACCTGTTCCGGGGGGGGGGGGGGGGGGGAGGGCAGTGGGGCCCAGGAGGGGGCTCGTGGCCCTACCAGCATCCAGGCTGTCCTCTGCCACTGGAGTGTGACTGAGAATCGTTCTTGGTGACACACACAATCCCACAGAACCCCGTTAAGATCTAAAACGCATGAATTATTCAGGAGGTGGCATTTTGAAGCACATCTGCTTAGCTATGCAAATCAGCCCAGCCCTTGGAGATGGGAGACAGGGTGCAGGCAGTTATGAGGGCTCAACCTCGGGGGTTTCTAAGCTGCCTGGAAGGACAAGGGGGGACGAGGGGAGCAGACTCACCCTGAGCCCTGCAGTTCCTCCAGATTGGATGCATTCCATTCAGAGCCCTGGGGGACAGATCACACAAACCCCCGTGAGTGTCACATGTCCGCCTCAGAGCTGCTTAGGGGATGCATGGGGTGGGCCAGCCCTAGGTGGGGGAGGGTTATTTCATGGGCCCTTGGCCTTAGATGGGCGGACAGAACTAAAAGAGGCCGCTAGCCAAGCAGGTTCCGGAGGCATTCCCGGCGTTGTCAGCCTGCGTGGAAGGCCCTGGCTGTCCCCTGGCCTTCAGGAAACGGCAAAACCTGGACCGCCCCCGCCCCCACCACGTCCTTTCCTAAGGCTCCGGCACGGTCCTGTCACCAGAGGCAGTGACCTCCGGCTTCCCGCTCAGGAGAGGGCACTTTCACACACCACTAATTTAAAGCAGGAATCTGTCTACCTTTTCGGGCAAGTATTTTTAAAAGTTCCCACCCTCTGACCCAGTGGTTCCACATACAAAGAGCTGCCCTGAGGAAACATCCAGAATTCGCACGTAGATTTATGCACGAGGATATTTATGGTTATTTGCGAGGACAAACAATGAGAACAACTTAGAGATCCGACAAGAAGAAACCAGTAAAATAAATGATGATGACGATGAAGCCACACGATGGGGCAATTAAAAATAAATTGTACTTTGGGTGGCTATTTAACGACACAGGGAAATGCCGCATAATGAAAACAATTAAAAAAAGAAAAACAGGATACAAAACTATATAAACATTATGATTCTTTCCTTTCCTTTCTTTCTTTTTTTTAAAGAAGCTATATAGACATAAAAAGAAAAAACCCAGAAGATGGGAAAAAAAATATACTAAAACGTTAATGGTGACTACGTCTAGATTTGCGAAATTGGGAATGCTTTTTACTTTCTTCTTTGGAGTTACTGGTGTTTCTGAACCTTCTATAACGTGTTTTAATTTAATGCCTTTTAAAGCATTATTATAAAATGAACCCTCCATTTCTAAGCTTCCCAGGAACACAGAAGGGGAAAAAACAAAGAAAAAGCTATCACTTCGCTCTTCGGCAATGCAAATGACACAGAGTTGTGAAGAACAAGAGACCCCCCCACCAAGTCTCCCTAGAAACTTCCCTTCCCAGGAGGGCAGACCCCTCAGGACGCAGGGGCCCCAGGCGGCCAAGTGGGGCTGGTAATGTGCGGGTGTTAGCTGGATTTTTCATGCTGGAGGGAGAGGCTCAAATATAAAAATTCCTTTAGTATCTCTCATGGAAAAAGTGACATAGACCACCAAACCACACTGAAAAAAATAATGAAAGCTCACTACATCTGTGAGCATCCTCTTGTTGTGATCACCACCTAGTGGAGAGACGGCCTGCCTTCTGTTGTTTCCACTAGGAAAAACCACCAACTTCCTGGGGAAATTAGAGCCCAGTGCTGCCTGATGGCTTTCAAGATATAGGCTTCAAATCCACACATTCATATATGTTTTAATACAAACGTTAAACATATATGTGTATATATATACATGTATATATATACACAGACACACATATTCACAAATATGAATTGATACACACAAATACATTAAATATATATATTTGCGATATATATATATTTAATATACTAAGTATATATCACGACACATGCGTTTGGAGAACCATTAATTAATTCTTGTGGGCAGAAAACAAGATGTTCATGGCTTCAGCAGCAAATACACTTCCTCCACTTTCCCAGGAAGTCATTTTTGCTGTAACAATGATTGCCATTTATTAGTACCTACAGAAACTACACTTGGTGCTTTAAGATTGTCTTTTACTTAATCCTCACAATCATCCCACATGGTACAGAATGGAGAAAAGGCAAAGAGGCTCGCTCCCCTCACACAGCTGCTTCGGCTGGGGAGTGGGAACTTGGCCCTGGCGGGTCTGACTTCCATCACACTGTACCACTTCTCTAATTTTAGTAACATGCTCTCCCCTATAGTCTCTCTGAGGGACTCTGCGAACTTGCCAGTTGCCTTCTATGGAGATTTACACCATTAAGAGCATCTGAGCAAGAGATGGAGGTGGGGAGAACCTGCACGACCCGGCCCCCCGGTGGTGCTTCCAGGGCCTGTTCCTTCGGCGGGCCTGGGAGCAGGGCACAGGGTAGCCGCCCGGACAGTGAGAGGGGAAGAAGCTGGGTTTCGGGGGTTCGGTTTGTTTTGCCTACTGTTTCTCACGTCTTGGTGATGCCCAGGTGTAATTCTGGGGTTTGGCGAGCATGCGCCCTTTCGTACCTGGGGGTTCTGAGCCCGCAAACCGTGGGGAGGTAACTGGATGCGGCCTCTGTGTTAGCAACTGAAGACCAAGGATGGAGAGGTTCTGAAAATTGCTGCCAGTGGACTGTGCCAGAGAGCCTTCAAACAAATCCGCCCAGCTCAGCTGGGAGCCCCATCTCACACATCTGGCCCCAGGGCAAACCAGCGCAGGCCAGAGGAAGGGGGTCGAAGACAGGAGTTCCCAGAACAGCCAGGATCGAGGTCCCAGCGACTCCAGTTCTCTCCCCCTCTCTGACTCTGCTGCAAGCTCCAAACAATCAAGGTCTGTAGACGGATGTTCCCCAAACCAGACCCTGCCCTGTGCGGCGCTTCTTACGAGATAGAGGTGGTCGAAGATAAGGGAGGGCTTGTCCATCTGTCCCAAGATAAGGAGCATCTCGTTGTCTATGAATTCCTTGAATTCTTTCAGGTTACAGTTCATCTGCGTCTCTAATTCATTACGGATCTGTGGAGCGGAGAAGAGCAGAAAAAGTGATTCGTTACAAAACAAAACAAGAGCCATCCACCTCCAAAGAAGTCAAGTCACAACTTATACTGTGGTTGTTTTCAAAAAAGGTGTCTTGTTGTTTTGGCGGTTTTTTGTTTTTTTTACCCCAGAGAAAGCACACAACGCACTGAGACGCACACAGCACGTATGTAGGTGGTGGGAATGAGGCTACACAGCCTCACGGGCAGTCAGACTGGGCAAAGTTCATCATTTTATACCAAGAAGCTGATTCGCAGGGCATCTCTTCTACTGAGTTTAAGGCACTTCTATTTTTACAATTAAATATCAAATATCTCACAGTGAACACATAAAATCAGCTTTATCTTTCTTTGGAAGGCATCACAACAGGATAGTTTTTTGTTGTTTTTTTGGTGGGCAGCAAAGTTTATTGAGCGATAGTACAAAGTTCCCAAAGAGGGAGGGAACCCAAGAGGGTTGGTTGCCCCACAATATGACTTTTTATGTATATTAATTAATACAAAGGGTGATATATGGCTTTTTCAAATGGCCCTTTTAAGCCCTTATATCTACCTAGTTTAAGCGCTTATTATAATTCATTGCATTCTTTGGAACAAAAAGCAACTGAAACAAGAAAAAAGTGATCCAGAAAAAAATTCGAAGGCACACAGAAGGCAGTCCAGGGTTAGTAACTTGCTAGTAAGTGATAATCCTGAAATAAGAAATAAGAGTTTGCTGTATTTCAATAAAACACAAGGCAGAGAAGAGGGCACTAACAGGCAGATGTATCTCGGGGCAATGCGTGGGTCTCGTGGAATTAACACCAAAGGTCTTTTTTTTTTTTTTTTTTTTAAAGATTTTATTTATTTATTCATGAGAGACAGAGAGAGAGAGAGAGGCAGAGGGAGAAGCAGGCTCCCAAGGAGCAGGGAGCCCGATGCGGGACTCGATCCCGGGTCTCTGGGATCATGACCTGAGCCGAAGGCAGACACTTAACCATCTGAGCCACCCAGGCGCCCCAACACCAAAGGTCTTACAGGTTCAGAGAGCTCGGGAAATTTGCTCAAGGCCCCAGAGCTGGTATGCAGCACAGCTGGATCCAAACTAGAGTGGGAATCTAAGGCCTGCGCTCTCTCTGCTAAGTCCTGCGGGGAAAAAGCCTCTGAGAGTCGGTGAGCTGGTCGGTAAGAAGGCCAAGTGGCAGACCTGCCTCTGCTGTGCTTTGAGCAACAGGACAGATGGACAGCTTGTGACCTCTGGCCTGGTAAGGGAAGAGCTCTCTTACTTCTTTCGAGGTCACGTTTTCTAGATCCTGGCTCATCATGATGCTCCGGAGCTTCGCTTTGATGAGGCGCTCAGTCCTTTCCCCTTCAGTTGGCCTAGAAAGAAGGGACATTCAGTAAGATGGAGAACGACAGGGAGCCTGAGGTCAGCGTTTACAGGAACGCCAGATACTCTTGGGCTAAACAGAACATGGCCTGCACGCAGACAGCTACCTTTTTTTTTAAAGATTTTTTTTTAAATTTATTCATTCATGAGAGACAGAGAGAGAGAGACAGAGAGCAGAGGGAGAAGCAGGCTCCCAAGGAGCAGGGAGCCCGATGCGGGACTCGATCCCAGGACCCTGGGATCATGACCTGAGCCGAAGGCAGACGCTTAACCATCTGAGCCACCCAGGCGCCCAGACAGCTACCTTCTTGGTGTGCATGTTTTTGGGAGGAGGGGAAAGGGACAGAGAAGTCCGGCTCTGTGTCTAGAACTCCTGTGGGAGTCCACAGAGTGGTGAGCGGATGGAGAGCACAAACAATGGCTGGAAAGCATAGTCCTCGTTCAGGTCTGCAGAGAATCAGGCTCTCGGGACGAGATGCTGGAAGCACCCGCGGAACGTCCGCCCACCAACCACATCCTTCTGTCTGCGCTTGAACATGTCTGGGTGGGAGGACATCACTGGGTCCGGCTCTCCTCATCTCCTTCTTACATGGAGAATCTATGTGCTTCCCTGTAACTTCTACCCATCAGCCCTGCTTCTACACAGACCAGGATAATTCTTCCACAGAATGCCCTTTTTTATATTCAAAGGCAACTGTCATTCTCCCCAACCCGCTCATCACTTGGGGCCTCAAAGAATGTGGCTTCCGGTCCTCTCCTCATTCAGGCTGACCTCTGTGTCCATGGCCCTCATAATGCAGTCCCAGAGGGACACACGACTCTGGGGGAGGAGGGTCCTAACCAAGAGAGAAGGGGGGAGCCACTTCCTTCCTCTGGACCCAGACTTTCACTGAGTGCAGCCTCAGGCCACGTGAGCTCTGCTGGTGGCCACGCGACACAGGCCCCGGATTCACTGTTGTGGCCTCTAAGGCAGGCCGCCCCCAGCCAGTGCCGGTGCAGTGGTGTTTTGGGATCCTGGGACGATGGATATATAATACTCCTCAGAACAGAGGGAAAGGCCAGACCATAGAACATGGCCCAAGAGCCGGTGAAGCACGTAGGCTGATGGGAGTTATGGAGCTGTTCCCCGGAAACGCATTCACACCCAAATCCGTCTCTAAGTTTAGAAGTGGGGTGGTGGTCCTAGAGCCTTCCCTAGCCACAGACTACCCATGGGCAGCAGGTGAGGCACCCCTGCTTGGAATGCTGGTCCTGGGAGAGGAGGCTCCCAATCCCAGGACTACCAGGGTGGTGTGACCCTGTGCGGACTCAGGGTCAGGCCCGGCGTGGGCGAGGCAGCGCCGCACTTACTTGTCCACAAACAGGGCCGGGGAGTCGGGCCGTGCGGACTCCAGGTCCTGCATGGCGTTCCATTCGTTGATGCAGCTCTGGTCCGAGCTGATGCAGCTCTCGTAGTAGGTGGCCCAGATGAGCGCCACGCCACCGGGGAAGTAGTTGTGTCTTCGTGCCACTTCGCAGGCCTTGTGAAGGACCTGCAGGGCAGACCTGGGGTGAGGAGGGGGGACAGGGTCAGGCCTGGGGAGGCACAGGGAGTGATGGGCTCTTCCCTCCACATGGGGGGGTTGAGAACGGGGCAGGGCAGGGCGACCCCTCAAGGACTCACTACGAGCGTCGCCATATGCAAAAGGTTACGTGCGGGATGCAAGGCAGCCCGAAACCTTCCGGCTGCCGGGTAACGGAACCCAAGAGCAGATGAGCCATCCTTCACTGTGCCCAGCAAGGAAAGAGGGCAAACTTCGTAACTCTCCCACCCAGGCTGGCTCACGATCATCTCCCACTCGGCCAGTTAACGCCCAAGAACTCAGATTTACTTCGGAGGCGGGGGGTGGGAGGGACACCGCCACAAAGCCTGGCAGGTGGAAGGAAAGTCTTTCACATGCAGCAGACACATTTTACTGCATTCTGAATAACTTGCTTTTTAACCTTTGCCCGTCATTGTTATAACAGCTTCGATGCTTAGCTCTCTTAGGGAAGGGAGTACGAGAAACTCACATTAATACAGGGATGAAATGAAGAAGAGGTTCGGGAAGGAAGAGTGGGGCAGAAGGAACAACGTGGAGAATGTGTATGGTAATGCTCAGCTTAGTCATCTTTTTTTTTTTTTTTTTTTAACAAAAATCTAGGCTGAAACTTTCTCAGTGAAGGGGGTGAACCAGGCATCGACGAAGGGTGGGAGTGGGGAAGCCCCGGAGGGAGCGAGAGTGCTCAGGGAAGGGCTCACCCCTGCTATGTGCTGTACCCGTCCCACTCAGGCATGTCTGTCCTATCTCTAGGCTGCTTCAGGGAATAGGCTTGAGCTGCATATTTACTAAATTTAGTTTTGCTCCTGAAATTTTGGAAAAACATGTGGGCCTGTTTTTTACTTGCCTGTAGAGAAAGAGGTAAGAAATGATCCAGGGACGCAAGAGACATCTGGGGTATCAAGGGAATTATGATTTCGTGATTTTCCCCAGGAGCCTGAATTGAGGGCAGTGTAGAGTAATGGACGAGGTAAAAATGAAGCACCATGTTGACTGGTGGCCCATAGGAGAATTCGGCCTAACTCTCACCGTCCCAGGAAACAAAGTAATGACTGGGAAACACTGGGCAGAACCCTTCTCGTCAGATGCCACCAGCTCTCTCCTGAGCCTTTTCCAGACTGCTGGAAAGAGAGACGGTTGTGTTGAGTTCGCTGCAGGGGTGGTTTGTGCGACCCTCCAAGGATGAGGGAGGCTCGCAGGTGTGTGTGCCGGGTTTGAAGAAGCACCGGCCTGACCTGTTTCACCCAGTGCAGCCTTCGCCCGCGGCTACCTCATCCCCAAAGCAGAGTGTGTGGGAGGCCCTCCCCCCGAAGCGGGCCCTGCACCCCGCATCCTGTAGCGGGGCACCCTGTGAGAACACGCTCCCTGCGCTCCCTGGTCCAACACGTGACTCTGCGCGGGTTATGGCCACCTCCCCTCCATTGACTTTAAACCCCACGAGGACAGGAATTATGTCCGTCGTATGCCTTCCCAGATGCCCAGTGCCTGGCAGCGTGCCATTCCCTTCAGGGCACAAACCGAGCGTGCACCAGGTATAAAGAATATGCAAATTTGCGCTGGAATGGCATTTGGGCAGCAGGAACTGTAGATAACGTAAGAATAAAGTACCTTCGACAACAAAAAAACCACCCAATGAAAAACTGGCTGAAGGACCTGAATAGAGTTTTCTCCAAAAAAGATGTACAAATGGCCAATAAGCACATAAAGAGATATGCTCGGTATTCATCAAGTGGGGAAATACAAATCAACACCATAGCGAGATACCACTTCACACCCATTAAGAGAGCGATGATGAAAACTCAATAACTAAGTCGCAGGAGCTGGTGAGGACGTGGAGAAACCAGAACCCTCGTGCACGGCTGGTGGGAGTGTGAAATGGGACCAAGAGTCCAGTTTGCGGAAAACAGTTTTGGTTCCCCAGAGAGTGAAACACAGAGTTAACCGCGTGCTCTAGAAATTCCACTTCTAGGTACATCCTCAAAAGAACTGAAAGCAGGGACTGCAACAGACACTTTGCCCACCCGTGTTCATAGCAGCTCCAAGCACAACAGCCAGAAGGTGGAAATAACCCAAATGTCCACTGACGGATGATAGGGCTACACAAAAAATAGTCTATGACCACATCCTGGAGTAACATTCAGCCTTAGAAAGGATTCTGACACGTGCGACAAGACGGACAAACCTCGAAAACATCGAGATATGCAACAGAAGCCAGACGCAAAGGGAGAAATCGGGGAGGATTCCCCCCTATTGGAGTGACCTGGAGTACGCAAACTCCTAGAGACAGAATGTAGGACAGAGGTTAACCAGGGCCTGGGCGGGGGAGAGGGACTTAGTGTTTAATGGGATGATGAGAAAGTTCGAGAAATGGATAGTGACGTCTGCACATCATGGATGTACACTGAATTGCACACTTAAAAAATGGTAAACGCGGTACACTTCACGTTACGTGCATTTTGCCATACACACAAAAATAAATGCACCAAAATGAGCTTTAAAGTCGAAGGGGATTTTCCTATTCGTGCTGGCAGCTAAAAAAAATATTCCTATGGTGATAAAAGTCCCTAAAAGCACTTACCACATGGCCTGGACGGATACGGGCTTAAAGACGTGCATCCGTCCCGCAGTGCTGATGCTGAATCCCCTGAGGATGAAAAACAAAAAAAGAAAGGAAGCGCGGTGAGAAGTTAGACCCTGAGGCCACACCAGATGACAAGGGTGGCTCACGCTTTCTGAGCAGGGAATACAAGCCCGCTGCATCGAACAAGGGCAAGAGCAGGAAAAAAGTGGGGAAAAAAAAAAAGTGTTCTCAAATCTTTAAGACTTGCTTTTAACCCGGCTACGCGAGGTCTATCAAAAACACAAACCCTGGCAAAGGTAACACCACCATCCGACACACCATCTCGTTCACGTTCCTGCCACTGTCCCAGCCCCCTGCTACTTCCTGCCCCACACATCCCACCCACTGTTTTTGTAATTGCATGCGAAATATATTCACAGATGGCAAAATCTGACAAAGGAAAAAAATATAACCATTGTAATCCTGCCTCTTCAAAAAAAAAAATCACATTTTAATTTTTCTTCCCCGATTCTATGAGGCAATTTAACTTTTACCGTTGGAATCCTGGTGAAGGGGCAACTTGTATTCAGCTCCTTCCTCCCACTCCTGGCAGAACCCGCGTATTTCCCCTGGAAGCAAATGTACGTGGAACCCGGATGGCTCTCTTGTCTACCTCGCCCCAGCCACACGGAAGGCTTCCTCCTCTGCAGCCCCCGGAGACGCACCTGACACGCTGCTGTGCCCACTAGCCGCTTGCCTCCCCCCGCACCCCCACGGCTGTGTGCTCCGGCCGTGTCCTTTCCAACCGTGAACCTACAGTGACCGGCTCCGCGTGGGGGGCACGTACCGAGTATTCACTTAACACATCAAGGGGAACGGATGGATGTCAGCTCCCTGATGCGCTGGAACTTCACACAGCAGCACATCCCCTGTAAACACTCTTCCGTTGATACTTCGAGACCCAAACTCCCTTACATAATGTCCCAAATATCCCTGGTCCTTGTGTGAGCACGTCACACAGGTGACTCTGCTCCTAATGATTATCCAGGATGCCCAAAGTGGAAGAATCTCTTAGTATTTTTTTTTTTAAAGATTTTATTAATTTATTTGTCAGAGAGAGAGAAAGCACAGCATGGGAGCAGGAGATAGATGAAGAAGCAGGCCCCCCGCTGATGGCGGAGCCCGACACGGGGCTCGGTCCCAGGCCTCTGGGGATCAGGACCTGAGCCGAAGGCAGACGCTTCACTGACTGAGCCACCCAGGCGCCCCTGGAAGAATCTTTTAAAGAGATCTCCTTACCCGTCTCCATCAAGGTGGATTTTCGTGTCGCTCCACAGCCGGAGAACCATCCCGATGGTGCAGCTTTTACTGCTCAGGAGAAAAGAGAAGATGCCCAGAGTCAGGGTCCGCCCGCTCATGCACCCTCTTCCCTGCCTTCGCCCAGCCTGTCCAGCTCTCAGAAAGGAACCACCCCCCGACCTGGGCCTGGCTGCTGGGTGCGTATCAGGGAGAAGCTCTCAGGCTGTCTGCGTAGGGACCACTCGCCACTGAATTCTAGAAGACGTGAGTCTGGGACGGTCCCATCAGACGGGGTCCCCAGTGACCTCTACTTGGAGACAGTCCCAGGGGACTGTGACCCCACCGAGGTGCGGATGGAGCTCCGGAAACGCCAGGCCCCGGCTATGGCTCTCGGGGGCAGGGAGCGAGCAGCTGACCACACGCCCACGCTGCAGCAGGGGTGAAGCTGCTGATGGCTGGCGCACTCCTGGCACGAGGCCACACGCACTCCAGGGGACACAGGCGAGCCGTGGCAGCCAACCGGGCCTCTTGTCCTAGGTGGCGGGGATGGGGACAGTGCCAACACCAGGGCTGCAGTTCATTTCTGGGCCTCTGTTTCCGTACCTTCTGCACAGCTGCAGTTTCAAAACGAGCTTAATCTGCTTTTGGTTTGCTCACCCTAACAGTGAAATGATGCTTAGTGACTCTGGAGACAGGTGCCACTGAGAAACAGAGGGACAGAAAGGACTTTATCAGAGGGTTACTCGGATCGTTAGGAAAATTCTTCAGGCATTTAAAAGAAAGAGTCTGCTCATGAGAGACCACGGTAACGGCCAAGGCCAACTCCGAGAGCCCCCAGGGATCGTGGACGTACACCTCTACTCCCTCTTAGCCACAGCCCAGGGAGTAACGTGACGCCTATGACAGGGAGCTCTGAGCTCACAGACCCCCCTCTTCCCCTGCAGTGCTGGTGACCAAGCGGGACTCTTCCACCCTCTGCTTCCGTCTGTGGGGAAGGAAGCTGCAAGCCCTTCAGGTCAAATCAGACGAAGCCTTTTGTGTTAGGCAAATTACCTGACCCCCCACCCCTGCATTCCTACCCACTCTTGATGGGCTAATTCTACTTCCTTTGTAGAGCTGCAAAATAAAACGTATGCTGAGACCCGCAGAGCTCCGGAGCTGCTTGCTGTGTCAGTGCTCGGGAGGCCGAGCAGGGGGCCTCCTCGTAGCCCAAACCGACATGCTGAGAGCCCAGGGCAGAGGGCACCTGGGAACACGTTGCCAGGCCTGGAAGATTCACCCCCTTTCAGCACTGACGACCCACGCCAGGGACTGGTAATGAGGAGAGAAGACAGAGCTACAAGGAGCATTGGACTGGACTCGGTGGGGGGGGGGGGGGGGCCCAAAGGCCCAGGCCCAGGCCTAGAGCAGGAGGGGGCCTTCCAGGGCAGGCCGAGATGAAACTGTCCATATGAAGCAAGGGCAGCATCTAAACTGGCCTCCCCTACCTGCGGAGATGGGGAAGAGCCTGGAGAGAGCACTGTGCGCATGGGGCTCAGTCCACGGAGGACTCCCACGCAGGGTCTCCACCTGCGGTCAAGAGCACAGGCGGGGACCATGGCACGACTGAAAAAACTGCAAATTCCCTAACGTCCCCTTATCTGCTGTTGTGTGAGTTTCCAGTAGTCCTGCAGTGACGGACAGTCAAATGTCTACAGGGAAGGAGGGCCTGCGTGCTGGCGTACGGGGGAGCAGGGGCACCCGGTCAGGGACATGGGGTCTTCCAGGAGAAACGACCTCAAGGGATGACGTGGGTGGGGCAGCTGGGGGAGAAGAAAAGCTTCAGAGGAAACTGAAACAGCAGGAGCAGAGGGGCCAGTGGGGCCAGCGTGGGGACTCGAGGGCCACACGGGAGCCAGGCCTGGCACAGGGGGGCGCCGTGGAAGCCCTTCGCAGACCGCACGGTGCCAGCAAGCACAGGGCAGCTGTGTGTGCCCAAGGCACTCACGGTGCTCTCGCCTCCCAAACGCAAAATGGAACCTGGGGGTGGCCGCTCCTGTCTTCTGGGGCGACGCATGTGCAGATGGGCGGCTCTGAAAGAGAACCCGTGAGCCCGTGGGGCCCGTCTCTGCCCCTGCATCGTCCCGTCCGAAACAGCCCCTGCCTATCCTCCTGCCGGAACTCCCACAGGGTATGTACCCGCTATGGGCAGCACTCATCGCTCCCTCCTTTTTTTTTTTTTGGAATAAGGAAGCAAAATCTCATGTCAGGAATTGAGAAAAACAAGCATATCATGCTTTCAGCAGGCCAAAAGCTTCTGTAAGCACCAGGGCTTTGGTGCCTGGGGCTCCCCAGTGTGCGGCCGCAGAAGAGCGCCCAGGGCCCAGGCCCCAGGCCCCCGCCTCCACATGCCTGGGCCTGCAGGGCTGCCACTCAGGCTCGACAACACGAAGGCCACTTAGGTCCTATTCCCCTCTGACCACCTACTCACCCTCGGCAGCCCCTTGCCCCACCTCCCCAACCACCGGCCTCGGGGTTGACGCCTGCACACGGGCCTGTCCACTCCAGCCATGAAGGACAACGTGGAGGGCATGTGTACGCATCTAACGCTACGGTCACGACCTCCAGACTCTGAGGTCGGAGAGCAGAGGCCGGGCACGCAGAAAGTGCTAACAGTACAGATGGTCGCGTAGGAATGAATTCACGAACAACGGGGTGCAGAGGAGAGTGCAGCGTATCGATGTGCAGGGTCTACACCGCAGGGCCACCATAAAAGCCCGGCTTCTGATGCCCAGCCCTGCTAGTAGGATGGCCTTGGGGTACCCACCCCGACCTCTCGAGCTGCATTTCTCATCTGTTACACACAAATCAGGGCTACCTGCTCCACGGGGTGGTTTAAGGGTTCAATGAGATGCTGAGGACACGCCGTGGCAACCGCCCTGGGCTCTTCCCACGGAAGCGACAGAGATGGCTAGCAGGAGGGGCAGACCTCCACGGTGGGCACATCCCACGGGGAGGCAGGTTCCCGCTCTGGGCCGGAGGGTGTTACAAGGACGGACCACATGTGGCGAGGAACGCCCCTGCCCCGGAAGGAACTCCGAAAGGCTGGCTGATCATCCAAGAGCAAATGTAACTGCATCGTTGTTTCACACTAAATACCTCCGTGCTGCACAAAACACCGAGCTCCGCCCGTGTCCCAGAGCGCCGGCCTGGGGGTGCCCTGACACGAGGTGCTGGGCCCTCTTGCCTTCCGGGGCGCTCTTCACAGCTTGCCTCCTAAGACCCGCCAGGCTCCACAGTCTTCCAGATCCAGACTTCCCAACTAGCCCAAGGCCACAGATGCCGGCTCACACGTCTCTCCCTACGTGTGCCGCACAAAACTTTCTTAGGATGCTATCCTGTACCAGGAAGAAGGTCATAAAAGAAACGTCCTCCCTCTTTCTTCGCGGGCTTGTTGGCCGGGAACAAAGTCTTGGTCCCTCCTAACAGCAGCTCTCTTGCGGGAACAAGACGAGACCATGTAGCCGCCACACCATTCACTGCGTCTGTGGCTTTTTCTGTCCTGCCATCGATTCTGCCCAAGATGCCTTCGAATGCAGCCCCCACTGCCCTGTCCCTACTGCCCACTTGCCCTTTAAGACTCGGTGAGCCATCACACGCTGCAGAAGGCCTCTTGCTTGCCCACTCTGAGCCCACCCCTGTCCCGTGCTTCCACAACCCCCCGAGCACCCCTCCATCACCGAGCCCGTTGCCCTGCCATCTGGTCATGGCTCCTTCCTCCCTGAGCTTATAGGCTCTCAGAGGTGGACCACAGCTTCGGCTGCTTCTTTGTGTACCTGGCCCATTGCCTCATACACAGGAGAACGTACACACTTGCCTTGGCGGATGAGTAGATTAAAGATCACAAATACAGGGAGCCTATCTTAATCCAGGTTTCACAAAGCCAGGGTCTGCAATGATCTCACGCACATTCACGTATCCTGGATGTAAGAAGAGCCATTCGCCCTCATTTCACACACATAATAGGGTCTATGATACAACTAACTTGCCCTCCAGTTATTGGAAAATTCCAAACCTCCCTTTAAGCCTCTGACCAAGGACCCGTCAACAAATACTTGGGAATCCACTTGGGATGGTAATATAGGGGAAGCGCTCGATACGATGCCTATCAGTCACATACTTCTACACGGGCCCGTCCCCGCTTCATGTGGCTCCCTCCTGCTTGTTCCTGGGTGTTCACCACAGCCGTCACCTCTTTCAGGAAGCCCCCCCGGCTCAGGTGCTCTCTTCCATGGCACCCCCGATAGCAACCCAGTGGTAAACCTCAAAGCTCAGTGTAACTCTTCTATCCTCTCAGTCGGAGCTGAGAGCAGAGACTGAATCTAGCACAGCGCCAGGCACACACGAGCTGCAATGGTGCGTTCTACTGTTCTGCATGCCTGGTCACCCGTGCCGCTGACCACCACACATCCCGTCATCATCTCCCACGGACACGGGACCACGGCAACCCAGGTCCCCACCGCCCTACCAGACTCACCTTTCCTTACTGGAAAAGTCGACTCCCAGCAAGATACTCTCCTCTGTGTCCTGGCGCCCGCTGCTGTCCACCACCACCATGTACCGGACCCGCTCCGCCCAGGCGCTCTCCAAGCGCACGGCCTAGACAGGCAAAGACAGTCTCACTGGCCTGCCTTTCAAGGTGGTGGCCCCTTCCGTGACCAAATCAACACCGAGGGCTTTTGTTTTCTACCTCCCCCGCCCTGAGCTCAGGAATTAAGATGAGATTCTTAAGAGCAGGAGCCGCGTCTGTTTATATCCATGCACGACGGACAGTGCTTGGCTCTGGGGAGATTCCCCCAAAGTTGGTCAAATGGGTGAACAGGTACAATCCAGAGAATGAAGATCTCCACCCTCAGATCGACACAGACATCTAACATATCCTTTCTCTGGACCTTGTGGGTGGTGAAGAGCAAACCTGGCTCTGGCTTTTGTGAACAATTTGGGAGAATCTGCTGGAACACAGGAACTCCCCACCTCCCACTGCTCGTGAATAATTCCCTACCAAATCGCACAATTAAAAATTAAAACTTGCCGCTCTTTGTCTCTTCTTACCAGCTTGATCCGATCTTCACAACGCAGAAGGTTGATCATTACTTGAAGATGCTGGGGCAAGTCACCTGTTGGACCAATGAAGAAAGCTTTAAAAGGTCACCCACCCACCTTCTAGGCAGAAACCTGCAAGAGGCTGATGTTAAGGGTCTGGATGAAGACCGCGAAATCAAAATTCCCCCCACCTCCACCCCAAGAGAAGTGTCACAAAGACTAGGAGGCTCAATTTCTCTTACTCCACTCCTGAATGCTGCCTGATGAGGATGGGGAGATCTAGCTGATCATGGCCACACATTTAGAAATTGCTTTTATATTCTGAAATCTGGGGCGCCTGGGTGGCTCAGCTGGTTGAGAGTCCGACTCTTGATTTCGGCTCGGGTCATGATCTCAGGGTCGTGGGATCAAGCCCCACGTGGGGCTCCATGCTCAGCATGGAGTCTGCTTGAGATTCTCTCCTCTCCCTCTGCCCCATCCCCCGCTTGTGTGTCCCAGAGCTTGGGCCCCGTGACAACCACCATGATCAACATCCGCAGTGAGACCTCCGTGCCTGACCACCCCGTCTGGTCCCTGTGCTGCCGGGGCTTTGTAGCATTCGCCTACTACGTGGAGTCTAGGGACTGGAGGGTAGCAGGTGCGGTGACTGGGGCCCAGGCCTATGCCTCTACCACCAAGTGCTTGCACATCTGGGCTCTGGTCTTTGGCCTCCTTCGATCATTATGGCCATCATTATTTTCACCCACTGGCTCACTGATGATTATCCAAGCAATTTCAGAGGTCATAAAATGTTATGAAGGCTACTAGCAGCTGCTCATGGCCTGAGGCTCGCACCCCTTTTCACAGCAGTTTATATACACATCAGTCTAGAACTGAATTCAATAAAGCATTATAAAGCATGATTACTTTATAAAGGCAGTAATGCAGAGCTTCTAGCTTCTCTGAGCAATCCCAGAGCCCGGGAGGTGCCTCCGAGCTGGGGTGTAGGGAGGAGAGCTTCTCAGAGCTAGTGAGTCTCCACAGACATGGAGGATCAACACAGCTGAAAACAGGCTGTGTGTTCCAGGCTGGGAGGGCCCTACCCAAGGTTCGTAATCAGTGAATAGCAAGTGGGACTCTAACACGGCTTTTTCCCCACGTTACACATTTCATGGTTTCTTTCTGAAGGAAAGGTTCATCTGCAAAGACGCTGGTCTACAAGAAAGTAGGAGTAACTCCTAGAACATCTACATTAATGCTGGTTTGTGCCATGCCAAGAAGGAACAGAATTATCTCTACTTTTATTACTATTATTACTTTTTAAAAGATTTTATTTATTTATTTTATTTATTTGAGAGAGATAGTGACAGAGATAGCGGGAGAGATCACAAGCGGGGAGGAGAGGGAGAAGGAGGCTCCTGCCGAGCAGGGAGCCTGACGTGGGGCTCGATCCCAGGACCCTGGCATCACGACCTGAGGCGAAGGCAGATGCCCAACCAACTGAGCCACCCAGGCGCCCCTATTATTATTATTTTTAAAGATTTTATTTACTTACTTGACAGAGAGAGACACAGCGAGAGAGGGAACACAAGCAGGAGGAGTGGGAGAGGGAGAAGCAGGCCTCCCGCCGAGCAGGGAGCCCGATGCGGGGCTCGATCCCAGGACCCTGGGACCATGACCTGAGCTGGAGGCAGATGCTTAATGACTAAGCCACCCAGGCGCCCTCAGAATTATCTTTAAAAAACAAAACAAAACATTATCCTATAGATCACAACCAGAATCCCAGAAGGATCAGTACACTGGATTCGTTCCTTTTGCAAAGGCATCTTTTGAATTTTAGGTCAGGCTGACAGAGGACGTCCAAATTGTACTTCTTGCCTCAGAGAGGACTCAGGTTGCTGGAAGCCGGCCCCTCTCGTCTGTTCTCTCTGTGACAGGACGGCACGGTGTGAGACACCTCACACTGGCGCTGCTTTCCATAAGGAATGATTGGCAGGCAACAGTTCACATTTAAGGAGCACGCGGAGCTCCTTGTCCCCCCTCCTCTACCCAACAGCACCCTCGCCTGCGGTGACCCCACGGCCCCAGGGGCACACACCCGCCTCGGCTGGTCCTGGGCTCGCCTGCACGCCACCACCGTCCGCTCCAAGTCACAGAAGCACACAGAGGAAAGCAAAAACAAGCCCCTTTGTCTGGTGAGTGCCCAAATGAAAGGGACATTTTCCACACAGCTAGGCTCCTTTCAGCGGGATGCTTGTGGAGACGTGGAATTGCTGACCGACAGAACTCCCAGCTGCAGCCTGGCATCCACACACCGCCTCTATATGTTGAAGTGTTCACTTAGCACTTGCGGAAAGATCAGAGACTGTAAGCCTGAGGTAGAGGCCCTCGCCAGAGTCTCAGACCGGGGACTGGCTGCAATGACCTGAGTCTTGCATGGGCAGAATGAAGCCCCACTCTTTCTCAGCTCTGCGTGATTGCGGATGGGACTGGGGGCCGTCCAGGGCACTCGACAGTGATTCCAGAAAAATAGGAACTGATGGAAAGGCCAGTCTGTGCCTGCCCCAGGGACATTTCCTGAGAGTCCTGGGACAGTCACGGTCCCTCTTGCTTTGCTGAGCTCATTGGCCATTCTAGACCTCAGGGGCGGAAAAGCCACCAAGCCTGAAGCTTTCTTCTTACTTTCCTGTACGTTCCAGAGATGCACGAACCAGCCCGACTTACGGTTTTTACATGGCTTTGTACTTGCTTCCCCAAGCTCCAGAGAGTATGAAAACACTGTTAGAATCAGAGGATGGAGACACTGTATACTACGGGTGAACAAAGCTGGAGCATTCGCTTTGCTGTATGTATTTAACCAACGAACACTGGTTAAATTCCTGACAGGGCAGAACCATTAGCAGATTCAAGAGAGAAGGTTCTGTTTATAGTATTACGGTACTTGAAGTCATTGTAGTAATAATCAGAGCTACCATACACAGAGCACCCATGAGATGGTAAATAGGTTACATGCATACAGTTTTTTTTTAAGTAGGTTCCACGCTGAGGGGGCTTAAATTCATGACCCTGATATCAAGACCTGAGCCGAGATCAAGAGTCGGATGCTGAACCGACTGAGCCACCCAGGCGCCCCTACATGCATACATTTTAAATTCCTTCCTGCCTGAGGTACCGGTATTTGATGCCCATTGTAAAGATCGGGCAACTGAGGCTCAGAGGTGACTGCTCAGTAAGTTGTAGGACTGGGATCAGAAGCCAGGTCTGTCTGGCTCTAAAACACACATTCTTGCCCCAAACCACACTGCCTCCTTGTGCAGGACAACTGTTTTCTGAGCTTCAAACAGAGCTAAATCTTGATTCCAAGTATCAGCATGCGAAAATCCCGACTGACCCCTGGTGTTTGCTGTAAAGTGTAAGACACGAAATTCTAACCTAGGCACTCAGGTCCAAAATGAGGCGAGAGGACTTGAGGTGAGAGACAAAACGATCACAGGGACAAGAAAACTGGCCCCGACTGCTGGCTGCTTTCACCTGCTTGTTGTTCTGAGGGCCAGAGGCCTTTGCAGGTCGCACTGAGAAATGCGCAGCCCGTCCCAGAAGTGCCCGCAGAGGCTACGGGCCTATTACAAAGATTCCCTTGTACACAATGTTTTCTGGTTCCTCTCTTCAAACTGCCTTCGGTATCAGAGTCCAGTCACCTAAGAAAACCAGTCTCTGTTACCATATAGGCATTTCTTACTCGTGTGCTATTGGACCTAAATGAATATTGGGTTTGATCCCCACTTTATCACTTCAGTCTACTTCCAGAAACCAAATCCACTGATGAATCATAAAGATTTCCCACCCCAATGCCTGCTGAAGACTCGTAAAAAATTCCCCAAATGAGAGCTTTCCAGATGCTCAGAGAAATGACGCTAGAGTCCTCAGAGGAGGTATAGGGCATCCCAAGGTGGTTATTTTCAAGGGGACAACGTCTGGCTATCACAGGTTCTGGTGCATTAGTTAAAAAAAAAAGTCATACTGCAACTTAAAATCTGCAGTTAACTGATAAACTGTGGGTGTGAAATCCTCACATCCAAACAGAACGCTGCCGACTGCCTTATTTCTTGCGTGGACATGCACAGTCCGCGGGGCGCTAGCTCTCGGTGCTCCCTGGAAAAGGCGCATGGCTTACCTGCTCAAGAAAAGAGCTTCTGCTTTGCACTGGACGCGTGCCGAGCCTGTGTTCCGCTATTCCTCTGGCCTTGAAAACCAGCAACCTGCTCACCACCAGCAATGGAAGCCTCCCCCATTGCACAGAAAATAAGTTTCCAGGGAAGAACCTCAATTTACCTGCATGCTTGTGGGGATGCTGAAGGCTTCGTTGGCTCTGAGGGTTGTTTCCCTGCTGTAAGAAGAGTGCTGCTCCTTTCACCATGAAAAAGCTCTCACTTAAGCTGGGAAGGATAAAACCAAAGCACAGTCAGGCTGGAATTCAGAGAGGAACATGGGCAAAGACACGCAGCAGAGGAAAAGCTTTGGTGCAGGCAAATGTCACATACGATGCACACGGGACGAAAGGGCTATTCTGATCGTTTCGCGCTGCACTCTTCCTGCACCTTCGCTACAAGCCTGCTGATGGAGTCTGTGTGATGAACTCAGACTAGGCTTCGGCTAGAACACCCGAGTCCTTGGGGCTCTTGCAAGGCTGACAGCCCTTCCTCCTGCAGGATACTCTAAAAGGATCTCCCTGCATCACGTCTCCTAAAGATACAGAGAGCAACTCTGAATTTTGTGAATTTTTCGCACTCTCGCTGTGGAATCTTTGTGACTCCCTGACTATGACAACTTCACTGATCTTGGTGCCTTCCCTTGATTGGAATACGAAGAAGAGGAAGTTATACTTTCACTACTGATTTGCATCTTAACAAAAGCCGGTGGTTACTGACCCCGTGATTTAGCTTAGTCAAGGTTACGGTGTCACTGCTGTGGTAGAGAATCTCCAGTTGACACAATGAATTTCTCAGCAAAAGGAACCTTTGGTTTTTGTTATTTTAAACCAGCAATAACATTGACATTTGACATACAACTTGAGAACTTAGGATTTAAATTTTAAACATTTCATGATTTGGCTATCAAAAAAAAGTCTTTAGCTTACACAGAAATTAAGACTATAAACTGACTGTATTAGCTACTAGTTACTACCAATTACTCAAAAATACTGTTAATGCTGCAAATTACCCATAAATTGCACTAAAATTATTAACAGTGGTTTTTTTTGGGGGGGGGGAGGACTGGACCACCTACGATTATCTTCTTTCTGCTTCTTGGTATATCTTCCAAATTTTCTATACTGAGCAAATATTAACTTTTTTAAAATGATTATTTTTTATTTGATTTTCAGAATAAGGGAAGACATGTACTGTATGTTATAATGGAAAAGCATTTTATTTCTATCAATTTTGTGAAAGATCATAGTTCACAACAAAGGGAACTGTAAAAATCATTAATTCTGTCTTGAGCAACCAATTAACACACACATGATTTGAAGGGAAAATCTCCAAGAAAAAGCAGCACTTTTTGTGTGCGTTTGTTTTAACAGGAAGCAAATCGATTCCTGACAAATACAGGGACATTTTCTGTAAATATAAAAAAAGCAAGATCACCTTCTCCCCAGACGTCTAACGTTAGTAGTTAAATGTTCTAAATCCTGGAATAAAAACCTCAGCTAAGTCTAATACACAATTCTAGAAAACTCACCACATTGAACTCAGCGGCTCCTGGAATCAGAAAAACAGTGATCTTGTATCATATGAAGTCTACAATAAAATCTGTGCCTTCTGCTGGTTGAATTCTCACGCCAAAAATAGTGACTCTGCTCAAATGCCCAACGATAAGGCTCAGGGCTGCCTCTCTTACTTGGGCCTTTCAGTTATTGACGGTTTTGTAGATTTCACTTACCAATCCTTTAACATCCATACAGCTTTTAGCTTTTCCTCATTTAGTATCCCCAACTGTGGGCCTGGGACTCTTGATCTCAGGGTTGTGAGTTCAAACCCCATGCCGGACGTAGAGATTACTTAAAAATAAAATCTTAAAAAAAAAAAAAATACGGAGGGGCGCCTGGGGTGGCTCAGTCGGTTAAACGTCTGACTCTTGATTTCAGCTCAGGTCATGATCTCAGGGTCATGAGATCGAGCCCCGTGTTGGCTCCGTAATGGACACGGAGCCTGCTTAAGATTCTCTCTCTCCCTCTCTCCCCGCCCCCACAAAAAAAGAAAAAGGGAAAAGGAAAAAAAAAAATCCATACTGACCAGAAGCCCGAACACTCTGGAAACAGTCAGCCATTAACGGTGACCTTTGCCTTGGAAATCATGAGCAAAAATTCCCCTTGGTTTCCCTTACATTTCCTTTGGAAAAAAAAAAAAAGTGGAACAATGCAAAAGAATAGGCTGGTTTTATCCCGTGATGGCTTACAAGGCCAGTTGTTTCTCAGTGTTCCTGTGACTGCTAAAGAATCAGAGTCCCCCATCTACATATGAAGTCAGGGGCCGCGTGGATGGGGGCCCTGGAACACGGCGGCTGCCCTCCTGGCAATGAGGTACCAGCGTTTACTGTAAAGAGCGAGATTTAAAGCTGCTGGGAAGCCCACAAAGCACATTCTCCGTCCCAGGCCTGTGAGACCGCCCTGCATCTGGAGAGACAGTAAGCAGATGCAGCCCGAGCATGACCGCATACGATGACTCTTGGGGCCAAGAGGCTGGAGAGCACGGGCAGTCACAGCATTTACAGAAACAAAATGCAGATATTCCTTGTGACCCCGTTTCCTGTCTTCTGCTCTGAGCTCACTCCAGGCCCTGAGCCTCATGCACCCTCTGGGTGGCTGATGAGAACACCGTTTCCTGCTGCCAGGGCTCCATGGGGTTCTCTGTGCCGGGCTCCTAATACAGGGAAGCATGGTACCCCGAATTGTGAGAAATCCATTTTGGCGGAAAGCCTGGGTGGCTCAGTGGGTTAAGTGTCTGCCTTCGACTCAGGTCATGATCCCAGGGTCCTGGGCTAGAGTCCTGCAGCGGGCTCCCTGCTCAGCGGGAAGTCTGTTTCTCCCTCTCCCTCTGCCCCTCCTCCCCTGCCCTGCTCATTCTTTCTCCCAAATAAATAAAATCTTAAAAAAAAAATAATCCATTTTGGGGATGGCACACCCACTTTACTAGGTTCTCGGAGCAAGGAAGTACAGACCTACAAACACCCATCCCAGCTACAGAAAAACCAGCCTTCTCCCCCAAAATGCTGTCCTAAAAAGTCTGTGACTGAAGTTCCAGAAAGGTCAGACCCAGACCAATAAAAACAACTGTTTTCCTCCATCGCTTTAAGAAAAACCTTGATGGGAGAGTAAAAAACGAGTTCAGCCCCGGCCCTCCCTGCGCCACCTCCCCCCGCCCCCCGTCACCCCCACCCCAACGCTTTTATCTCTGCGGTACAAATATGTTCTCAGACACTGGTCACCGCCCGTTTCAGGAGATGACACAAGCATTAAGAGTTTTCTACAAGGCACTGAGGACAGACGGAAAACACCAGCGCTCAGAGCATAACGGCCAGGGTCCTCCAGAAACTGATTCGTGGTAGGAACAGAGAGGTCGGGTGGTGATACGTACTAATTTGGGCTGGAAACCTCCGAAGAGCGGAAGCTGTGAGCTGGCTGAAGGGAGACGCAGAAGTCCGTGAAATAAAACACGTTCATGACAACCGGCTTCGCATCTTTAACTGCCCCCGAGCGCCTGCCCTGCACTCCCTCCGGAGAAAGGGAAGGAAGGGGCCGGAGTCCCCGTCCCCGGATGATGGTCCCACCCAGAGCGCGAGTGGCTCTTGTGGGACTCTGGTCTTCCCCTGATGTTTGGGTTTAAAAAGGCCCTTGTCCCTGCGTATCCAGATGAAAGAGGGCCATTCAGAGAGACCAAAACAGCTGAAGTTCCTCTAATCACTTCACTCCTACGGGTTTCTGTGGGCCTGGGGAACAAGCACCAGGGTGAGCATGACATTGTGAGGGAAAACAGCTGGCCGCCAAGGAACAGATCCCGAGCAATAAGGACCCCATTCTGGTTGAAATCGACAGCCTGAAGGACTCCTATTTCCGTCAAACTGCCACCCATTCACCCACCGGTGACAGTCGGCAGCTGCCGCAGTTAGCCCATGTTGTCGAAGCACTTTGCTTTCTGAACATTCTTTGGTCATGCTAATCGCTGCCTGAGGAGGCAAGGGGGGGGCGTGAGGGGGAGAAGCCAGGTAGAGGGACCCGCGTGTGTACACACAGGAGGAGCTTCGAGAGCGACAGGCACGAAGGGCAGGGCAGGCTGCAAAGGGAAAGCAGGCCCAGGTCCCCGAGGGCCTGGCATGAGACCCCGAAACCCGCCCAGCAGGAGCCAGCAGGTGCTGTCTGCAGCACTTCCTTGGGCCGGTGAAACCAATCAAGGACAAGACTAGCCACCCTGCAGGGTAGACTGGGATAAGCGCCCAAAGGGGCCCTGCTGGTGTTCGGAAGAGGGGAGAGGGGCGCATCTAACTGGTGGCTTTTGGAACCCTTGCTGAAGGAGGGAGCACCGGGCAGAGACTCCTGGGGAGGCCTAGAAGCTTCCCCCAGCTTCCGAAGGATAAATTAATCCTCACAAGAGGATTAAGTGGGGGCACACACTACCAAGATTCTGCAGTGGAGGGAACTACAGCTTGCCCGGGAACATAATAACATCTTTACAAGTTGGGATGGGGCCCAAATCCCTCTGCCCCATGCCCATCTTCATAAGGCCGGGAGTGCCCCACGTCCCTACCAGCCCGAGGTTACCCTGACGTCACCTCTGCCCCTGCCTGCCCTGGCGGCTAACTGCAGGGCGGCCGCTTTGGCTTCGCTAAAGCACATGTCACTGGGAAGTCAGAATACGGTCGCTCGGCAGCCCTTCTTCCCAGTAGGTGAAGGCATCGCGAGAAGGGAGAGCAGGCATGAGTCAGGGAAACAGGACTCCCTGTCAGAGCTCCCCCACCAGCCCTGGGGGCAAGCAGGAGGCCCAGGGGGACCACCGCCATCACCCCGCCCACAGGCTCCACCACGGTTGTGGGGTGGGAGATGGCCGTCCGGTCCCTGTGGATTCCGGAGGCAGAGTTCTGTGGGCAGCACGGGCCCGGCTGGGGGAGAAGCTGCCTTCAGGGCAGGCTTCTCATCAACAGCACTGTCATTTGCTGTCATTTGCTGAGTGCCTGCCGCGTGGCAGAGACCGTGGCCAGGTGCGAGGCTACACCGTGGTGTCAGCTCCCACAGCTCTGCAGAGGCGGCGTTTTGTCCAAATGACACATGAAGAAAGCCGGTCAAACTCCTGCAGCCCCCAGGGACCACCCCGTCTTTTAACCAACTCCCTTGGGGGTTCTGGGGCACACTGGGCTTTAACAAATAAAATGCAGTGGTCTGGGAACCCATATTTCTGGGTTCTAATTTATGTTCTACTCTACTCTTGGAAGCAGCCAAAGAGGTTAGCCTATAAATGTACCTGCCCATCTTCTACCAAACACTCTTGGTCACAGGGTCCTGGCCTTTGAAAGGCAGCCCCGCATGAGGATATGAAATGACAGTAACAAAACGGACACATTGGCCCTGGGATGGGCTCTGCTGTGGACAGAGCATTCTGGCTAGTGTCAGGCACTTGATCTTCATGAAACTTCCCGGCAGGCCAAGCCATCTTACAGATGAGAAAACAGAAAGTTACTAAATGGTATGATTTTAGTATTTCTGATGCTACATCTCACCCAAAATCAGAGAATCGGAGCCCCAAGCATAGGCTCTGAAAAGAATCCCAAACTGATGGGGACTGGCTGAAACGAACTGAACTACTTCTACATGGAGATCAACCCTCGAGTCCCTTGGCTCTGCACAGTGATGGCTGAGGGGACCGTGGTTTGTCTAGCAGGCGCGATGACAATTCTAGGAAAAAAAAAAAAAAGAGGAACGAATGTAAAGTTGTCACCACAGAAAAGGTGGGTGCCGGTGAAGGCTCCCAAGAGGAGTTTCCGTTACTTCCATTTAGATGAACAAGTATTTGTTGTGCCTGGTCAGTGCTAAGTCCTGGGAATACAGAAATAAGCCAGACACGCCTCCTGCCTTGGAGCGACATTACATTCCAGGGGGTCGGATGGACGCAGGGCAGTAACTGCAATGTGACACGGCAGGTTCCGCACTAGAGGGATCTACAGGCTGCTGCGGATGCATGCACATATGGATATGTGCATATACACGGGAGGGGCGCCCAGCACAACCTGGGGGTCCAAGGAAGTCTTCCTGGAAGAAACGCCACCAAGCTGGGCCTCACAGGATCAGTGAAAGCAGAGGAGGGGAGTAGGGAGCAGGAGAGTAGGAAGATCATGTTAGACAAATACCCCATGACAAACAGAGGAAGACCTGGTCTCTGCTGTAAAAGACTCCACTGTGAATTCATAAATGTCTATTCTGGTTTACAAGTCAGTTCCTTGTAAGTTTGGTTAGCATAAGTTGGTTTCTCAGAACTTGACCATCCCCTGGTGTGCTAATAAACTGAAGTTTCGGAATGCGCAAAGTTAAGAACCAAACCTTGGGCCTCAAGTTGAGCCATCAACCTGTCAACGTCAGGTCTCAGCCCCTGAATGCTTAGTACACCAATGGCACTCAATGAGTGTTGTTTTAAATAAATACATGTTAATGATACCTTCCTCCTGAATGGTGCCCTACAGTTTTTAGAGAGCTTGCCCCTCCATTTTTTCACTTAATTCTTACAATTTCATGCTTCTGACGAAGGGGTCAAGACAGAGAAGAGGGATGACTTGTTTGCGGCCACGTGTCTACAAAGCGACAGAGCTGCACTGAGAAGCTCCACGTTCGGCGTCCCGCGGCAGGACGCCTGGGTCAGAGGGCACGATGGCCTGCCCCATGGCTTCGGGGCGGCGGGCAAAGCTGGACGGATACAGATCTCAAAACCCCTACTGGTGATGGTCTGGATGGATTCAGACCCCATTCCTGGCAAAGTGAAGTTTGCGAAGCCGGAAAGATCAGAGACTTACTATTGGCTCTCCCTCACGTCCTTCCCTCACTTTGAACTCCTGGTCAAGAGTCACCAAGACCCCAGAGTTGTGCCAAGGCCCTGTTCTTTTTTGCTTTGTGCTTCACAGTGCAGCTCGGCAGGGCCTCGTCCCAAACACCATCTTTCAGAGCATTAAGAATACAAGTAACTCACCTGATACACCTCCCAGCGAGAGCTCCCCCCGGTGCTCCCCTACACACAGAATGCTGAGGAGAGGGAAATTCCAGCTCTGCAGGCGTTCTACTGCGGGAACGGGGTCACAGGCAAGAAATGCTGGCAGGGCTCAGTACAAATGTCTCTGCTGCTGGGGCATGTATTGTTTGGCTAGGAGGCGTAGGCTTTTCTCAGAGAGAAGGAATGTCCGAAAGTATTTCAGACAGTAAGAGACATTCTCCTTCATATCAACGGGTAGGAGCGAGCAGCTCCTACCAGGAATATGCCAGCAAGTTCACAGCAGCAGGATTTTCCCCCACCCTGTAGAGGAAAAGACTGCAAATGATGTGCCTGGAGTTGGCTCTCCAAACCTTCGGATGGTTCCTTCAGGCACCACCCCGGCAAGAGCCCTCAGGCCCCCCGCCTGTGGAAGCTTGAGCTAGTGCTATCTTCCTCTGTGCATGTGTAAGCCCCCTGAGGAGGGCAGATGACACAAAGGCTGCATTGTGCTGGAAATGCAGTGGCAGCAAAGACAACGTCGCCAGCCAGAAATAACAGGCGCACGGAGGAAATGTTTTTGAAACAACGCAAAAATTCCAAGGACAGATGATCTCAACCGTCCCAGGTCCTTCGCCCTTTCTTTCTGGTATGCAGCCCCATCCACATTCACTGGCCACTGAGTCCTAGCCTTTCCTGAGGTCCTTTCCTCCCCAGTTCCTCAGTCCCCATCCAGTTCTGGCCCCCTTGTCCCCGTGACGAGCCATGCCACATCATCCCCTGGGCCCCGCTGCGCACCTGGCCCTATGCTGGGCACTCAGAATGTTCCTGCAAGACAGTGGATGTGCTCTCTACCTGCACTGTCCAAGCGGGGAGCCACTAGCCACAGGCACCTCGCGAACACTGACAGTGTGGTAAATGTGACCGATCAACTGAATTTGCCATTTTATTAATTCTAATTAAATTCAAGTTGAATGAGCCGCATGTGGCTAGCAGCTATGGTGAAAGGCAGCTCAGCTTCAAGAGCTCTCTGTCTATGGAGAACCAGGGCCCGGACCTCTCGCCTCCAATCCACTGCACAGATCCTAACCACAGCTCTTGTTACACCTTTCTTGGCTCCAGAACTTTCAACGATGCCACATTATCTGTAGAATCCAACCTGCTTCTGCTAGCTTTCTATGGTAGCTACAATTAGCCGTTATATGTTGCTGACCTCAATTTCACTCATCTGACATTCTCTGACCTAAAGGAGCTCATAAAACAATCAGAAAAAGTGATTTATAATAAAAACCTTCCTCATATGACCTTGTACATGGTTCCTCCCATTCTCCACAAGGTCTCTGTTTTCTCTGTGCGGTCATCCTCATCGACTCTTCTACCCTGGCCTCAGTTCGCTGCCTTCTCTCTCTCCTGTCTGCCTCCCCACCGCGTGCCCACCTGCCAGTCAGTGTTCACGCCTTCTCCGGGAAGCCCTCCCTCGCCACGCCAGCAGCCAGCCGTGGCTCGCCCTTTCAACATCTCTTAGCACCTTCTCTCTTCTTGCAGGTTAAGGAAGCTGAGGCTTAGAGGTTAAGTCACTTGTCCAAGGTCAGATACTTAGGAAGCGATAGGAACCTAAGGCCCCTGGTTCCCAAGCTGTGTTCCCAGACATACTTACTGAAACTTATGGTGAAGTTATCCTCACGCCAGTGTATCTGAACTTCACAGTGGGACTCGAAGGCCAGGACACACGTAATTTTCTAAAGCTCCTTCCTTACCTGGCATTCAGTAGACTCTAATACTCACCGACAAACTCACCGGGCTGGCCTCCTCTTCAGTTTCAAAGCACTGCATGACTAACTCACCATGGGAATCTCTAAGCACCTGGAACATGGGGTGCTCACCACCCACAGGACGCACTGGACACCTAAGACTCAGCACATAAAGGCTCTAAGTGGACAAAGAGTCACCTGGTGGGCAGGCCCTCTTGGCAGCCAAGGGCATCGAACAACACAACCACTAAGTTTTCCACGTCACCTTGAGCGTCTCGACAGCTAGGCCTATGACTTCTCCATCTCTGGATCCCCGAGGGCCCAAAAGGCAGTGTGCACTCAATGAATGTAATGCTAATAATGAACATCCTTGTTGAATGTCATGCTAAGCAATTTATACATATTAACTAACCTAATCCTCAGTGTCTATCTTTGAGGGAAACTGAGGCTCAGAGAGGTTGAGCTGCTTGCCTGTGTTCACAGGGCCAAGAAGTGGAAGAGCCAGGCCAGGCAACCAGGAGGAGGACTCTGATGCACTGGATCTCTGCTGAATGGACACCTCAGGAAAACAGCACCAATAATGCTGACTTCTCCAACATTCAGGCCCAAGACCATTTGGCGGATCGAGCCAGGCAGGCATCTGAGTTGGGGAGGGGTGTGGTGAGCAGGGCTGGGAAGGCGTCTATGCAGAGGAGAGGTGGCTGCAGAGATGGGAGGCTGGTGACAGCCAGGGAGACCGATCAAACGAGCAAATGTTTTAGGGACAATCTGGAGCCAGGTTTCTGATGGTCAGGGAAGGGAGTCACAAATACGGAGAGAGAAAACGAGAATGAACTGTGAGATGTTGGATCAGAGACGAAGGTATCAGTCTGAACTCACGGTTCCCAAAACTATTTAAATAGATAACTAGAGATGCAGGGGTGTGTGTGTGTGTGTGTGTGTGTGTGCACATAAATAAACATATTCCCTAATTCTGCCCCCTGAGAGGGCCCAAGGAGGGAAACACCCTCTTAGTAATAAACACACCTTGTAAATTCCATTCTCCACTAAAGGAAGCAGGGCACCTTGGACAAATGACTGATTCCAGATATGGGGCAGAGAAAGTACAAGATGAGGCCTGGAACACCTGGCATCAGAAAGCAAGGCAGTGCTGAAGGATGGCAGGGACAGGTCAAGGGTCACAGAAGCCAGCTTGAACGTGACCCCAGTGGCCAAGTCGGGGACTTTGAAGTCAATAATACAACCAGTGGATTATAAACCATGGAATAAAACAGACAAACAGGAGTCTGTACAGATATAGATAAACAGACAAGTTGACAAGGGATGGGATTAACATAATTTCCAAGTATTGCCCCCACGAAATACTTTTTAATGATAAAGGGGAAAAGAAGAACCATATAGTAAAGGAGCCACACAAAACTCACCTGAGTACCCAAAGTGAACAGCACCAGGAATGGGACAAACCGAAATCGCGTGCCCCCTGGCGGGATGTGAGGCAAAGTGCATAGTAAGGTTCCTGGGCTATGCCTGCCAGGGAGACCCCCACCTAAATCTAAACCCAGGGAAAGTCCATTCCCTGCATAGGACAGGCCTATCCCCTGCAAAAGTGTCCCATCCACAACAGTCAAAGAAAGACAGAGGCCATGTGCTAGAATGAAGGAGACTCAGGCAAGACACCTACAAGCCACATGGAATCCTGAACTGGACCCTGCCGTTACAGAGGAGGTTACTGAGTCAAAGGGCAGACCTTGATTGGGCTCTGAGGGTGGGATGGTGGTAATGTGTCAGGGTCGAGGATCCAAGGTCTGCTTTGTAGGAGGAGGCCGTTGCCTATATGCAAAGGGTGATGGGCACCAGGCTGGCAACTTTACTCTCAAACGGTTCAGAAAAAAGGTCTTTGTGTAGAACTTTCCCGTTAAGTTTTATATTGTTTCCAAATTTAAAAAACTATTTGGAAAATTTCCACTTAATTGGATGTGGGGAAAACACTACTTGTAATTTTTCTTTACTGACAGGTGATAAAAGCTTTTAAGACTACTTTAATGGCAAAAAAAGGCAAAAAAAAAAAAAAAGACTACTTTATCGGTCATTGCCACTGCCATACTTCACGGCCTTTCTCTTCCATCTTTTGGAGACTTTTATACCCTCACCAATGGAGATCTCTACCTGCCTCGGGACCCTTTTCCCATTTTCCAGGATGGAGGCAGTCTTGCTTCGTGTGAGGCAGCAGAGAATGATGGGAAACCCTGCTCTCCCAGTTCCTCCTGGTCTTTGTGCATCCAGAATTCGGGGGCCTCATGCACACAAAGCCCTGACCCACGTAAAACCTAATTTTAGCATTTTCCTGCTTGAGACCACACTTCTGAAACGGCGGGAGGCCAACCTGCCTGTGCGAGCCTCCCATTGTGAAGGGCACATGAAGTCAGGACGCTCCAGGCCTGCAGGATGTGACTCAGCATCCTGTTTTCAATGTTTGGGGTGGTCAGCTGCTTTGGCACCAAGTCCTGCCGCTGACCTCACCTCTCCAGACCACAAATACCCAGGTTAATTGGTGGGACGGGCCGTAACATCAGCTCCCTCTGTGGCCCTCAGGGCTAAACCGAAAACAACCTGTTTACCCGCCCACCACACGGGGCCATCTTGGGAACACCCACAGGTGCCCATCAGGAAGGGTTCTTCAGAGGAATGAACCGAACCTGGTGGTATTTTAAGGAATATCATGAATCAAGCAACTGATCTTGTTTCTCTCTTTGCTTTGCCTACTAGGAAGCTCAAAGTCAGATCTGTAGCCACACTCTGGTAACTGTACCAATGTTATGCTGTGCATTCCACATACAAATCTTCTCCTGGCTTCATCTTATTTTCCCCTACTTTCCCTATGTCCTGCTTTTCTCATTAATTTTAAACTATATTGTTTTCTCTGAATTTTATATGGTGTTTCAGATCCCCTCTGGACAAAGCTATGGTAGACACAGCATACCCACATTGCCTGTGGTGGGTAAGGACTCTTTTTTTTATTTAACAAAGAACCCCCAGCATTCAGCATAGAGCCTAATATATACGCACTAAATATATATCGGATGAATTGATAAATAAAGCAAGTAACTCAAAAACTGCCTCCATCACCAGGCTGCCTCACAAGAGACACTTCTCCCTTCCACCCCACATGGTGGGGTCAGCACAGGGGTACCCAGGGCCCAGAGAACAGGCCCCTTGGGGAGCCCTCTTGCTGCATGGTTCAGTGGCCTCAGCCCCAGACCTAAGGAGCCACTCCCAAACCTCCACCTGCTACCGACCAGACACAGAGCAGGCCAGCCCGGACACGTGGGAAATGACAAGTGATATCCAGAGGTGGCAGCCGCCTGGCTCTCTCAAGACCACATCCCTCCCTTGTGGGAATTTCAACTGGGCCCACATTTGGGGAAACACACCTTGAGAACTCTTGCCAAGCCACGTGCCAAGACCTGACCGGGGGTTACTTCCCCGGTGCAGGGTGGCCCCCAGCAGCGGGAGCATCAGACGTTTCCTAACACTGAACAACAATCGCTTTCTTTCAAACAAAGTCTTCTTAAAAATAACTTCAAAAGTAGCAATTAAAAAAAAAATTCTGTAAAAATAAAGGCCCGCAAGACATGATGCTTCCCGGATTAAGGTCTGGTACAAGGTTCAGCAGAACTTGGGAGGGAAATAGGTCACGCGTTGGCTGTTTCTCCTCTCGGATTCCACTGGGTTGACCTCTGGTCTTTTGTGGTGAAACTGGGAATCTATAGAGGGAAGGTAGGGATGGGCAGCTGGAGGGCTGGCAGTCACTACCATCAATGAAAATAACAGCTACCATGTGTCTAGTGGTATCAGCAAGGACTCTGTGCCCATGCAGTGAAACTCTCCCTAAGCCTCCCAAGGGCTCTGAGAGGGAGAAGAACTTTTCCTCGGTTTCAGGGAGGGCAGGCAGCTGGGTGGCAGGGCCCGTACCCTGACCTGGAGGCCAGGCACAGGCCTGCCTGAGGGACCTCTGTAATTTACGTGGCAGCCGGCCATCTCCCAGCTTCCGGGGGCACAGCGGGCCGGCCAGCTGGCTTCCCCATTGGCGCGCCACCTCCCACGTGTCACAGTACTGACCCCGCCCCAAAGTGGGCCTCGGGATCACACCCCCACCCCAGCCCAATCACTCGCATGCCTTGAAAATGGCTCCTCCGGACTCTGATTAATCCTATTTTGATTAATCCTGTTTTCTTACTGCAGCCTTCCTTGAAGCAGAACGACTTGTTTTGGATGTTCTCCTAGTCTGAGGAATTTTCTAATAAGCGGTCCAAATCCAGAGCTCTGACCACAGCACAAGGTGCGCCAAAGGCGAGTTCTGAAGGCCGGACTCCTTTCTTTCCAGCCCTCTCCTGAAGAGCGAAGGGTGGCTGGCCCAGGGTTCTGCTGAGGAGAGGGTGGGTCCAAGCAAAGCGTCCACTTCCTCTCAGAGGCCACGCTAGTGTTCTCCGTGTCAGGGTCAGACCACAACCCTGACTTGGCTAGACTCCCCACAAATGTATGACCTTGACCTCAGTGCTGGAACGAAGGAGAAAGTCTGGGCCGTCTGTTACAAATCTACAGCGAAGGATGACAAGTCAGTGCAACACAGGACAAGACGGGTGGGTCTGAGGACTCTCAATCTCGGATCTGGGGGCCATAATCTAATCTAGTCTCTTTACAGAGGAGTAGGCGGAGGCCCAGATACGTCTAGTGACCTGCCTAAGGTTGCGCAGCAGACAACACCTCTCAGGACAGAACCTAGCTTTACTGACTCCCTCTCACAGGTTTGTTCCACTCACCATAAGGGCGATTGCTGGTACCAGCGTCAACCACAAGGGAAGACCTGGCCTGAGCACTGCCAGTGTACCGACGAGCTCCCCCGGTGCACTCAGTACCTGGGAAGAAGGAGACCAGGGCCCCGTAGCATTCTTTTGAAGTCTAAGTACTGGTATTTCGAAAGCTTAATGAAACCTACTAGACTCTGAGCAAAATTCATTTCAAGTTAACATTAATAAGAAGTTTAATTAAGTTCCAACAGAATCAAATTAACTCTTTTCCTCTGTCCTCATTTGTCCCCACTCTAGGAGTTTTTCTAACAACAACAAAGCACTTAACCTGCCCTGAAGGCAAATTCTGATTTGAAAATCAAATGTCCCAACACACCAGGAATAACACCTGAGTTACACTGAACGGACCAGCAGGACAGCACAATGGCCCCAGAATTTTAGAAGTCTGTGTACCCCAATGTTGAAAACTGAGGGCCAATGGGAAGCTACTGCCTTTAAAGCTGGGGGGATGAGGTCAGGAAAGGATGCGCTGAACACAAAATTGCATGTCTCCTGTGAGGGATTGGACGGAGCAGAAAGGAGGGGACACGGGTTTCCGAGCCACTGCGACCTGCACTCAAAACCTGGCCCTGGCCTCTGGGCCTTTTCAAACTGCAGTTTCCTACGTTGGGGCTAGCAGTCACCCTGGAGGCTCATGGTGATGACACGACAAGGTCCTGTGAGCAAGGTTCCAAAGCCAGCGCCTGCACCTGCAGTAAACAGGAGCTGGTACTGTCATTCCCCAGGGGCTCTGCCCGGTGACTGCCCGGGAAGGGGGACACATGACAATTCTCACTCTCAGCGGGGCTTGGGGGCGCCAGGGGTCCCGCTAAAGGGGGGTCCTGCTAAAGCACACAGCTCACGGGGGGACTGCTAGGCTCCAAGCAGGAAGAATGGCTGCAAAGATGGCAGTTCTTCCGGGTGGACTCCTTCCTCTCTGCCTCCTGGTGAGAGCTCTGAACCATTGGCAGGAGGGCTAGTAGAGACGGCTCTTGAATTTGGGGGGTGAGGACAGGTTTTGAAGGCAGAGAGACATGGAGCCTGAGGGTCTTGCCTCTATCACTTTATACTGCATGAAGTCAGGCCGGCTAACGTCTCCAAGACTCACTCTTCCAATCCACAGGACAAAATGGTGCCTTCCTCACAGGAGGTCTACGTAGGTTAAATGAAATAACTCACATTTGGCAACTCACAGAGTGGAGCATGTTTGGAGGCTCCCTTCCCGATCCTCTGTCCCTGCTTCACTTTCTCTCCTTAGCACTTACTAACACGCTATTAACGTTCTTGTTTATCGTCCTTACTGCCTCGTCTCCCCCAACAGAATGTTGGCCATGAGGCCAGAGATTTGTCTTGTTCACTGTTAGATTCCCAGCTCACAGAACAGTGGTTGGCACAGAGTAGGTGCCCAGTAAGTATCTGCTGAATGAATGGCTCATGAGCAGACAGGTCAGGACAGAGGGGTGCCGCGAATGCCCTAACAGCGCCCATGTTGCCAAACTGCAGGGGGAAATGGCAGGAAGACTCTCTGTCCTTAGCATCCTGTATGTCATCCAAGAGCACCTCGAGTTCCTCCACATGAAAAAGAACACAGTCAAGTCACTCTATGACACCTCAGTGGCCCATCCAGTGTGTGCCAGGTGCTGTGACGGCTGAAGCCAGGAAGGCCCTGTCCTGTCGCTCAGGCCCCGGGCTCAGGAGGGCCTCAAGCTTGGTTAGCTCTGCTATCACCACCTTGAAATTCTTAATCATTTTTTTAAAAAAGGCCTCCACAACTTTCATTCTGTACTGGGCTCCACAAATTAGGCAGCCAGCTCTGCTAATAGGGGAACGTTTATGTACGTAAGTAAATATACAACAAAGTGAGTCCCAAGGAAATACGAAGGAGAGAAAAGTGCACGTGGGAAGGAAAAGGAAGAGCCATGAATCACTACAGAAGCTGGCCCCTGAAGGAGGTACAGGCAAAGGGCATTTGTTCAGTGTTTACTACAGTGAAAAGGTTCGTGGCGTTATGGTATTTAATTCTGACAACAACCCCACAAGCTGTATAAGGTCTGGCCCGCTGCCTAATGAGGTGACAGATGACAGAGGTGGGAGCCAAACCCAGGCCTGTGCCCTAAAGCCAAAGCTCACGGAGGGAGATGCAAGGGTCAATGCAGGTGGTATTTCAGAGGACAAAATATTCAAAGTGGGGGTGAATCCAAGAGATGCCAAGCCTGAAAGTGGGAACAAGCGTGTGGGCGCTGAGCGGAAAGAATGTGGCATTCACTGGCATGAGGGTCAAAGCCTGCGGGCTCACTGGTGCTCCTGACCTCTTCCCTTGAGGACCCTGAGAACATCTCTCAGTCGGCATCACCTTTACATAATGTACCCACAGGCTGAGACCAGTGGGCAGAATTCAGAGAAGGCCCAAGATCCCAGCCCCTGTTACAGGTGCCCTGGGTGAGCCTCTATCCTGAATGTGGTGGAACCAGCTAATGGGATGGGACAGTTGCCCCCTTCAGGTGACACTGTATGGTAAAGGTGATGGGATGGTCACTCCTGCGATGGCATTCCCTTACAAGATTCCACAGCAGCAGATCCTCCTGTTGGCCTTGAAGAAGCAAGCCACCATGACCTCCAAAGCTGCAAGAAAAGGAATTCTGCCAAGAACCACGTAAGCTTGGACGAGAACCTGAAGCTCAGATGCGACCCCAGCCCTGGCCGAAACCTTGACTACACCCACGTGAGAACCCAAGCAGAGGACCCAGCTAGACCATGTCCAGATTCCCAACTGTGAGGCGATGACCAGGAACTGTTTTGGACTGCCAGGTCTGGACTAACTTGTTACACAGCGACTGCTAACGGATACGGTGACCTGCTGCAGAACTGGGATGCACAGGATGCTTGATGCCCCTTGGCAGGACTTCACCGGACGGAGTATCCACAAGGACAAGAAAGTCCAGGCTAAGAAACCATTGAGAAAGGCAGAGAGGAACCCCAAGGGTGGACAGGCATAAAAGACAGGGTGCTGGAGACGGGGAAGCGAGGACATGGGGAGCAAGGACATGCCCGCCCCCCAGTCCAACCTGCTGCTGTGGGGGAGGGAGGGAAGGCACAACCACACTCCAGATGGTTATCAGGAGAGTGGGGGCCTCTGGGGAATTCTAGGTCAAGATCCAAAGGCGGAGGGAGCATGGAGGGAAAGGCAGAGGTGCAAGGGAGGTCATCGTTTACCAGGGACACCACATAAAACAGAAGACAAAGTCCTGCTGCCTTGGCCCCAATGTTTGCTTGGGTAGGCACGAAAAAAAATTAAAAGAACTCTAATGAACATTTTCATACGCTTGACTTGGAAACTCTGGATGGAAACAACAACAACAAAAAACATTCACTCCCGATCCACCCTCTGGAAACAACACAACCAGATTCTCTCCCCGGGGCCCTGCCTGGCACACAAGCGCGGACGTCTCATGCCAGACTGGGGCAGCTCCCAGGATGGCGAGGGAGCCAGGAGCCACGGCCAGCAAAGCCATCTGCTCACCAATTCCCACAGTCTGAGCAGCACAGCTTCCAGAAGGGGACTGCTGGAGCCTGGCGGCAGTCTGCACACACGGAGGGCAGGGGACAGGACACAGAGAACGAGATCTCCGTGGCTCTGCATCAGTCAGCTTCGTTCTGGGCATGAGGCGATCATGCTAAGGGCTTCTGAGAAACTGTCTGAATCACAACACTGACTTGGCAGTGTGTGCCTTCCTATTTGCATGTCACAGGGATGCAGCCGGGAAAAGGACGGGGCTGCTCCAGGTCACAGAGCATCCCCGGTGGTGGCCCTCCCAGGGGCCCAGCATGATAGAGTGGACACCGCACCCGCAGGAAGTCCAACTCTCTAAGTCTGGGCTGTGAACTGACACTAATACGAACATCTTATCAGGACCAAACGTCGCGATGGTTCTTCCAGCCTGTCATGAGCCTGGCTCCGTGTGAGGAGCCCCACCCCAGCTACTCCACGACCCTGAAAGGTCCTAGTTGTTTCTGTTTTACAGATGGAACGACAGAGTCCCACAGAAGTGCAGAAAGGCACAGAGGCAAAGGAGCTCAGCCGCTAGGGTAGGAGCCAGATTCTGAATCTAGGTCTGCCTGGCTCCAAACCCCACACTGTCTCCTCTGCACCTTGCTCTTTGTCATACGGGTATGCAATATACCGCAGGGCCAGAACGAAGTTAACATATTTCAACCGTTGAAATGTCATGCACAGGCAGAGAACTAAGGCCCCATCCCTAAGGGAAGCACCCCCAACGGTGAGGGATGAGACAAAAGCACGTGCACCTGCCATGTAGGGCAGGTGTGGTACCTGGCCCACAGAGACAAGCTAAGAGCTACCTGCCAAAGAGAGGGAAGTCACAGATGTCTGAGGGCGGGACCACTGAGCTGGCCCAGCAGGAAATGGAACTGGCTTCAAGAAAGAGCCTGGCCAGGGAGTGGGACTGAAACACAGCACGTGCAAGAGTGGGGGGGGGGGAAGGTGGAGAGCAGGCAAGACGGGACCAGAGCAAGAGGCACAGGGGTACTTCGAGACCGTGTCCATCTCACGGTGGGGACGAAAATCTGAGTGGGGGGGAGGGGTGGATGGGATGACGACAGCCTGACACAGGACAGGGGAGGGATAAGGACATGAATGATGGTGCCACCAGGGGAAAGTGGGGAAGAGGAGCAGTGGAGACCCAGAAGACCCGCCCATGTGATTCAGCCATTTCCTGGCCATGGCTGAGTCAAAGAGAACTCCCGAAAGATGAAAGCTTTCGATGAAGGGTAGGCAGAGAGAGGAGGCGAGAGCAATATCCTGCTAGCCCAGAGAAATCCCCTCTCCCCCAGGCAAACAAACACAACGGGGCTATTCCACTACTACTTCTTCTAGAAGCGGGGACAGCAAATGCAAATCAACACATGGACGTGAATGAGCTGCAGTCAAAGCTTAAACCAGAACACCAGAATTTCTCCCGTGTGGCTACAAGGGTTGGAAAGCAGATGGTGTCATCTGCCTAAAAATGGGGGGTCAATGTCAAGGTGGGGGGAAGAGGGACTGAGAAGGGAACCCAAGAGGACAAGCTCAGAGCCCAGGTCCCCGGCTCCAGGCCAGAGTCTCCCAGTACTCACAAGGGCATGGGGGAGGGGAGGCCCCTGCTGGGCACAGTGACGAGGGATTCCCGTGGTCAACACACATCCAGGGGGCACCACCCCAAGTCAGCGGGGCTTCTCGGTCCTGCTCCTGGCACCGGTCTCCAGAATGGTGGGGGTCCCATGACAAACTCAGGTGCTGGAGGCAACAGAGACCTCGCTTCAAATTTAGTACCTGCCACGTGCAACCTTGGGCCTCAGGTTCCTCCTCTGTGAACTGGGAGAGACCCCCTCCTAGCGCGGTTGAGAGGAGTAAATATGGCAATACACAGAGCTGACTTCCCTTCCCTTTGTGAGGTCCTCTCCAGCTCCCAATCGTGCAGGGAAAGGGGCCTTTTATTGGCCGCCAGGGCACTCACATTTTCACATCACTGCTATTTGTGAGTTATTAACTGAAATAATTCCAAACACTATGCTGTCAGTTAATTAAGGGCAATTTGAAAAAAAAAAAAAAATAGTTCTTTGCCCCAAAGACAATCTAAGTGAGAGAGCTAAATACTGTCTCCTGGGCACGAGCCCTGTGAGGGGAGAGCTCAGGGATGGAAGAAACTCCCACTCCAGGGGAGTGCCGGAGGGAGGCTTGGGGTAGGAGATGCACCTGCAGACACAGGCAGAGAACTAAGGCCCCGTCCCTAAGGGAAGCCTCCTCTCAGGGCCTCCACTGCGGTCAGCAAACCCTTCAGTCAGCATTTCCTCCAAAGAGCAGACTTCCACTTCGTCCCCTTCTTGCCTCCACCCAGAGAGCCAAGCACGGAAGAGTCTGCTCTACAACACGGCCCACGACTGCCCCCACTTGGGAGTCGGGCTGATACCAGCCTTCGAGCCCTGACCCAGACCCCGGGCAACCCAACACCCCAGGTGACAGGGTAAATCCATCATCGTCCCCAAAGGTAACGTTAAAATGAGGACCCAGCCACTGAAATAAGACCTCTGATTTCCGCAGGCTATTATTTCCCTACACGTATAATCTTTAGAAATAATGTATGCCACAATAAAAGGGAGTATCTTCCCTCCTTTCACTCAAAGATCCAGAACCTTCAAATACACGTGAGTTTAACCAGAGAACATCCTGCTCTGGGTAATGAATGGTGGGCCCCAGTTTCTGAACACACATTCCCTTTCCCAATTGGTGTTCCTCTTCCTCACAAGATGAAACAGATTTTTTCCCCCCCAAAGAACAATATCCTTGAAACTCTATTTACTTTTTTAGATTCTAAGAGTCTGAGTTTAAGACTGGCGCCTTAGGGTACAATACGTTATGTAATAAGAATACATTATATAAGGCAGTGCTAAATCTTCTGCAAACAAAATACCCAAAAGAAGGCCTTTATTTTTGGCAAAGAAAAATAAAAATGCCTTTGGGGTCTACTAGTGAATACAACAGCTGAGGACTACAGCCTGAGGAATTTTTTTTAACAGAGCGTCCCAAGAGATTTCTCACAAGCACAAAAAAACCCACCTTGAATTAAACTCAGGGGGTGGGATGTCTGTTTCCAGTCAGCAACGTGCTCATCTCAGAAGGAACACCTTACCAAAAGCAGGATGGAAAAGCGAGAGCATACGACAAAGAGCATTTTTTTTTTTTACAAAAGGTAAAATCTGGAAGGAAGTACCTAACGATCTTCAAAGTGGCAAAGCAAGGAGGGTGGTGGAATTCTGGCAACGATCTTCCTCCTTTTCAAAATGTTATACAACGTTATGAAAGCTCTTTATGGTTAAACACATTCACAAATGTGAAAGCACCATCTCTGTATGTGCTTGCGGCATAATTTTCACAGCTCTAACTGAACACACTGGTGTATTCTCTTCCGTGGGTTCTCCCTTCTGGAAAGGAACAAGAGTATGGCAACCCGCTTGGAAGAAAGACTAAGGAATGAAAACGGAGTCTGCTTACCTGAGGTTTACCTTCCGCTCTTCATCGCTGCCAGCCTCCAACTACAGAGAAAGAAAGAGAATGTCACACCAGACGCCACCAGCAACGAGCCTCAGACACATGTCTCACGTTTTCTGCTCTGATGTCTGAAAAAGATACAGATGTCCAGGAAACCTGGCTGCGTCCACACGGTCGCACCCTTTCCTCGGCAACCCTGCTCCGCTGTCCCTCCGAGAAATTTCCATGGAGGGACTTTTCAGATTTCCCAGCATTTATTCACATTCCTTCCACAGTGTCGTGCATTGATTCCTGTTGACTGGACACTCCTACCTGGCACTGCTCCTCAACATGCTCTTCTCAACTTTCCAGGGTTGTTTTGGATCTCACCCTGTTTTTTAAGGGGAGTGGGGGGGGGCACAACGTTCTAAGAGGAATCGATTTCCTCCTTCAAGCCAGGCAATAGCTGAGTGATCAACACCATTTTCAGACCCAGCACATGGGTTTAACAAAAAAAAAAAAAAAAAAAGGAAAAAGAAAAGAAAAGAAAAAAGAAAAACCATTCCAGGCAAATCTTTCACAATGGAAGGGGGTCAGGAGCAGCCAGTCTGTCTGTGGGTCTCAAAAGCTCTTGGTGGTTCTCAAAAAGGCTTAAATGTTTAATATAAAACTTTCTAGGCTATTGGTTTATTTATATAAGCGAAAGAAACTGACATTTAATATTTTCTAAAAGTTTAAAGGCCAAAAGGGTTAGAATCTAAAAGTAACTGGGACTTAAATTCCGATTGCAAAATTTTTCTTTTGCTTTCAATGAGAAACCTGAAATAAGAAAACATCCCCCTCCCACCCCCCCGGGCCCAAACAACTCTGCACCACTGGGACCTGGCATGTTTTTTATGTTCCACAGAGGAGCCCATTGAAGAGGAAAGAGAAACCTGGAAAGCAGTGATCCCTGGGAGAGATGCAAGGCTGAATGAGGACAGAGATCAGGCAGGAGCCAGCGGTGATGGGAAAAGGGGGCAGTTTCAACTAAGAAGGAGGGGTACGCCAGAGAGCCCCGGGGCCCCTGAACAGTATGAAAATACTCTCTGTACAGTATCGTGCAGAGCCGGACACTGGTGGCCGGTCATTTAGTTTTCTCACGCTCTCTACCCCACGGGCAAAGGAGACACGGAACACATCAGGCGAGGCTGCGCTGACCACAGGACCAGGAGCTTCCGTCCCAGAGCGAAGCATAAACAACTCACACAACCACACACACTTCGAGGAGAATGCTGGGTCTAACACAGTGGTCCTCAACTGGGGATGATTTTTCTCAATAGGGGGAGCCTTTTTTGAGAGGATGCTACTGGCATCTAGAGGGTGGAGGACCACCGAGTGACTCTAAATACGCCACAATGCACAAGACAACCCAGCACGACAGCGAATTTTCTGACCCCAATACTGGCAGTGCCAAGGCTGAGAAACCCTGATCCGACCCCAACCCACCACGCCCCCCTACCCCAACAGAGAGACTGGAGATCTGCCCATAAAAATGAGTCACCTTGAATGTTTGTCAAAAATAACAATGTTCCAATCCATTCCTGAAAGTTATTGATTTATCTGCTGTGGGGCCTTCTGCTTGTTGTCACAAAGGAATGAGATAAGATGAACAGTAAAGTGACATAAATGAGATAATTAAAGATGGGGGTGAGGGCAGGGGAAAAAAATTAAGAGAGGAGAGCTGCTTTGCTGGTCAGGCTCATCTCCCTCTGTTCCCACGCTCAACGGGCTGAGTCAGGAAACAGCTCTGCTGAGTCTCTGACTCAGAAGAGGTGCATTTCGAGGCGTGAGGAAGTGATTTAGGGGTACAGACCTCAAAGACATTTAATTCCTGGTCATTCTCCAGGATTCCCAGGAATGAAATGGAGGCAACGTGCCGTCAGTTATTCCGGGGAAGAAAGCTATACATGCCCAAGAACACACGTAGGAGGGAAGCCAGCCCTTTCGCATGACCTGAGGCCCGAGGAAGGTCAGACCAGAGGCACAGCCGCCCAGACCCAAGTCTCCTGAGTTCACATGCACGTGCCTGCTCTCTCCATACCGTCTTGCTTCTTCCTGCCTCACCGCACCTGGAAGGAAGCCCCGCCTTCCAAGGAACGTCCCAACCTCGGCTAGTTCACTGGGCAATTAATGCTGCTGATCGACTAACGGCCAAAAAAAAGGGGGCTTAGGGGCGCCTGGGTGGCTCAGTTGGTGAAGCATTTCCCTTCGGCTCGGGTCATGATCCCGGGGTCCTGGGATCGAGCCCCATGTCGGTCTCTGCTCAGTGGGGAGTCTGCTTCTCCTGCTCCCCCTGCTTGTGCTCTCTTTCAAATAAATAAAATCTTTGGGGAAAAAAAGGTGGCTTGAGTTTTATTCTCATGTTTACTGGGTCACTGGCACTTGGTAAAAGTAATGCTCTATATAATAATTTGAAATGTGTCTCACAGAGACGACCCAAATGTCCAACAACATGTGATACACCCATACAATAGAATATTATTTGGCAATAAAAAAGAATGAAGTAATGGGGCACCTGGGTGGCTGTCGTTAAGCGTCTGCCTTCGGCTCAGGTCATGATCCCAGGGTCCTGTATGGAGTCCCGCATCAGGCTCTCTGCTCAGTGGGAAGCCTGCTTCTCCCTCTCCCACTCCCCCTGCTTGTGTTCCCTCTCTTGCTGTGTCTCTCTCTGTCAAATAAATAAATAAAATCTTAAAAAAAAAAAAAAGGAATGAAGTACTGATCTGTGCTACGACATGGATAAACCCTGTAGACATCATGCTAAGTGGCAGAAACCAGACACAAAAGGTCACATATTGTAGGATTCTGGTCATATGAAATGTCCAGTACGGGAAAATCCATGGGGACAGCAAGCAGATCAGTGGGAACCTAGAGTTTGGTGAGAGCAGGGTGGGGGTGCGGAGAGGGGGGCTGCAGGTGGTGGCTAAGAGGCATGCAGTTTCTTTTTCGGAGTGATGAAGATTTCTGGCACCAGATCGTGGGGACGGTTGCGCAACCGTGTGAATATACCAAAAGCCGCTGAATCATACACGATGAAATGGTGAGTGGATGATATGTGGATTATATCTCAGCTAAAAGATAACATAAAATTTTAAAAATGTGTCTCAGAAGGAATAGATCAGATGTAAGCTATGTAGGGAACATGGGGTTTAGAATCCGACACCGAGGCTGAGAGCCCCTCTATATAAGCCCTTACCGAAGTCAAACCCTTCCCCCACTTCACAGTTTTGTTTTGTTTTTTTAAAGATTTTATTTATTTGACAGAGAGAGAGAGCGAGCGAGAGAGGGAACACAAGCAGGGGGAGTGGGAGAGGGAGAAGCAGGCTTCCCGCAGAGCAGGGAGCCCGATGCGGGGCTCGATCCCAGGACCCTGGGGTCATGACCTGAGCCGAAGGCAGACGCTTAATGACTGAGCCACCCAGGCGCCCCCACTTCACAGCTTTTGAGAAGGGAGTATGAGATGCAGTGCAAGGAAGCACTCTGTAGACTGCAAGACGGCGGTAATCACAATGATGGAGGAGAACAGATGTCTGGGTGGGGAAGAAAGAAGCCACTGCAGCCTCAGGTCTCAGCTGCAGGCAACTGGCCACCAGGGTTCTTTTCCCTGCACTCGACTTGCAGAGGAAGGACGAGGAGAATCCTGTCCTCAGACAAGGTAACTCATTAAGGGCCTCTCCAGGAGAGGAGGGGGCTGAGGGGGTTCACCCTGACAGCCACTCTGAAAATGTTTCAGCTGCTCCTTGTGAAACAGGCCAGGGGCCCGCAGGACGAACAGGGCTGCTACACCAAAACCAGTTCCTCTTCTCTCACACAAACCTTTCAGCGCTTTCAGTCGACTTCCCCTACAGAGAAGGGGCTAGAATTGCTTAGATGCTGCGGAGGCCACTTCCTGGGCCTGCATGGCCCCTCCTCCAGCCTTCTCCCTTCTCTAAACAGTTCCCAATCTCCTCCTCCAGCCGCTCTGTCTTCAGGCCAACTCTCAGCCTGGCCATGGAGAGCAGTGGAGACCAGAGGCCATAAACGGTTCTCCAAGAGAAGGTGGGAGAGTGGGGGACGAGAGGGTCAGCCCTGCAGCTGCCTGAGGCCCCAGCCTAGTGCAGCCCAGGCCAACTGCAGACTCAGAGGACCCATTCCCCAGTCTACCCCAGAGCAAGAAGGAGCCGGCCAACACAGGCCTGATGGCACGCAGACACACAGAAACCCGCAGGGTGCAGCGATGCGCTTTAACCCCCAGAATGTACCCGTGCAACCACAGAAACCCCAGAATCGGCCCCGGCCACACAGCCAGATAAACACAAACATGCAGTCCCGAAGGATATTACAAAAAGGAAACATCCAGACTCACACAAAGACAAGACACCCTGTCACAGAGCGCCCTGAGCTCACTCAGTCACTGTCACACAGTGAAACGGCACCCCACAGGACAGCCACTCACACCAAGGGGCAGACCTCCAGGGGCATGCCGTCCGGGAAACAATCTCAAACATTCACAAGGGCACCGCGGGGGGGGGGGGGTCTCTGTCACAGCATCAGGCGGGCACAATTCCCAGGAGACAGGCCCCACAGTCACGCACAGACTCACATACACAGCCAGGCACACGGGGAAAGGGCCTGGACCAGCCCCAGGGCCACAGATCTCAGAACCAGCACCTCCCACAGTCACCAATTAGGAGTCCCCGCGGCACATCCAGTCTCCCACACTGTCACCCCCGGACGGGGATCATTCACAAACACAGTTCATGCACAGCCACCCCCAGCCAGAGGTCACAGCCGCAATACAGCTCGCTGAAAGTCACTCCCACACAGAGGTCACAGCTGCGGGGTGACACTCGCGGTCTCCCGCACGGTAACCCCAGGCACGGTGGCACGGCGGGGCCCCTCCCCTGCAGGCCCGGCGCCCTCCGCTCCGCACTCGCGGCCCAGGCCTGGAGCGGCGGCTGCTCGGCCGGGCCGGGGCCGCGGGCCCGGGGCTCACCTCGCTGTTGCTGGCCGAGGAGGAGGCGGCGCTGGGCGTGGGCGAGCGCTGCAAGGTCACCAGGGCCATGGCTGCGGCGCGGCGCGACGGCGCCGTCGAGGCCTCAGGCTAGAGCCTCCGCTGCCGCCGCCGCCGCCGCCCGGGCCGGGCCCGGGGCGCTCCAGCAGCCGCGCGCGGGCGGCCGGGCCGAGCCGGGCCGGGCCCGCCCCTCCCCCTCGGCG